>NC_045548.1:59542698-59858532 GCF_009769535.1 Thamnophis elegans | reverse complement strand
AAAAAGAAGAAGAAAACTTAATCCATTCGGTTTAAAAGGCTTGCATAAATTCCATCCATGAAAATAACATTTTAAAAGTAAGATAACACACTGTCCAAAACCATTCAAAGCTTAATTCTGCCACTTATTTCTTCTGTTCTCAAATTTAAATTAACTTTAAGTTATTCATAGGCAGTCTCTTTTAAAATGGTAAAAATTCCTCATCAGCTGGAAACACTTTATCTTTCTGTATCCTTCCATTTCGGAGCTGCCCAGACTTCATCAGCCTGGTGGCTGGACTTTTTGTTGCTGGCTTGAAGAACTTATCTTTGATCGATCAGGGACTTTGCAATGTCCCTGAGATAAGCAAGACACATTCCTCCTGTTCACCATCTCTGCGGGATGGTTTAGGTCCAATTGGACCACCCAGAGACAAAAGTATTGGCTGCGGTCTTGGAACATCGAGACCGCATATCCGTATCATCGTGACTTGGTTCTTCCTCTACAAATATATCATTCTTATAGAAATATAGGAATTTGAAAACTTATTAAAAGAAAATTCCAGGAAAAAGCTCAGTTGTGGGTAAAGAACACGTTGATATATTTGCATTCTGTTAGGTTAAATTATCACCCTAAAAATAGATGCTTTTTACTCAATTGTAATTAAAAAACTTTTTGAATATTAGGGAATCATTTAACTATTTTATGTTTCTCTAGGTGTGAAGGTTTGCATGCTAAAAACAGCAATTCACAATCCAGAGAGAAACATGCCTCTGCAAAATAACTATTTTTCTGGAGGAAAAAAGCCTGTTTAGAATTGTCTATGTTCCATGGAACAACCAAATAGCATTTGTTTCCCAATTGTGCCAGAAGTTTTGACTTGTTTGTTAAGATGAATGAAATCTTTGCATGGGATATCTTTGAAGTATATCATTTCAGTACATCTGTGCTGCTTAAGGTCTTCTGTGTAGTACTTAGAAGGATGGGGGAAGCCATTTACAAGAGCAAGACTCAAAATGCCATATGCAAAAGCAACATAACTCAGTGTGTTTCTTCTGCAATAAAACATCAAATAATAAAACCCTAAGATGAAAGTGTGTCTCCTTAACTATGGTCAGGCAGCCAATTATTTACTGGATATTGCAAAGGGTTGTTATGTTTTTTCTAAGTTGACCAGAACTAAAAGGTGTATAACAGCAGGTTGGTTAGTAGAAAGAATCTCATTCCAGAGGTAAATGCTATTTGGGAATAAGGAAGGAAAAACTTTGATAGCTTGTATACAAAGACCATATCTATTCAGGGGACTTGGTGTTAATGGTACTTTCAGCAAACTGCTGCTTCAAAGTTGCCTTGGGAAACCAAAAGCCTCCCAGAAATCTGAATAATATCACTGCTGCTCAGGGGTGGGTTCTGCCAGTCATTACTGCCCGTTCACTTGTGGGTGCCACTTGTGCTTGATGCGCACTGTGCGCACATAGGCAGTGCAATAAAAATTGCTCTGTGCATGTTCAGAAGCAAAAAACAAGATGGTGGTGCCTATGCCACCACCTGAAGAACAAGTTTGGGGGCATAGGAGGCCTGGGTCGCTGCCGGTTCCAACGGTTCACCCACAAAACCACGCTCGACTAAACCACGCCCAACTAAACCGTGTCGCTGACGTCATCAACAAGGCGACAACAGCGCGGAGACAGAAGCACGCTGTAAACCCTAAACCTAAAATTAACCCTTAAACCTAAACCTAACCCCCCTAAACCTAATCCTAACCCTAACCCTAAACCTAACCCTTAACTAACCCTAAACCTAACCCTAACCCTTAACCTAACCCTAAACCTAACCCTAACCCTTAACCTAACCCTAAACCTAACCCTAAAGCTAACCCTAAACCTAACCCTTACCTTAAGTTGAATCGGCTTGCTTTCAAAGTGCTATTTAAAGCACCCTTCTTTCTCCGTGCTGGCTGTTGTCGCCCTGTTGATGATGTCAGCGACGCGGTTTAATCGGGCGCGGTTTAGTCAAGCACGGTTTTGACGGGTCATGGATTCCAACAACCCAGGCTGCCAAACCACTACTGGTTTGGCTGAACCGATCCAAACTGGTAGAAACCCACCACTGCTGCTGCGGTGTTAACAAAATGGTATCTAACTCTAACTTTTCCTGCCAGTTTTTTTTAAACTGCCATTGCAGATTGAAGCACCACATCAAAGCAAAAGATGGGCTTGTATTGGCTTCAAATACATAAATGTCTTGGTATGATTCTCTGCCTCCTGTTTCTGCTCAGTCAACAGACCCACAGATCAGTCAAAACTCAATGCTTTTTGATGTTGATAAACTCAAAGGCTGTTTTGTCAAATAGCTACATAATTCCACAATAAAAACCCAGGAGGAATATTTATGGTCATAAGCAACTTTGAGACAGATAGATGGTAGGTAGATGATAGATGACAGATGACATAAAGACAGACAGACAGACAGATGGCTGGCAGACCTCCTGTATCTAGTACATTTCAAAACCTTCTTTCTATTTGGCTGACCACTACAAAATAAAAAAATGACTTGTTTACAATCCTGAAAGAAGTTCTTCTCTATTTAGTACCATCTCCTATCAGAGATCAATCACCATCAATGCTATTCTTTCTTTTGTTGCTTCTTTGGCATTTGTTTTCAGTCTTTTTCTGGCAATAAGAAGTGTTGTAGTTTCCCATTGCCTTTCACATTGCTGTTACCTTACCATATGAATATCTGCCTTCCCATCACTGTGTACAGAACTATAATTATCCCAATTAACACTTTTCCATCTATCCAGATCCGGTCCATGGGCTTTGAGTTTGACACAACTGCCGTATGGAGTAACAAAATTGTCTTTGGATACATGTAACATTTTGATTAAATCAGTAACACTTTTTTTCAAATCATGACATTTTTATCAGTAATATTTCCAAAACATTTGAAAGGAAATTAGAACCAGATGTGGGTTGTCTCCGGTTCAGCCTGGATTGAGCGAACCGGTAGTAGCAGCAATGGGAGGCTCTACCCACCTGCCTAGATGCTTTTGCGCATGGGCAGAAGCATTATGCATGCATGGGGATACGTGCGGGAGTGTGCCTGAACCAGTAGTAAAAAAAATTGGCAACCCACTACTGATTAGAATGGCTATATCATGCTAGTATTCTACAAAGTTTATACTGTTGTTTATATTACACTTAAATGTTTTATCTAATGGCCATTTCACCATCCACAACTCACTAGCCTAAAGAACTGTAGGTTAATCCAAGTAAAAAAGAAATTTTATGATTTCTATAGTGTGGATCAACTACATAGTTTGCATAATCAAGCACCTTGCAACAAGCAAGCCACTTCATTTTTTTAAATTCTGTTTTTATACCTCTGATATCCCTGTGTAGATTATTTTCTTTTAGAATAATCCACATTATTTGGATTGATGTCTAACCTATCCAGATATCAACTTTTTTATGATCTGAGAGGGAAAAGAATGATGCTGCTACAAGGATGGAGACTTTCCCAAGGAAATGAGGCATTATTTAATTTCAATAGCAGAGAGAAAGTCATACCGCTGCCACACAGATGCTGTGTAATGGGGTGAAAGTGGGCATTGTAAAAAGAAATTGTTTGATTAGCAAGCTGTGACCTATAAAATAGCAGAAAGTTAAATTGGATGACCTGGGGACTTTATAGTTTGTGAATATTCCCATTTCAGAAAAGCACAGTCACTAAGTCACTCACGCAAAAGACTTGGTGAGGCTGAAACTTTTTTCGTGTCACAAGGACATGAATCTCCCTGCAAGGAACATAATTTTCAAAGAATTAAAGGAAATGCGTAGCAAGACTAATTGACTTATTTATATCCACATCCCTACTTTGCAATCAAAACTAAGCTAGAGAGTTAACAATGCGTGCATTTAGTATGATTTGCTCCAATGTACAGATTTCATTATATGGGATATTTATTTTGGCTTATTAAGAAGTTCTCAGTTTATTACAACCCTTACATTAACTGTTGAAAAAGCATATTAAAAGCACAGTTTGTCAACAACAATGTGGAAACAGACATGAAATTCTATGTGACTGTGTGTTTTAAAAAGTCTAATAACTATGAGTCTATATTCATTTTGCTTTTTTTCCCCTTTGAAACAGCTATGCCTGTGTACAATCAGAAGGGTGTTCAAAAATTTAGAATGATTACTGAGTGATTCTATAAAAATGTAATCAGCAGACACATTGAAGTTGTTCAGTATAGCAACCCTTGGTTTAATTGGAAAGACTAATGAGCTAGCAAAATCATGTACAGAATGTGCAAAGAATGATGTTGACACTTTCCTTGCCAATTGAAATAAATGGATAAATGAGGATTCCCCCTTATTTCCTCACCCCAAGAATATAATAGATTTTGACTAGCAATGATTGCTTATAGGCGATCAAGTTATTTTCAATTCCTAGTAATCACATAAATAGATTTTTCCCCATGATGCTCTATTCCTAATCTGTTTGATGATTGCTGTCTTCTATCTTGCTGCTAGTTGTGTCTTTCCATTAACCTTTTTCAGCATTACAATCTTTTTGCAATGTGATGGGTCTTCACATAATGAAGGAGGATAATTTGAGCCTGGTCATTTGTGCCTTGAATGAGGACTATCAGATAATGTATTTGGTGGTCCATCAATTTGTTTTTTCTTGGCTATCCATTATGTTCTTAGGAGTCTTCTCCAACACCTACATTCAAAGGTGTAAGCCAGGGGTGTCAAACTCTATCCCCATGGGTCATATCTGACCCATGAGGTACTTAGATCTGGCCTGTGGGGCCACCCTGGAAACAGTGAAGGACTAGCTCGTGGTGCCTCTGACAGCCAAAACAGAACCCAGAAGGGCCACATGCAGCCCTCCTGAGCCCCGTTCTTGCTGGTGAGAGTTGTAAGAGGCTTCCCCAGCCAGAAACGGAGTTCAGGAATCCATTTTTTCTGGCAGTGTGCTTGGGAGACCACAGGAGCTTCCCATCCAAGTGATGTCAAGATAGCCACATTCATCCTGGCCAAACATACAGACACACCGACATCAAACAAAACCCTGATGCGGCCGTCAATGAAATTGAGTTTCACACCCCTGGTGTAAGCACACCTTTTAATGTCCAACTTTCACTTTTATAGAGTATCATAGGAAATAACATGGCTTGCATGATTCTGATCTTTGAATATCTTTTCCAAGGACTTCATGGTTGCTCTACTGAATGTTAGTATATGGCATATTCCTTGACTATTTGTGACTTTACTGTTGATGGTTGATTGAAATAAGATTAGCCTTCTGCGTTGTATCAGCTTCTGAGATGTCTAATGTTCCAATTGCTTGACTTTTGTTCCTTAAGGCAGTACATGAGGAGTAAGGATAGATCAGTTTGCCTGCTTTTCAAGGGAACACGGTGGTGCATTTAAGGATATGTCACTATGTAATAGGCAATGACAAGCATTCAGGTATTTATTTGATCTTAAATGAGGCTTGTAAACTGGCTTTGGGAAACTACTGCCATTCTTGCCATCAGCACTAGTACCTTTTTTTTCTCTTTAATTTCTCTGGAGCAGAAACTATGAAAAGCAAAAACATCCTTACTCTACTAAAACCCTCCATTAATGTTCTATTAATGTTGGTTTGTGCCATACAGAATAACACAGGGACATTGGAGGTCTTCTAGTCTCTCCCCTGCTCAAGCAGGAAACTATAACATTGTGGACAAATGGTTGTCCAGTCTCTTCTTAAAAACCTCCAGTGATGGAGCATGCTCAACTTCTAAATGCAAGCCATTCCACTGGTTAATTGTTTGAACTGTTGAGAAATTTCTCCTTGGTTTTAGATTGGATCTCTCTTTGATGAGTATCCATCCGTTACTTCTTGTCTTACCCTCAGGTGCTTTGGAGAATATGTTTTCCCCCTGTTCTATATGACAGCCTCCAAAATATTGGAAGGCTGTCACTCCCTAGTCCTTCATTAGACTAGACAATTCCTGCAACTGTTCATCATATCTTTTAGCCTCCAGACCCCTGATCATCTTTGTTGCTCTTCTCTGCATTCTATCTAGACTCTCAATATCTTTTTTGTTTCATGGTGACCAGAATTCCAAGTGTGGTCTTACCAAGGCAATATGTAGTAGTACTAATCCTTCATGTGATCTTAATATTATTACTCAGTTGATGTAGTGTAGGGCTGCATTGGCTTTTTTGGAAATTGCAGCATATTGTTGGCTCATATTTAAATGTTTTTCTACTAGGACTCCTAGATCCCTCTCACAGTTACTTCTGTTAAGCCAGGTACCAACTATTCTTTACACATGCCTTTGGTTTTTCTTGCATAAGAGGAAAAGCATACTTTTCTCACCACTGAATTGCATTTTGTTGGATGGGCCCATTTTGGGTCAAAATCTTTCTGGATTTCAGCCTATCTTCTAAAATGTCAGCTATTCCCCTTAGCTTGGTCTCTTCTGCAAATTTAATGAGTTCTTCTTTTATCCACCTATCTAAATAATTTATGAAGACATTGAAGAGTACTGAACCTAAGACAGAGATACCCTACTGCATACTTCCTCCATGTAGATGTAGTTCCATTGAGGTCTACACGGTGAGTGTGGTTTTTCAGCCTGTTATGAATCCATCTAGTGGTGATGCTTTCTATCTCACATTTTTCCAATTTATCAAGAAGTAGATTGCAGTCTACTTTGTCAAATGCCTCATTGAAGTCCAAGTATACTATGTCCACAGCATGTTACTGATCCATCAATTTAGACACATTGTCAAAGATGATCTGTTTTTGACAAACCCATGTTGTCTTCTAATAATAGGTTCACTTGCTTTTAGGTCTTTTTTTCCCAGATCTGTTGCTTGATTATCTTTTCCAGGATTTTCCCTATTAAAACCTGATCATGCCAAACAAATCTTGCTGCATTCTTTGACAAATGATATGCGAGCAGATGATATAGTGACTGAAGACAGTGATTAAATGCTACTGTGATATACTGAGTTCCATGATGCAGCATGGAAAAATGATGCAGAAGATATGACATGGCTGTTCTGTTGTCTAAGCAGTTATGCACTAGGCTGAGACCACCTTGTTCAGATTAAAAGTCAAAATGCAGACTACACAATTCATTTGTTATGATTTCTGTTGACATAGGAAGAAAGGAGGAGGAAGCAACACACTGGGAATACTATTTTATTGTGAAGTCAGACATTAGTGGCTGAAATATTACAGCCTAACTTCATGAACTTTATCTAAATGAAAAAACAGGAATACAGAGAATGTAAACAAGCATATGTCATCAATGACACTGTGAAGGAGAGAGATAAAAGGGAATCCAGCACAACTTTCATGAAAGGACAGTGCTGTGATAAGAGTGTGAAAAAAATATGAGATTTGACCAGGTATAAATTCTGAATTACTATTCTTGCTTGCTCACAAACTCTCCGGTACCTTAAATGGCTAACATTCCACAGAATACTATAAAGATATTATTTGTCTTTTTCTTGGGACAAACCTCACAAGTGAATAATAACTTTACTGTGTCTTAAGATGAATTCAAAAGGCACAAAGTGTAAAAGCTTTTCAGTTTTTTAGAGTATTTTATTAGGCAATATATTTGAAATATCTGGTGCAATTTTTGAATTTCCTTGGTTCTTCGTATCTCTTTCTTTTAATAAAGTTATTGCCCATCTATGAATGTTTTTCATGGGCCTCCATTGTCTCTAAAACAAGAATTGGAGCAAGACATTTTGAAAATTTACTTCCCACTGACTTCCTTATGAAATTTTGAACAAAATCAACAATGAAGCTTCCTGATTGTCTGTGTTATAACCTGTAGTCTTTCTCTACTCCATGTGGTTATATATCACGACAACAGTAAGGAAAAAACAGTAATATGATGAAAACTACATTTTCTCAAGTAAAACACCTGGAGATCATACAGATGAAATCTGTGATTCCTCTCCTTCTCCCACTGCTGCTTTTAAAGCAAGTGGTAACAACAAGTACATATAGTGTATTGCATATAAATGCTATTTATAAAGATGGGTAAAGATAAAGGCTCCCCTCACACATACGTGCTAGTCCTTCCTGACTCTAGGGGGTGGTGCTCAACAAAGAGCCAGCGCTGTCCAAAGACATCTCTGTGTTCATGTGGCTGGCATGACTAAATGCTGAAGGTGCACGGAACACTGTTACCTTCCTACCAAAGGTGGTCCCTATTTTTATACTTGCATTTTTACATGCTTACGAACGGCTAGGTTGGGAGAAACTGGGACAAGTAACGGGAGCTCATTCCGTTATGCAGCACTAGGGATTCAAACCGCCAAACTGCCAACCTTTCTCATCAACAAGCTCAGCATCTCAGCCACTGAGCCACCACACCCTTTAGGATTTAAGATCACCATACCGAGGTTTAAGTATATGCATCCTTCTCCCCCAATTTTGCTGGTGGTTCTTCTATTACCCCTTTTAATTTTGTAAATTAAATTAAAAAATATTATCTGACTTCAGAATCACTCAAGTCATTTTAATAAATATATCTCTTGACCTTAGTGGTGGCATTTTATTGTTCATGCTTTTGACATTTAATTATACCATCTCCAGCTGATGATGGATACAAGGTCAATTGTTGATTAATATTCATTTTGGTAGCGTACAACATTTTATAAACTCTTACAATAAACTCTTGGTCCATGAGCCACATGTTCCTTTAGGAATGCTATGAGAATGTTTGAAAGTGTTTCAATGATTATTGATTTTAATGTTTTAATGTGTCAAGCCTGCAGCTATCTTTTATTTGGATCTTTGGCCTGCCACACTTTCTATTATTGTACTATGCATTTTCTATTGTGGGAAAATGGGAGAGGGGATTGTAGGAGTGAGATGTGATATAGCCATAACAAAATTCTTTCTAGAAAGACAAGGTCATCCTTTGTCTCTGCACCTCTTCACCTGATCAGAACTGGATGGGTGGAACTGCCAGGATGGCAGTGGAAGATTGGACCATGTGATGGACTTGTGGGTGTGGGGGCAGGATCTTGAACTTTCAACTGGATAGGGAAAACTGGGAACCTTTCAGATTCAGGTTTTCCCAGATGTGCAAACATGGCTCTCTTAATAAATTGGAACTTTGAGCAATACTTTGTCTTGGACTCTGATTTAATTTTGGATGCTATTTGGTAATAAACAAACAAACAAAAAGATGCAGATGGAGAAATTTGGAAAATATTAAAATATGGATGTAGTTGGTTTATGCAACAACAATAAGTCTTGTTCATGCATGTTTGATGACTACATGTTTAATTGAAAGAATGACATTATTGCTTTCCTACACAAAGGGAAAGATGACAACAGTGAATGTAGGGAAATTTGCTCTGTAAAGAATGCCTAGAAAATTATTTGGCAAATTCTGATTGGAGGATATGGAAGGTGACACAAAGGAAAAATTGACAAATGCTTTGTGACATTTCCCAGAGCATCTCATTGTCCTCATGAAAAAACTGTATTCAGATAAGGAAGTCACAGAATAGTCAGAACACTCCAGATTGGCAAAAAATGAAATAAGGTTGACACTATCTTATTCAACCTGTATGCGGAATGTAACAATAGCACTTATAAATTGCTCCAAATTTTAAAAATGTCAGCTTATTGCCTCCAATAAACTGGACCTTAATTTTACCCACCTCGGAAGGATGGAAGGTTGAATCAACCTTCTTGAGTCAAACTCCTGACTGTGGGCAGAGTTAGTCTCCAATACTGCATTCTAACCACTGTGCCACCACAGCTCCACCACAGAATGTATTAATATAAGGAAGCTGAATTGGAAAAAGATGAGTGTGGTTTTAAATTGGGAGAGAGCAAAATCAATAATCTATACTATGCTGATGATACTGCTGTAGTAGCCCAAAATGCAAATGATCTACAAGCTGTAATAATAAAAATTAAGGAACAATGTGAAAAAAAGGATTAAAATTAAATACAAAAAAAGACCAAACTGATGATAACAGATAGAAAATTCAGCTTTGGAATTTGCAATGAAGATATTGAAGTGGTAGATAGCCTATTATGTTCATCAATCACCAATGAGCAAGCAATCAAAAATAGAGTATAGACCAGGGGTGTCAAACTCAAGGCCCACAGGCCGCATCCAGCCTGTGAGGTGCTTAAATCCAGCCCACGGTGCCTCTGCCAGCAAAAACAGGCCACGTGTGTTCGCACACACCCCCACCCACCCCCCCGCAACTTATTTTCAGCTTCCCCACCTCCTGCAGCACTCTGCCACGCAAAAATAGCTGCATGGAGGCTTCACGAGGCCTTGTGTGGTGCATTTTTGGCTGGCAAAGTGCTGCTGGAGGCTGAGGAGGCGGAAAACAGGCTGGGGGGAGGGGATTACAGGTCCTAGCAGGTCCTCTTCAGTGTCTTTTTTTGGGCCAGCAGAATGCTCCTGGAGTCTATGGAGGGAGAAAATGAGGCACACCCAGTTTTGGCTCAAAAAACTACTCAAACTACTCAAAATTTCCACTACTGGTTCTCCAGAACTGGTCAGAACCTGCTGAATACCACCTCTGGGATAAATGAACTGAGTAATTGCAAAGTTATGATCAATTGCAAGCTACAACAAATGGAGAAAAGCCAAAGAAAATGGAAGCATGTATCCCTTGAGACAGTGGTGGGTTTCTGCTGGTTCGCGCCGGATCGGGAGAACCCAATGGTGAAATTTACCGATCTGGTGAGAGGAGGTTTGACCGGTGGACCCGGAAGTAACTTCTGGAATGCCTGCCCCAGCCCTGTCATTCCTTGCTCACCCTCACCCATCCGGAAGCCACTCCATCGCTGGCTCCCCTCACCCATCCGCACTATCCTAGCTCAATTCGGTGTCAAGTCCCATACCTGGGAGTGGAGTGGTGAACGGAGAACATGGAGAGGTCCAGCAGCACAATCCACCAGACAACAGCAGCAAGCTCAGGAGTTTTCTCCTGGATTCCTCTCTGTCATGCCTCCTCCAATTTCTCAAAGTTCTTTCTCCAGAGTATGATAGCTTTCTACTGGATTCCCCTCTGTCTTGTCTCCTCCAATCTCCCAAAGTTCTTTCACTAGCATGTGATAGCTTTCTACTGGATTCCTCTCTGTCCTGCCTTCTCCTATTTCCCTAATTTCAGCCCTTAATCCTCCGGTTGTCTATTTTTGGGAGGTTTTCCCCTCTCTACCCTCCCCTTTCATAGGAGCCCCAAATTTTTTTGCCACATAGCTTGAGGGGTAGTGGTCATGTGACTGAGTGTGCATGAGTGATGTCAAGTTGGTCATACCTGCCCGGTCACATGACTGCCAAGCCATGCCCACAAAATAGGCCACACCCACAGAATAGGTTCTAAAAAAATTGAAACCGACCACTGCCTTGAGAGAAGCCTTACTAAAAATCAGAAAACTGAGGAAGAAATTTTAAGATTTGTAAATACTGGTAGAAACATATTGGGTTGAATATGGCCTGTTCTGAGGGATGAACATTTGACAGAAGAAAAATTGCCTATATATAACAGTGTGAATGTATGAAAGAATTGACTCCAGAAAAGAAATTCAAAGATGGCATGCCAGATGGAGTGAATAGTTATTCAAGCATGTAATGTATTTGTGGTAAAGAAATGTAAGACAAAAGGAAATCATAGTCTGAAGCATGGCCAGAAGCAAAGATAACCTCCTGTGCTTAAAGTTGCTTGATTTAAATATACATAAATCGAAAAATAAAGGCTACCGTGTTAACACCTAGAAAAAAATGTTTGCATTTATTGGCAAAATCCTTGAAAGTAAGGTTAGACTACCACCCAGCAGTCAATTGACAAGAATATTTCTATGTACTTTTGCTTGGATTTGTACAAGCGAAATAAGTCAGTTTTTACTTTTAAATATGAAAAATCTGAGATGAAAGCTTGAGGATCCTTTAATGTTCTGGTACCTATTTCCTTTTGCTCTGGCCCCAGGTTAAAGGCTAGGCTCCTTAGTTATAGAGCACTGAGAATTTTTTTAGATATTTTATATCTTAGATATTATTTCATTTTGTGTGTGTGTGTGTGTTTGTGTCTGTGCACTAGCTGATAACCCAGTTCTGCCCGGGTATTTATTTATCTCACTCCTCCTTCCATTAACGTCACCACAATTTCTAATGTTGGATTTTTCCCCTTACCAGAGGGAGCCCGCTTGTGGATTACTGTGAAGCTGTTACCATGGCAACTCCATAGTGCTGTACAGTGGAAGCCATTTTAAGGCTGTATCTTAACATAACAAACACCCTGAGTGGGTGTTAGGGGTGTCCTACCCCCACAGTATTTGTTTCCAGAGGGTAAGTAATCTGTGTACCAAGTTTGGGTGAAATTGTTCGAGGCTTTCCAGAGTTATGCTGGAATATACACACACACAGTCATTGTTTTATATATATATATAAATATATATATAATCAGAATAATATGTATATATAAACTGTCTTCCTCCTTTATTATTTTTTTCCTTATTACAATAATTTGTGAAGTAAAATGGGCTGAGAGAGTGTGACTGGCTCGAGGCAAAAGTAGACCTTATATTCTCCTTGTTTCTAGCCAGGTACCTCAAGCAGTAGACCAGTGATGGCAAACCTATGACATGTGAATCAAAGGTGACACACTACAACATTTTGGTTGATATACCAGTGTTACCACACCAATACCCGACATCAACTCCTCTCAAAAGCACACTCCGTTCCTGTGCGATTTTCAGGGGCTTTGGAGTTTGGGAGAGACAATGAGGTGAGCTTTTGTGCAGCCTCCAGAACCTCCCAATATTGCAAGACAATAGAGTGTGTTTTTGTGAGGTTTTCAGAGGCTGCAGAGGCCAAAGAAGGATATTCTCCAGAGCCACTTCAAAAATGAAACATTGTACAACCCAGAGCTGCATCAAATGGTCTGCATTAAAAATGGTTTTGTTTTGTTGAGGGGGAAGGGTAACATCCTAACAGAATCAAATTAGATTTTTCCAAATTGTTGACATACCAAGCCTAAAATGTTCACAATCACTGCTCTCATTTTAGTAAATTAACTTTTCCTGCCACTTTTAAAAAAGTTGGCCTCATATGCCAAATAATACCTTTCTAATTATAGAGAAGGTTCTTTGTCTAATTTTCTGAAAGGATACTTCTGTGATAAGAATGTAAATTCTGTATAATGGATCCTGTACTTTCTATTTTTGAAAGGACACTGGCAATACTACTGTAGAGATTTGGAGATAACTAACGTCTGTCTCCTGATTTCTGATAATTATATGCAAAGGGACACAGCTGGATCCTGGTCAAGATGGCAGCAAATGCCATCCTGATTTGCCAGGAGCAGGATTAGTAAATTAAAAGAAAAAAATGAAGGCTATCATCTATTTCCCCCCTTCCTGCAAATTCAGGGTCAATGGTGCCATTGATTCTGACATTTCCAAGAGTAACCTTTTCATATAACCTTATGCTATAAAATAATTATCAACAGCTTGACCAGAAGGCCAGAAAAGATATGGCTCATGCTTTCAAAACTGGATTTGGACCAAAAAAGTTTGCAACTTCTTAATTTAAAAATGAAATAGCCCTACTCCATAAACAGGTCCTGTTAGATTGGGTAATGGATAGGCACACACAGGCTTAACGGTAACAACAGCTCTTTATTGAAGGCAACAAGTGAGAACAATCCAGCAAAGGTTGAGTCTGACAGCAGCCATTTTATAGGGAGGCTGTCAGACCCTTCGACCAATAGGATTAAACTTATGTTCCTGCCGGAACAGAGGACCTTGGTGGAAACCACTGTAGTTAGAACTAATATCTAACACCCCTCCCCTCTTGGTTGGAACAATCCTACTTGTAATGTAGTCACGCAGGTAGGCGAGCTTTTGGATAGCTCTGCCTGACCTGCACAGTTCAGTAGGAAGGGTTTTGTTGGACAGGTCAACTGGACCTATTTGCTCCGCAGCTCCGCTTGGTGGAAGCTCCTGGAACCTTTCACAGACCGCGGCTGGAGCTTCTAGAGCCGGTTCGCTCGGAGCTCGCTGCGGGCCTGCAATATAACCAGATAAGTTTCCTGGTGCCCTCGGTCTTGAGCTGGCCGTGGAAGGAGTGAATGTTTGCTCCATTTGGGTAGGGCTTTGGCTAACTCGTGCAGGAGTTACCTCTGGTTGTCTAAGAGTGGAATTGGAGAGGCGGCTACAGAGTGGTCAATATGCCTTCTCCAATTCCTACTGTCCTCGAGCTCTAAGAGGTAAGAGCGAGGGCCGGTGATGCCTATCACTGTGGCAGGAATCCACAGAGTTCCCCCGGTGTAGTTGTGGGCATATACTGAATCCCCTAAGCTAAATGTCTGAATCTTGCTTGTGGAGTCTGGGGGCGATGAGGCAGAATAATTGGGGTGTAGCCGGTCTAAGTGGGACCTTAGCCGGCGACCCATGAGAAGCTCGGAGGGGCTTCTTCCTGTTGTGGAACTGGGTGTGATGTGCTGAATTAGCAAATAGTGGTCAACCTGTGTTTGCCAATCTTCCGGGCCCATCCTAGAGAGGGCCTCTTTTGCAAATCACACCATTCTCTCTGCCTGACCATTGGAGGCCAGATGGAATGGCGAGACCAGGGCATGCCTGATTCCCTGAGCTGCTAGGAAGGTCTCAAATTGAATGGCCCTGAATTGGGGGCCATTGTCAGAGACCAAGACATCGGGCAGGCCATGAATGGAGAAAAGTCTCTGTAGCAACATTATGTCCGCTTCTGCCATAGTGGAGGTCATCAGGACTACTTCTAATCATTTCGAGTAGGCGTCCACAACTATAAGAAATGTCTGGCCATTAACTGAGCCAGCAAAGTCAATGTGCACTCTAGACCATAGTGCTTGAGGTCGCTCCCACTCCTTAGCGGGCACCTCTGGAGGAGCTGGTCTGGACTCCTGGCACGGTGTTCAGGTTGCCAGCCATTCTTCGATCTCTCTGTCCATGTTAGGCCACCACACGTTACTACTAGCCAAAGACTTTATCCTGACAATTTCAGGATGCCCTATATGTAAAGCCTCTAATACTGCAATGTGCAGTTTGGGTGGAACAACGACCTGGTTCCCCCTGCAGTAAACAGCCATTTACAATCGATAACTCATCACGTTTGGCAAAATACATTTTGAAATCAACCCCAACAGGCCCCTTGGGCCACAGACAGTTCAAATTTGCTTGATGATGGAGTCCTTTGTAGCATGACGGGCAACGTCACTGGACGAGCCAGGCTCAGTCTCAAGGCAGTCAATAAGGAGGACTGGCATCTCGGGGGTAGGGCCAGCAAGAAGTTCACGCAGCGGGCAGTGGCTGAATGCATCAACGTGCCCCAAAGTGGACCATGGTTGGTGGATGAGACAGTAGGAGTAGGCAGCTAAGAAGATGATCCACCTGGTCATCCATGGAGAAAGTGACATTGGTGTAGGTCGGTCCCCAGCCAGTAAGCCCAACAATGGCTTGTGGTCCCTTCCCCCAGATTGTGTCAGCCCTAAAGCAGTGAGAAGAGAAACCTCTCTAGAGAAAAGTACAAAAAAAATGGCCACAATTTGGCCAACTTCAGGGTTGACATCCATATCAGCAAGCTGAGTAGAGGAACAATTTGCTGAATAAAACTATAGTAGATGTTGAACCACATTACCTTTGGCAGAAACCACAGGTGGGTTCCTACCAGTTTGGACCAGTTCAGATGAACCAGTAGTGGTATTGCAGACTGGGTCACTGGAACCAGCAGCAACCCAGGCCTGCCACAGCCCCGAACCAGTTCCCAAGTTGCCGCTGCCATTGCCATCTTGTTTTTGAGTTCTGCACATGTGCAGAACAATTTTAATTGTTGAGCGAGTAAACCGGCAGTAAAGCTGGCCAGAACCCACTTCTGGCAGAAACATGGTCTCATCCGAGGTATGTTTCTCCTTGACAGGTTGCATGAGCAAACAAAAATCATGAATATTGATTGTCTCTTTTAATCAGTAAGTATTTATAGCAATTTAGTTTGTATTACTATTTGTAGATTGTCTCATAATTGCCTTTTAAGGAAACAGGCATTGTTTTCCCTGTGTTTATTAATGACCAAATAGCTAAATAACTATTCTGGATTGAGGATGCAAACTTGAGTCCTATAATTGGCTATGATGCTTGGCTTGTAAGTCTTAGTTAAATCACTGAAATCGCATCCTGGTCATAAATTGTTTCAGCTTCTTCCCTCAGGACTCCACTACTAGACATTGCATGCCAAGACAACTAGACACAAAGACCTAATTCCCACAGCACTGTCTTATGCCTAAGGATATTTACCCATGTAGTAAGGATGTATTGATATTTTCCTTCTCATCTTTTTCATCTTTCCTACTATCTTCTCTTATTGGTATCTTATGATTTATCACTTGTTTCTATCTTATGATTTATGATTTCATCTTGTGATTTATGATCAATGATTTACAACTTTGATGTTTGTATGTACACTGACAGCTTACACACTGGAGTCAAATTCCTTGTGTGTCCAATCACACTTGACCAATGAAAAAATATACTTAGCACTGCCAGAGATGTAGTTGTCTTCCAAAAGGTGCATTATGTTAAAAATGAGGATCATATGACCACAGCAGCAGCCTGGCAGCACTGAAGTAACCACAACTTTCTCAAATTTCATTTTGGTGGAAGTAATGGATCCTGGCATTCTTTAAATTAGCCTATTAAAAGTATCTTTTTTGATGAAGTTTTGTCCTATGATGCACCATTTCACCCAGTTAAAGTTTACAGACTCAAGAGTTTTGATGGTTTCTAAATTAGTATGGCAAGATTACTATATACTAACTGATGAGAAATTTCCTGAAACTGAGGAGAAATTTCCTGACAATTAGAACAATTAATTAGTGGAACAGCTTGCCTCCAGAAGTTGTGAATGCCCCAACACTGGAAGTCTTTAAGAAGATGTTGGATAACCATTTGTCTGAAGTGGTGTAGGGTTTCCTGGCTAGGCAGGGGGTTGGACTAGAAGGCCTCCAAGATCCCTTTCAACTCTGCTATTGTATTGTATTGTACATGGGCAAAGAAGGAAAAATTCAGCCTTGCCCAACATGGAGGAATGTTTGTTGAAATTGACAGAAGTTGCCTCTGACAAGGCAAACTGACGTCTTTAATTATAGAAAGGACAAGGTCTAGATTTCTTCATGACTGGAAAGCCCTTATAGACTTTGTGTGCAAAGATGAAAACAATGAACTTGTGATTTATGGTATTGATAGTTAGACAGGACAGATTATAGAAAGAAGATTGTCATGATGTCATTTTGGACAGAGGACAAAATATAATTGTACTTCTAACTGATAAGAAGAACATCAGAAGCCACGTCTTTAGATAGCAATAGCACTTAAGACTCATATACCACTTCATAGTGCTTTAGAGCCCTCTCTAAGCAGTTTACAGGGTCCTCATTTTACCCACCTCGGAAGGATGGAAGGCTGAGTCAACCTTGAGCGTGGTGAGATTTGATCTGCCAAACTGCTGGCAGCCGGTGATCAGCAGAAGTAGCCTGGAGTACTGCACTCTAACCACTGCACCACTGCGGCTCATATATTTCCTTATATCTTTCTCTTTTTTATCTTTTCTTTTTTTCTTATTACACTGTTAGCTTTTTGTTTTCTTTCCTTTTTTGTTTTTGTTTTGTTTTGTTCTATTCTAGTTAGTATTAATTCTTATTACTGCTGTTAAAAGGAGGAGAGGAGAGGAGGAGAAGGAGGAGGAGGAGGAGGAGGAGGAGGAGGAGGAGGAGGAGGAGGAGGAGGAGGGTTGGCAGCCTAACACAAAGGATAATTCCACTGTTCAGCCTTCTCAGCTAAGTTCACTTGCCAACCATATTGAGGAACAGAATAAATAATAGTGCAAGCTGCAAATCAATGCACTCTTCACATTATCTCTGATGTTATTTTACTTTTAGTTCCATTACATTAATGGGGGCAACCTCAGAGCTCAAGGGCATGTAGATATAGCTGAAGCAGATTATGTAAAGGAATGATGTTACTTCATTAAGCTTTCAATAAAGAAAAGATAAAGTTAGAACATCAGCTAAGAAGGATTGGAAATACATTATTTTTTCATGGCTCTTGCAGGGCACGGCAAAGAGACAGCTTTCACTGAGCTGAGCGATCTTTGCCAAATACTCATTTATTTCCAAAATAGGTACTTGTAATGGGGAGGTTGGTTGGGAGTCACACAGAGTTAGTTGAAAGATGAGAAAGAAAGAAAGAAAGAAAGAAAGAAAGAAAGAAAGAAAGAAAGAAAGAAAGAAAGAAAGAAAGAGGGAGGAAAGAAAGAGGGAGGGAGGGAATGGAGGAGAGAAGGAAGGAAGGAAGGAAGGAAGTAAGGAAGGAAGGAAGGAAGGAAGGTTTATACTTTGGGTATTTCATGCAAATATTTTAGCTTCACTGTTCTTTATATGCCTAAGTTAACAATTCACACACCAATGAAAAAGAAATAAGGAAACACTTTCATTGCATGATAATTGCTTTAGACTTAGGGGAAGAAACAGTTGCTTTTTTTCAAATTTACCAGCTGTGTTAAGGTTTTCAAAGTAAACTAATGTATTACTTTTTAACAATACACACGCACTATCACATATAGATCTATGCAGGCACATTCACACACAACAACCCCACAAACACATACAAGTATTTTTGTGCATGTGTGCATATAGACACATCACACGTTAAGGATCAAAGAGATTCTTCCCTTTTGTCTGACAACTATTTACTGAGGACTCTGTTATTCTCATTGCCAATTACATTTGTTAATCCTGGAGTCAGTTGGAGAAGCATTTTTTACTATCCAGCCTCTCTTAACTTCTCATCTTTGCATCAGATGCTACTGTCTATAACCTTGGATTGCCAATGGGACAGCAAATCAGTCAAATAGAATAAAAGCTGGTGAGAAAAATGCATGAGAATTTCTCTGCATGGCATTATTTTCTCAGACATTAAAAAAATATAACCAGAACATAACACGTCTTTAAAAAAATGCTGTTCTGAGCTTGCCACCCTCCCAAACCTGCTGTATGAGTACAACGGCCAACTCTTCCTAATGAAATGGCTAACCCCTGGTCTCTGACATTTTTCTATGTGATTGGTGGCACATCTGGTTCACCCCATGGAAATTTTACCCCAGAAAGTAGAAGGGGAAAACATGAATTTAAAAACAGTCCTGAATACGTATTTCTTTTCTTTTATTCTTTTACATACAATTATAGGTATACATTCATATAGTTATTCTTCTTTACGTTTGTCATTTTTATACATTTATTATTCCATTTAAAAGATTATAAGGTGGAGTTTAGGTTGCTTTATTTACCATCCCATCTGCCTGTTTTAACACCACCTTATTTTCCCTTTCTTTTCTCCCTGCCTCCTTTCTCTACTTTCTTCCTTCCTCTTCTCCTTCCTCTTCCTTCTTCCCTTACCTCTCCCATACTCCTACTCTTCCTCTTCCCCTTCCTACCATCTCTCCTTCTCTTTCTCTCCCTTTCACCTTCCTCTCCTTACCTCTTTCTTCATTCCCTTCTCTTCCTCTAGTCCTCTTCTCCTCTCTCCCTTTCTTTTCTTGTTATAGTTGTTTCTTTCAAATCTCAATTTATGTTTCCTTGGGATGGTATTTCCACAAACCCAAGTATAATTTAGTATCATTTCTTATTCCCTTCCCTTCGCTAATCTATCCTATGTTTTTCCCCTTTATATCTCACTCTTGAATATATACTTGTATATTTAGTACTTTCTTTTCTGTTTTCCCCTCTTCCCCCCCTTTCCCATTTAATGGTGTATCATCTGGAATCTGTATCTTCCCCTTACTTTCTTTTCTAGATTCCTTTCTCTAGCCAGTCATAAAATCTTCCCCATGTCTTGAAGTACACCAATTCCTCTTTATCCTTTATTCTGAATATGTATTTCTAAATGTACCTTCTCTCAATTATGTGTATTTTCTCTCAGGCAAAGTATTTTTTAAAAAAAAAACTCTTGAGACTTTGAGCTAAGAGTTACACATTTGGAAATTGTGATGTCTGACATATTATGATGTGTGGTGCGATCTGTGGTTTTGCTTTGCAGTCTTGTTCCTCTCGACTTGCAAAGCATCCCTGACCTGCTCTCAAGTTGCCATAGGCAAGGGGGATGGGAAAGCAAACTTTGCAGCTGCATCAAAGACCTGGCATCTCAGTCAAAACAAGGGACAAATGGAACAACAACAATAATTTATTGAGCAACAGAAGAGGTAACAGTAAAGCAACTCCAGAAACTGGCAACAATTCCCCAGCTGACAGCTCTTTATATAGCTGTCAGATGGGGCAACCAATAGGCATGCTGCAATCTCCTGCCTGGAGGCTAGCGTATCTTAGCCAATCAGCACAGCCTCTGGCCAGCTGGCTTTGACAGGTGTTGTAACTGTGAGGACTTAACAGTGACTGATGACATATATTAAGGGGAGGAGCAAACAGGGTCAGAGGTGAAGCGTGAATTAACTAAGGTCAGAGTTGGCTCCACCTGGTCCGTGAAGACATGAAGCTCCTAATAAATAACTGATTTCTTTTGAAGCTTGGCTTGAGGGTCAGGATTTAATTAGGGCATCATTCGGAACCCTGACAGTTCCATCCACACTAGTCACCATGCCTTCCCTTCCCTTTTCTAGATATTTGTACACATAGATGCCTTCACCCTTCCCTATGCATGTTATTTCCTTTGCCACTATACCACAGAGGAAAGAGAAAACGGTCTTGAGAGAAAGAAGGAATGGCCACTACAAAGGCAGCAGTCAGATAAAAGGGAGATGAGTCCAGGACAAGAGTGTAACATCATTAAATATCCTCTCTAGTTCACATAAAGAGAGAGGGATGGAGGAAAGGGAAATGCATTCAGACTGGCAATTATTTTTTTATTATAAATGTCAAGAGCAGGAATCAGAAGTCCAGGAAGTTCAAATGAATGTAAAGATTTGTTGCAAGCTTAAGCTCTCTACAAAAATCTGAACTACTAATAGTCAAAGCAAATTGGTGATAGATAAGGGTTAAAAGAATTAAAGATAGGCTGTTTTGTTGTGGACACAAAGGGATTCGAGACTAATGACATGTTTGACACCACCTTTGTAACTTTATAATAAAAGCAGTACTAACCTACTGACAATTAGTTTCCTGGTCTGATCTCATAGGGCTGACAAACACAGACTTTTCTATTGTTGTTTTCCCTGATTGTCCTGAAATTACTTGCTGGTATGATATTTCCCAAATGCAAATAAGGTGAAGTAATAGTTATTCTGTGTGTAAAAATGAGGGTTTTTTAAAATTAATTTTTATTACAATTATTTTAGTGCTAATGGTTTAAGCACATGATATACTGACATTATAATATTAAAGAGATTTTATGTTGACCAGTGCCTAGGTGTAAAAAAAAATCTGTGTAAACTACTCTGAGCTCGTTGAAGAAAAGGACAAGGTATAAATGCAATAAAATAAATTGCGGAAGCAGCTGGCTTGTCAAGGCAATTGAGGTGTTAATGTGGTGGATATTTGAGAGACAAAGCATTTTTCACACAGAATTATTTTACAAGTGACCTTATTTTGCATAAAATAGATACAAAATCTTGAATATAAGAAGAATACCAGATGGAAGAATGTCTCATACAACCAAGGAAATAGCACGTCCTGCACAGATTACAGTACTAATAAGAAGTTTGGACAAAGTAACACAACAACAAGTAAAACCAACTATATTCTAATTGTGAAAGAGATATGAATATATAATATAAGCCTGAACATTTATTTAGACAGCTGAGAGATTATAAAATAGCCTTCAAGAATTCAAGTGGACAGAAACTCTTTATCAGACTAGGTGTCAAGTCTTCTCCCTCCTGGAGAATTTCAGGCAGATGTTATATAAAACAATATGAGAGAATCAAGGCCTGAGGATCCTTTAGTGCACTAACAGCAGCTCAACTTACAGACACACACACACACACACACACAGTATTTTTGACGTATAACACATATTTCTTCCTCCCCTAAAAGAGGCTGAAAATTTGGGTAGCTCTTATACTCCAAATGTAGCCCCACCCAGATAACAAAAATGACACCATAACCCTACAGAACATAAGTGTCACTGGTCTTCCAAATAAGAAGTGTGTTATCCTGAGAAAGCTGTTGGATGAGAATCTGTGGAAGCAGTATAAAAGAATTGTAGGATTTTTTTCCCTGTTGGAAAACAGGTCGATCACTGTCCAAATCATGGTATTACCACCATTTTCCTGCAGCTCCACTATGAAGTCCATCACAATCTTTTCTCAGGGCTGGGTGGGCTTAGCTACTTGTTGCAGCAACCCGGGTGGCTTCCCCAGTCTCTTCTTCATCATTACATAGGTTGCCCACACTTAACATAGCTTTCAATGTCCTTTGTCATCCCTGGCCACCAAAACTTTCTCCTAGTCAGGTGCAAGGTTTTCAGGAAACCGAAAGTGCCCAGCCTACCTGGGGCCATGGCTCCATTGTAGGAACTGCATCCATAGACTGTTAGGGACATATAGTTTAGTTCCCTTCCAAGCTACCTCGTCCCTGATGGTGCTCCTTCTCCCGACATGGATGACTTTATGACTCTCAAATACAAGTATTAAATTGTAATTCTTAATGTTACGAATTAGGAATACCAATAAATACCAGGGAAATTATCATATTCACTGCATTTAATTATTTATGATTTTGTTAAAATTAAATCAATTGTTGTTTAATCCCGGTCTAATAGTTCTTTGTTCTGGCATCTCTTCCTCTTTGGAATAGAATCAACATATCTAAGATAGGTGAATCTCCCAAAATATTGTCTGCTCTTGATTTTGAATAGCATGGAACAGGATTCTGATAGTCTTTGGAAAGATTATAGCCAATGTCCCAAAAGGAAAATAAAATATATATCTTAAACATCTTCAGGTAATTAAATCTTCCTTTGTTCAGCCTTTCTATCTTTCTTGTGTTTTGTGCTATTTCACCTTTTTTTTGTTTATATCCATATTCAAATCTATATCAATTTGTTTAATTAGAATATATATATATATATATATATATATATATATATATATATATATATATATATATATATATATATATATATATATATATATTTCTCTTGAGATCATCCATATCTGTAGACTACCATAGGAGATTAGGATTTATAATTTGTATGGATTCTGTAAATTACTTGTTTTACATCTCTCCCAGAGTTTATCATACTTTGTTGAATTAAATGTAGAGATGTATTTTAACAGTAATAAA
Organism: Thamnophis elegans; assembly: GCF_009769535.1. NCBI lineage: Eukaryota > Metazoa > Chordata > Lepidosauria > Squamata > Natricidae > Thamnophis > Thamnophis elegans. The sequence continues at coordinate 59,835,226 of NC_045548.1, read as the reverse complement.
TTAAGAGCCAAGGCTTCCATTAAATCGTTGGGATGAGATTAATGGTATTAAATGCATATTATATTGAGACTGAAATATATTTTAAGAGTGATTCTAATGTTAATTTCCATTTCATGTTTCATCTATAAAACCTTTCTAGTAGGTTCTCTTTGGTCAGTTTTTGATTACATTATAAGTATGGTGGCTTTAACCCACCAGATTTTCAACAATATTATTTGGTCTTTACTTTGGCATTTTTATGTTTTTTCTGGAGTTAATCTTATTATGATTACTTTCCTCTCTGGGCTTGTTTAGTAAACAAATTTGTAGCACTCTGAAATATTGGCAGGTGTTAAGTAAGTTAAACTGGGAAATTCATTTCCTGCTTTGAAAGCTGCTAAACATATTTGGTGATTAATATGTGAGTGATTGCAATTGGATCTAAAATCAAGTGAGAAATTGACATGATGGTCTAACTTGAAACTGAAAATAGTGATGAAAATGTTTTAATGGAAAGCTTGGGCTTTAAATTAGTTAATTCTCCAATGTTTGTTTTAAAGATTTTGTGGGTTTGTCTTTTAAATTTGATTTTCATTCATTTTATCTTTGGCAATATCTACAACTTAAATATGCATTAATTAAAGAATACTGCCTGGATGCATTAGCTGTTTCAGGAATATCTGAACTCTAACCCCCTTAAAAATACCCTGCTTGAGCAGAAATCAACAATTCAATTTCATAGAGATATCAAACAACAAGATGAAAAACAGTATTGTACAAACATCCACACACATGCAACACACATATTAATATCATTTTGTAAAGAAATATTATATTTAAAGATCTCAGAGTAATGTTGAATTGTATCTCTAAAATACAAAAAAACCCATCTTATAAAGATCTTTGGTATTATCAAACTTGGGTACAGCAAAAAGGATAATCTTATAGGACAGTTAAAACTCTCCTGATTTTGATTCAGGACATGTTTGTTATTTATTTTTTAAAAGTCTCTATGTAGACTTTTATCCAAATCCAAATTTAATGATAAAAATGACTGAACTGATTTCATATGGACATTTAGAATCATGTGGATCTTTTATTCCTGTATTTCTTTTTCTTGTTATGTTTAGTTTATTTACACACACACACACACACACACACACACACACACACACACACACACACCTCTTCTCCTATTAAGGGTTTTTTCCCATTATTTTATCACTATTTAATGCACACTTTTTTCTTTTGTGTGTGAGGGGAGAGGGGGGAAAGAGAGGAGGAGGAGGAGGAGGAGGAGGAGGAGGAGGAGGAGGAGGAGGAGGAGGAGGAGGAGGAGTAGGAGAAGAAGAAGAAGAAGAAGAAGAAGAAGAAGAAGAAGAAGAAGAAGAAGAAGAAGAAGAAGAAGAAGAGTTCAACCCATATTGTATGTGTTGAATGTACTACTTAATATATACATTGAGTAGTCCATAATACATTGAATATACTGTATCTTGGGATAAGCAGGAAGAAGGTGAGCGTGGTTGTTGAACTAAGGAAGAAACATCAACAACCTCCACTGTGATAGCTGAAAATTCAAATGGCCTGCAATTTCTAAAGTCAAGGAACATAGACTCCTATTTTGGGAGGATCTTGTTTTGTTTTGTTTCCCTTCTTTGATTATTGGGGGTTATTTTGGATAATAATTTTATTAATTATAATTTCAACAGTGAAGATTAATACAAACTAAAAAAAGAATAAAATAGAAAGAATAAAAAATGCAAAGAAAAAAAGAAAGAGAAGTTGCAGAAAAAGAAAGGAAAGAAGAAGAAAAGAATGTAGTATAGAAAAAGAAAAGAAATATATAAAGAAGTGGCTTATCTCCTTCATCATAATAAGCATAAACATTTTTAGTAACTCATCATCTCCTCTTAAAATACAACAAATGATCTCCTCTTTCCCTTTTCTCATCTATAAACAAATTAGTGAAACCTTGTTATTTCAGTTCTCATGTCAGCAAAAGTCCATTAAAGTTACCAGAGATAACAAGATACCTATTTTAACCTTGATCAAAGAAATCAACTTTATATTCCTTCCTTTTACTTATCTTAATCTTTAATCTATTGAAATAATGATGTAGAACTTGATTTCTTTTCATTTTTTTTCTTTCTTCCTTCTCATGGGTTCTTCAAAACTTCAACAAGCCTCTTTTGTAAATCCAATATAGAAAAATTATCAAAGTTACCCTCTTGGTTTCTTCATCCTTTTTAATTATTAAGACACCATCCAGTATTTTTTTTTGTATGTTCAATGTGATCTATATTCACTATGTCAATCTTGTACCCTGTCATTTGTAAATTCATTTTCAAATCAGTCACAGTCTTATTCCTCTTCCATAACATTTAGATATAATCTCTCATAGAAGCAGATGTCCCTGTTGACACTATTAAAATTAACTTACGAATCTATTGTTCAAAAATATCCTTCAATATGTGCAATGTTAGAATAATTTGCTTTGTTCTTTAATTGTAAATTGAGATTGTATGTTCTTGTCCTTTAGTTATAATCTTTGGTTCCTTCTAGTTACCTCTGGGGCCCAATTTTACAAAAAAATGTAAAAGAAAATCAAGACAAATGTATTCACCCACAGGAAAGATGCTTTACCATTCATTCCAAAATCTTATTTCAAATGTATGTACCTTATTCCATTTGTAATTTTCTAACATCAAAGTTGTAAACACTCTTTTGCTGTTTATTCCAACAAAATTTATGTTCTTAAGCTTATAATTGAAACTTTCTTTCACTAAGGATTGAAGGACACTCATCTGATACTGTCAGACATGCTGATCCATGTATCTACTAGCTGAAAAGCAGTTAACTACCAGTTTCTTGAAGTGGATAGAAAACAAACCATTTGAATTTAGTATCCTTTCAAATATGCCAACTGTGGTTTGAGCAAAATTGCTATTCCTTTGTCTCCCAGAGCTCAAAACCGACCAGAGACACTATCTTTCACTTCCTCAGATGAAGAGCAATTGTCTGGGTACTTGTGGGTGAGTGATCTCAAGTCCTCTACTTATCTGGAGAAAATCTGAAGAACCTGTCTACTGACTTCTGCTTTATTGCACTACACTAGACTATGTTGTTGATTTGCTTAAGATATTTTGGAGGGATCTTCTTGGTTTGCATGGTACAGTGATACTAAGCATAGTAGTCTGTTGATTATTTCAGAAATGATTTTGAAGTAGAAGTGTACTTGCTATAAATTATAATGGTTGCGTTGAGGAGGGTTGCATAGTAAGGAACTTTGGATCAAGTTGGGTGGTTATCCAATGTGTTGGGCGATGTTGTACAGGTAGTCTGCCTCAACACAGTACTTATTAGCTGTAACTTTGGTCATGAAGCACATAGTTAGTGAGGAGCCAGCTGCCACATGCAGTATAAGGACTATCACAGACACTCTGTAGGGTCAAAAAGGTAGAAGACTGGCAGACCATATCTATTGACTTCTACTGGCCTCCAGAAAACATGATAAAATGCCTTAATTTTACAATAGGTGGGCAGACTCAACCAGTTTTAAAGAAGGAAACAAGTAATGCATATTATCTAGCAGCCAACACCTAGGTGAACAAGAAACCATAGCAGATAAACAACCTCCGCCAAGGAACCGTCAAGGAGTAAGCTACATCACCACCAAGACTGGCAGGGAAAGTTTGAATATATAAACAGCCAACAAATTCTATGCTCATACTTTATTTATGTATTTGTTAAATTTATATACCATCCATCTCATGGTTCAAGGCAACTCTCATATGATGATAATGTTACTTTGTCTGGCAGTGAAATGTCTGCAAGAATACAGCTGAGGTCAGAGCAGGGGGTGGGCTACTACAGGTTCACATGGGTTCAGGACAACCCATAGCTAATATTATGGCTGGTTCAGAGAATCTCCAAATGTCCATCCCTGGCTGGCCCCACCCCACCCCTCCCCTCCCAGCAGTCTCCACACAGCCTGTTTTGGATGCGAGGTAAGTGCAGGGCTCACACAGATGCTTGGGGAGGGGGGAAACGGGCCTTCCGGAAGGCTGGAAATGGGCCCGGGGAGAGGCTTGAGGAAAACCTCCAAAGCCTGGAGAAAGCAAAAATGCCCCTCTCCCGCCCTGGTGCAGAAAGCCGGCTAGGCCATGCCCACCATGACTATGCCCACCAAGTAATGGAGAGAACACATTGCTAAAATTTTTGAAGCCCACCCCTGGGTCAGAGACCACCAAAATCTCAACAATTAGAAGATATGTAACAGGTCTAGTGACATAGACATCAACAGATACTTCCCTGGATAGGGAATGTAATCAAACCTTGATTTTAAGGAAATGAAAGTTTGTAAGACTTATCCGCATTTCTATATTTTAATTTCCTACATTATGCTTTATATTGACTAGATGTGGTTCAGTGATAGATTCCACGTCTTTGCAAAGAACATTCTGGGAGATTGCATTTGTTCTCCACACCTACTGAGTTAATCTGATCATATTTTTCCTGACCTTTTACTGCATTTGAGCACTTAATTAGAATCCCTGAGGCAGAACCAGTATCTGAAAGTTAATCTTTGACAAAAGTTCCCTTCATCAGTCAAAGCTGTATCACTTCAACATAATTCCTCCCAGGCTATAGAAGCCTTTTCTTACTTCTACAATGTTGACCTTTGATTAATTTTGCCCTCATTTGGTTTGTCAATGCCCCTCTTTCCTTCGTAAGAAAAATGCAGGATTTGGACCTGTCTGCACACCAACCAACCAAATGGTTTTGTGCCACAATTTTGCTGCTTTTTGTTCCAGTTGTAGGTACAAACTCAAACACATCAGTGGTACCTTGTGATTTCCAAAAGATTTTCTTTATTCTCTGCCAAAAGAACAGTGATCTCAAAGTAGCCAGGAATTTCTTGCTTAAAAAAATAAACACACCTTTATTGTACTGTTAGAAGTAGTGTCAATCCTGAAGCCATTTTGGAGCATCTTCAGGACTGCCACAGCAGGGTTGGCTGAAACTGTGGGGATGGGAGGGGGGGAAAATAGTGATAGCTGGGGACTTGTAGCCAAAATAAATTTCTTTCTCTTGGGAACCAAGGATGTTCTCACCAGGTACTGGGAAGGCGTGGACTGAAACCAACTGAAGTTTAGAGGGTGACCTGATTGGACCATGTGATGGACTTGTGGAAGGTGGGAGAGAACTTTTACTTTTAATTTGGGGTGGGAAACCACAGGACTTTCAAAGTCAGGTTTTCACTAGATATGCCAATATGACATGCCTAATAAATATGTACTTTGAGGAACACTCAGGCCTCAGAGTTTTGATTGTGTTGGGTCTGTTACTGGGAACCCTGACAAGTAGTAGTTGTATGAGACTGTCTATAATAGGTTTAATTATGGTTCAGCACTCAGTAGATGCAGTGGTGGGATTCAAATTTTTTTACTACCGGTTCTGTGGCTGTGGCTTGGTGGGTGTGGCATGGATTGGTGAGCATGGCAGGGGAAGGATACCGTAAAATCTCCATTCCCACCCCACTCCCGGGGAAGATTACTGCAAAATCCCCATCCCCATTACTGCAAAATCCCCATTACTGCAAAATCCCCATAATCAGCTGGGACTCGGGAGGCAGAGAATAGTTGGTGGCGTGGCCAATCAGAGGTGGTATTTACCGATTCTCTGAACTACTCAAAATTTCTGCTACTGGTTCTCCAGAACTGGTCAGAACCTGCTGAATACCACCTCTAAGTAGATGGCACAAGAGTCCCATGTAAGTATGACCTCAAATCCTTGCCTTTCTGATATTTTTTGTTTCTGATTTTTTTTCTTTCTCCTCCAGTTCCTTTTCTTAACAAATTCAAACATTCGTAATGTCCTGTGATTTGAATGAATTGTTTGAAGAAAGTTTATGCAATTAAGTCAGGGCCATGTGTGGGTCAAGGGTTATAGGTAGCAGAGTGTTACAAGTTGAGACTTTAGCCTGAATTGAGATGGTGTTTGACTTCTAATTAATAGATTGGCAAGACATTCAAAGTCAGGTTATAAAGGGAGTCTGGGGTACTGACATTCATCAAAATGGAACTTGGGTTACTTTCTTATGTGTTTAAGATCAGTTAATATTTGCCACTGCTCAAGTGTGTTAAGAATTCATTCCACATGGCTTTATGACCATACACTGAGACCATACTCAGTGAATCGTTGCAGTTACAGTATGGGCTGCAGTGACTATAAATAAAAGTTGGACAATAACCATAATTGAGAAATGCTTCATGTAGTTCGTGAACAACTGTAATCTTTCAACAAATATTGGCCAGTGCATAAATGAATACAGTTGATCCGCAACTTGATAACACAATTGAGTCCAAATGTTCTGAGAATAACAGAGTTGGAAGAGACCTTTGAGGTCTTCTAGTCCAACCCTCTGCTTAGACAGGAAACCCTATAACACTTCAGACAGAGCCGAGGTGGCGCAGTGGTTAGGGTGCAGTACTGCAGGCCACTTCAGCTGACTGTTATCTGCAGTTCAGCAGTTCTAATCTCACCGGCTCAAGGTTGACTCAGCCTTCCATCCTTCCGAGGTGGGTGAAATGAGGACCCAGGCTGTGTGGGTGATATACTGACTCTGTAAACCACTTAGAGAGGGCTGAAAGCCCTATGAAGTGGTATATAAGTCTAACTGCTATTGCTAACTGCTAAATGGTTATCCAACCTCTTCTTAAAAACTTCCAATATTGGAACATTCACAACTTTTGGAGGCAAGTTTTCCACTGGTTAATTGTTCTGTCAGGAAATTTCTTCTTATTTCTATGTTGCTTCTCTCCTTGATTAGTTTCCACCCATTGCTTCTTGTCCTACCCCAAGATGCCTTGGAGAATAGCTTGACTACTTCTTCTTTATGGCAGCCCCTGAAATATTGGAACGCTACTATCATGTCATCCCCAGTCCTTCATTTCATCAAACTAGAAATACTCAGTTCCAGCAACCGTTCTTTATGTTTTAGTCTCCAGTCCCCTAATCATCTTTGTTGCTCTTCCCTGCATTGTTGTTAACCAGTAGTTAAATGTGCTTTGTCTCATTTTACTACATTTCTTGCCATAGTTGTTAAATGAATCCCTGCAGTTGTTAGTAACACAGTTGTTAAGAGAACCTGGCTTCCCCATTGACTTTATTTTCAAAAGGTAGCAAAAGACAATCACATGACCCTGGGATACTTCAACCATCATCAATATGCGCCAGTTGCCAAGCATTATGCGACTATGGGTATGCTGCAATGGTTGTGTGAAAAAAACAGTCGTAAGTCATCTTTTTAAAGTGCTATTGTAACTTCAGTCACTAAATGGATGATTGTAAGTCAAAAACTACCTGCGTAGTTCATTAGATAGGTTCCCATATGGCTCATCATAGAATTTTTCTCTATAAGAGGTACAAAAGAACTAGAACTGTCTGCCAACTTTTCCTAGGATTGGTTAGATAGGCTGTTGTGTCCTGGCCAGCAGATGGCGCTGCACAAGGCGCCTCTGATTGGCCAGGATGCACCTGCCAGCTGGCGGGAGAAACTGGGGTTTCTCATTGGTTCCCCGTCTGACAGCTCCTAGTATAAATAGCTGTCAGACGGGGGTTGTTCTTGTCTTGCCTGGGTTGAATAAAAGTTTCTTGTTCAGTTAACTGGTCTCCTCAGTTTGTGTCCCTCAAAACTTAAAATAGACAAATTTTAAAAAGTCTTTCATGCATTATGCACTTACAATAGAGACAAAATGAGCATAGGAACAACATGTATCTGGACAGAAAGTTTTCTGTACTTTCAATACAAGACAAAGATCATATAAGGTGAGGTAGTCTCATGGTTTTCAGGTAATACACAATATTTTACTTATTTATAAGAATTATTGACCAAAATCTGTAATTCAACTACAAGTACTCTCTGGACCAATACAACCAAACAGATTACTGCTGGATGCATTAACTATTAACCATTTGAAATATGTACAGGATTTCATGTGCCTTGGCAGCCTATATGTTTTTATCATAGAAGCTGGCAGGATTCAGAGATTGTAATGAACTGTCTTATGTAGCCATAGAAGTCAAAATGCATCTTTACAAAGCAGATGCCTCCTTAAGGAAATCAAGTCAAATGCTACGGTGGCACAATGGATTTTTCTATCGATACAAAGTCCATGATGTTCCATCCTATCCTTACTACACATAGAGAACGTAGTTAAGAGTTTAACTGCTTGGGATCTACGGGTCTCATGACATAAATGCAGATAGTAGATGATGATGATGATGATGATGATGATGATGATGATGATGATGGAGGATAAATGATAGTATCAAGCCTCCAAGTAACAAACCTAAAAGCTAATAGAAAAAGAATACAAAGGCTACAATACAATATGGCTACACATATGTCACCTTCAGGGTAGAGAGACAGACAGACAGACAGACAGACAGACAGACAGATGGATGATGGATGGATATAGATGTAGATGTAGATACAGATACAGATACAGATACAGATACAGATACAGATACAGATACAGATACAGATACAGATACAGATACAGATACAGATACAGATACAGATACAGATATATTGTACATATAAAAGCCAATATATGAAATAATGCGTTGGTACCTGATGCATCACTTGCAATGATTGCCAATCCTTGAACTGCTCAAGAGTCCTCTCATCTTTCAGATGTTCCTTAAGGTAACAATGAAATCAGAGCAATAAATGAAAGCCTCATCTTTTTTTTAGAGCACAAGTTTGATTAAACTATCTGCTCCTTCTCTGCTCCAGTTCAGCTGCTCTCAGTTGGTTCTGTTAGACTTGAACACTGTTCTTATTATCCAGGGATCTATAAGCCAATAAATCACTATTCAGACATGATTTTATCACACTACAAATGTTAAGCTGCCTCCTAATGCAAGAATGTCAAATTTATCCCCTCCAAACATTCTGTTGTGGATAAGCATATTAATAAAGCAATCACTGTCTAAACTCTCTGCATTTCACTGGTTTCAATTCCCCATTGCATCTGTTCAGAGATGGAAGAGATACGGTACTGAATTTAGGACATTTAAAACTCACTTGCATCTCTTTCCTTTTCAAAAGAATATTGGAACAAAAAGTTTATTTCTATATTACCTGATGAACACAACTATTTCTTCCCAAGTTTACACTGCTTGATGTGTACAATAACCTGTACAATTTTGATAAATATTGCACAATGGCTTTTCATAAGTGACATTTTATCAACGGTATGTGAGTCTCTAATAGTTATAGTTTAATGAACCACATTTGCCAAGATGGGTGAAATTAAATTCATCATAGATTTGAAGACTGCACTGCAGTGAAACTGCTTCTCATTCAGTATGGAATAAATTTGCCATTCTGAATATGCAGAAATAGGAAAAGGGAAACAGTGTAACCATAGAAACTACCTTTGAGCAGTAGTAAAATACCTACAGAAATGTATTACTAATAAAAGTCACTAAGACAGTCCCAAATGACAGTAATTAATAGTGTTTATATGTATGTGGGATGTATATGCAAATAACATTAAGAAACAAATTAACATATAAATGCAATCGTTTCTGAATCACAATATTTGAAACTATAATTTCAAAATAAAGAAAAACTGACATTTTCATCTACCAGTATTTAATTCCATTGGGTGTTCTTTCTTTAAAAAAAAATATGTATCTTCTCTTACAAATCTGCTAATTTGAATTAGCTGAATATCTGTCTTTGGGAGTTTCTCTATACAATTTAAATTCATCAAAATCAAGCACTCGAGTGCCTATTTAGTTGCTTATCCTACAGGGATGAACAGTATTCCCTAAATTTCAGGTTTCTTAGAGAATATCTAAAACAAATTCTATAATTTTATTTTGCATCTTTTGCTACAGATTTTCTTTCTTGCTTTTCAGGGGTTTTTTTTTTTCTCCTCATGTTTCCAAGCCTGCCAAAGAAGAAACATGCAAACGAAAATAATGATTGCGGCACAATGCTTTTTGTGCCATTAAATGTTACTTATTCAGCCTTGTGCATTGATCAAGCATACCACAGAGAAATATCAATAAAAATATGCACCTAAGTGTCTCAGCTCTGAGTTTCTATCTTTCCCCCCAATCAATGTGAATTTGGAGAATAAAGTTGTGAAGAGCCTCTACATAGCAAGCATGTTAAATGTTAACAATTTTAGCATTCCTGGGATTTTCTCTCTTTCTCTCTCTCTCTCTGTTAACATTCTGAATGCAGCTGCCTTGAGTTTGCAAATAAACAGAAAAATGGGATATGACTTGAACGGATAAATAAATACAGAGATGGGGGAAATCACAAAACAAGCACCACAAATGCAATATTTATAAAATCTCTATCTCTTATTCCATTATTCCATTATGATGATATAGAAACCAATTTTAGGGAAGCAATGAAAGAAGTGATACCTTCTCACAATTGCAGAAGAAGGCCATCTTCCATCTTAGTAAGAAATGTCCATCTTCCATCTTAGTAAAAAAAAAGGATGTAACAACAGCTTTGTCAAAATATCTCCCTTACTTCAAGGATAAGGAATTCATTGGATTTTCTACCGGATGATGGAAGCAACCTTGGAGGTCTTCTAGTCCAACCTCCTGACTGTCAGAGATTTTTCACCCATGACCAGTTGGGATGAACTGGCAAATTTGTTTTGGGGTATCAAGAGGTATTAAGTGCCAAATAATGAAGGTCAGGATATGAAAGGTAGAAAATTAGGTTCCACCACAAAACCGCGGACGCCAAAATTGCGCTCGACGAAAGCACGCATTTGACGTCATCACAGCGCGATGAAAACATCGTGCTGTGATCGATAAATGTAAAAATAAAGCGAAAACCTTACCCTAACCTCCCCAAACCTAACCCTAAACCTAACCCTAAACCTAACCCTTAACCTAAGTGCTTTAATTTTATTTTTATTTCAATTTTTAATTTTTTTCGTCACACTGTGATGACGTCAAATGCGCGCTTTCGTCGAGCGCGATTTTGTCGTCCGCGGTTTTGACGGGTCACGGAAAATTAGGCCTGGATGACCCAAAACTACGCTGTCTACATTCCTACCTGAGCTTAGTGCACAAGATAATCTGCCACAACATTCTACCTGTTAATGACTACTTTTACTTCAACTGCAATAACACAAGGGTTATCAATGGATACAAAGTAAATGTAATCAGTTCTAATCTTGATTGCAGGAAAAACGATTTCAGCAATAGAGTAGTAAATGTGTGGAACCTCCTACCTGATCCTGTTGTTAGTTCCTCTAACCCCATACCTTTTACCTTAAACTGTCTACCGTGGACCTTACAAATTTCTTAAGAGGTCCCTAAGGGGGCGCATATAAGCACACCAGCGTGCCTATCATCCCTGTCCTACTATCCCCATTTATTTGTACTCTTTTTATATGTTTATGGCTATGTTTCGCTTATTTATATCCATTTATTTGTGCCATTTTTTTCATGTGTTTTCATACTTGTTTCCCTGTACTTGTTGACAAATAAGTAAATTAAATAAATAAAATGCTGTATTTTGTGGAGGTTTGTATGGATGCCTGCAGTAAGAGAGAAAGAGAGAATGTTATAGTTTCAATGGATTTTTTTTTTAAAAAAAAAACCCTTTAGGCCCCATAGCAGTCTCCATTTCATCGTTAATGAAACTAATCTTCCTTATTCGTATTTAATAAAACATGGCTCAGCAAAGTATTAATATGACTGAAATTGTCACTAATGCATTCTGACTGTAAGTACCTTAAAGCCTTTCTGGAATATCCCTACACTGCTAGACAGAGTGATGGAGAGTGGAAAAAAAGAGAAAGAGAAATAAACCTCAGAGGGACCACCTTTAAGAGTGCAGTGTTGCAGTAACAGAGCTTGAAACTTATTTTCCACTAGAGGATTCACTGATGAGCTGACCTCGGAATTCAAAATCCACAGTGGATTTGATTAAATGAAATGAAAACCAATCTGGAAAGTGATTCAGACGAATCTTCATTCAAGGATGAGACCAAAATAGTCCCGATAGGTTTTGTATGTGTGGCTGCCCATACACCATTAAAAATAAAAGGAGGAAATTGATCACCAAAAGAAAAGAATAGATGCTAAAACCAGGTTCATTCTGTTTGCATATGATTGCAATAGCAGTTATATATTGCTTCACAGTATTTGCAGCAGTGGCTCCAGAGGTGGGTAGCAGCCGGTTCAGCCCAGTTTGGCCGAACCGGTAGTGAAATTCAGGCAGTGGTGAAATTCAAATATTTTCACTACTGGTTCTGTGGGGAATGGCTTGGTGGGCATGGCAGGGGAAGGATACTGCAAAATCCCCATTCCCTTCTCACTCCTTAGGGAAGGATATTGCAAAATCTCCATTCCCACCCCACTTTTGGGCCAGCCATGGGTGGTATTTGCTGGTTCTCCAAACTACTCAGAATTTCCACTACCAGTTCTCCAGAACCTGCTAAATTTCACCCCCGAATTCAGACCTGGGTCGCAGAACTGGCAGCAACCCAGGCCTGCCACGCCCCCAAACCAGTTCCCTCGCTGCTGCTTGGCCACCACCATTTTGGATTTTAGTGACTGTGCATGCACAGTTCACTGTAAAGAACAATTTGCATTGAACAGTGCATTTGCGCACAGTGCATGGCATTGCACGCAGGTTGCAAACCAGCAGTAACGCTGTCAGCAACCACCCCTAAGTGGCCCCCAACCTTTTGGACCCCAGGGACCAGTTCCATGGAGAGAGATTTTTCTGCAGACTGGAGGGGAAGGGGTTTTGTGTGCTACCTGCATCCTGCGAATGAGGCTTTGCTTGTTTGTGCAGCCCAGTTTCTGGCATGCTGCAGCCCAGTACCAGTCCATGGACCATAGGTTGGGGACCCCTGCTTTAACTGGTTTACAGAGTCAACATATTGACCCCAACAATCTGGGTCTTCATTTTACTGACCTCGGAAGGATGGAAGGCTGAGTCAACCTTGAGCTGGTGAGGTTCGAACCGCTGGCAGTGGCATAATTAGCCTGCCATACTGCATTCTAACCAGGCAATGAAAGCCAATCTGAGGCATTGGTTAAAGACACTAGGTGAGTTAACAGGGAAAACTTCAGTTCTGGCTTTGCTATAATGTATACCACTTGGATTTTAGTAATTTTTATCTTTCACTACAAATGGGATTTCTTGCCTATAGAACAGTGGTGAGTTAAGACCGGTATGCTCCAATACAGGCCTACCAGTGCCTGCTGGGAGCACTGGGTACCATTTTGGTATGGTGCTCCGGAGGGCCCACCTGCCCACCCACCATCCTTATCTGTATGTGAGCTCTTGGGGACTTCTGTACACATGCACAGAGCATATGGCATCTGCAAGATGCTCTGCCAAGCAGTTGGAGCATCGCAGAGGTGTCACGGAGTGTCGCAGATGGTAAGTACACATGCATACACTGCACGTGTTCATGTGGTGTACACCGGGCCCCATTGTATGGTACAGTTCCAAAAGGATCCGGAACCCACCTCTGCTATAGAACTAAGTGGGGGCAGGCATGACAGAGGCAATGGCCAGCTGTTTCTAAAACATTCCCAAGATAACCTCAGATATTTAAATCCAGGCTTTGATGACATCGGGCATCTTTTTAAACATGTTTTGTTTGAATATCTCCATCCTCTCCTCTGTTAAGCAGACAAGACATTAATAAGGAAATGTTAAGGGATTTCATTCAATTTATGGTATACTCCACAGGAGTCAGGCCAGCAGTGGGTTTCTTCCAGTTCAGACCAGTTCGGCCATACCGGTGGTGGTTTGGCTGCCTGGTCACTGGAAGTGGCAGTGACCCAGGGCTGCCATACACCCAAACCAGTTCCCTGGTCAGTGCCGTCGGTGCCACCATCTTGTTTTTCAGTTCTTCAGTTCTTCAGTTCTTTCAGTTCAATTAATTTTAATTGTACTGCTCATGCACGGGCAGCACAGGTCAAGAGCACACATGAGCGAACCGGCAGTAGTGCCTGCTCAAACCCAGTCCTGGGTTAGGTTTAGAGTTAGGATTAAAGTTATGAGTTAGGGTAAGGGTTGGGGGTTAGGGTTAGAGATTAGGATTAGAGGCTAAGGATTAGGATTAAGAAGTAGTAGTTAGGAGTCAGGAGTCAGGAGTCAAGGGTTAGGGATTAGGGATTAGGGATTAGGGATTAAGGATTAGGGGTTAGGGGTTAGGGTTGGGGTTAGGGTTAGGGTTAGGGTTAGGGTTAGGGTTAGGGTTAGGGTTAGGGTTAGGGTTAGGGTTGGGGTTAGGGTTAGGGTTAGGGTTACGGTTACGGTTACGGTTACGGTTGGGGTTGGGGTTAGGATTAGGGATTAGGGATTAGGGGGTAAGGGGGTTAGGCTTAGGGCTAGAGTTAGGGTTAGGAGGTTAGGGCTAGGGCTAGGGCTAGGGCTAGGGTTAGGGTTAGGGGGTTAGGGGTTAGGGGTTAGGGTTAGGGTTAGGGTTAGGGTTAGGGGATTGGGGATAGGGTTAGGGGTTAGGATTTAGGGAATAAGGTTAGGGTTAGGGTTAGGATACTCCAAGAATAAATCTTTTTAGAACTTCCCAAAACATAATGTAAAGATAAAAGGGCCTAAAACCAAGACCAATCCTAAGTAACTTTCTTAGCATCAGTACTGAAAGCATTTGTCATTATTATTTTTTTCTGGGATGATTTTTAATTTCCTAGTGTAGTTTATAAATCTCTGGGATTTTCTAATGATCTTTCATTCAAATGCTAACCATGACCGATTCTGCTTAGCTTTCAGAGATCAACCATGAATGTCTCAATGCTGCCACCTATGCCTAGATCTAAATACAGTTCTCTATTCACAACGCATACATTGGGGTTTAAATATGTTTGAAAATTAGCATTTTAAAATTTTGACCAGGAAAATTGGGCATTTGTTAGAAAAGTAATGACCCCTTAAGCAATTTTCAGAATATGATCCATATCAACCAAGTTTGTATATAGTGTTCAGCCAGAAAGTTTGATTGCCTTTGGCTTAGAAGTACTTCTCAACTCACTTATACTCATTTGATATCCTGTTTATTTACTTAACATGATATAAATTTCAAAATTTCTATTCAACAAACCATTGTTCCAAACAAACAATGGCTTGACATGACATATAAACCTGGTTAGTGAGATAAAGATGGAAATCAGATGATTCTTCCTTTCCTCTGGGACACTGTGTTGGACAGTGATAATTTTTTATTGTCACCTGATTCAACCATTCTGCTTTGGACATGTCAGTATCGATGATGGGTTGCTCTTACCATCACTACGCGCTGTGCAAACATGCGCAATCCACTGTCCCTGCAATGCCCAGCTGTTTGTTATGGCTCGCACAGGAGCCTCATGCTGTGTGCGCGTGAGCAATTGGCCAGTTGCTTTAAAAACAGATATAGAACATGGGCAGGCGGGTGGGCCAAATGAGCCACTGTACTGGTACGCCATCAGCTGTTACCCGCTACTACCGGTACGGCCGTACCAGACTGTACCTACAGGAACCCACCACTAGTCAGTATGCTAACGCTAAAACAGCATGGCTTTGAAATAGGTATTTTGTCACCAGTGGTGGAGTTCCAAATCTTTTTCTACCAGTTCTATGAGAGCGTGTTTTGTGCATGTGCACAAAGCATTCAAAGATGGCCCTCGGTGTCAGCGCTGGTGAGCTGAGCTGTTTTTTTAGCTCAGGTGAGGTGCAGCAATCCGCTCTGCCGCTTGAATCAGCTGAGCTAAAAAAAAACAGGGAACGCGGAGTGGGAAGGTGGGGCCAACCAAATTTCTCCAAACTACTCACCATTTCCATTACCAGTTCACCCAAACTGGTCGGAACCGACTGAATACCACCTCTGATTGTCTCAACACAAAACGTTTCCCTTGCTAATGGGCTTCCTGTTTTGTTTCTAAAAGCTCAGATAGTGGTGATTTAGAAAATGTGTTCCAGGTGAAGACAACAACCAGCCTGACAACAAATAAAGATTGGCAGAGATTCAATGAAGGAATGGGGAGACTCTCTAAAGAAATGGAAAATATCGGTAACAGTTGAGTTTCTCTTTCTTTTATATAAATGAGCATTCATTATTCATCAGGGAGATTTAACCTCTCTGGCCTCGTGCGCAATTAATGATCTGGTTAGAATGACATTCCCTTGAGCAGGAGAGTTCGCAGAGTCATGACAAAGCACTTCTGGCAAATGATATGAGAGAAGAACAGGTGATCTTTTTTTAATGGCAGAGTAAGAAATGCCTCCAGAACATCAATTCCCTCCAACAGGAGTTGTCATGGGAGGCATTTTCATTTTGTTTAGCATAACAAAGTCACTTGCTGTGTCTAGATCTATATGTGTGCATGCTCTGATCCAGGAGTGTCAAACTCAATTCATTGAGGGCGGCATCAGGGTTGTGGTTGACCTTGGGAGCTGGGGTTGGTGTGGCTGGATTGAGCATGGTTAGCTTGATGTCACTCGTGTTGGGGGCGTCTGTGGTGGCCTGAGCACTCTGCCAGTGAAAATGGGCCCCCAATCACTATTTTTCTGCTGCAGTGGCCTCCTGGCACTGACATTGTGGGCCAGTCCTTTACTGTTTCCAGGGTGGCCCCACGGGTAAGATCTAAGCACCCCACAGACCATAATCCAGCCCTCAGCCCTTGAGTTTGACACCCCTGCTCTAATTAGAGGGGTGCACACAGTTGCCTCTGTGTGATGGTAAGAGGTGGATGCGCATGGGTGGACAAACATGCATTTTCTCTATGTTTTTTCTCTTTGCATTCCATTGTGTTTGTTGTGTGTAGGTGGCAACTGGGAAACATATCAGAAGTGCACTATGGTAGAAAGTGTGATGTCTCTCTTGGATGATTCCACTAATTCTTCCTTGGAGGCCAGCTCAAGGGTGGATAAGCTCATTCCTGGCACATCAGGAACTGGGTTAATTAATGACTCTGAACTGCTAGCTGAAAGAGATTTACAGGAGGCTTCGACTGGGGACAGCTTGCAGGTCAATGAAGAGGAGAAGGAGAAGCTACTTTCCATGGTGGATCCGAGAGCATGCAGGGCAGAGAAAAGACAAGAGCAATGGAGATCTGGCAGATTACTTGGGAGAAGGCTCTGCCCATCTTGACGGGCTGCACCAGAAAGCTATTTATTATGGAAGGCAGAGAAAGGTTATGAATTCTGGGAACAATGTGTTTAGTTTATGGCTGTGTGTTCTTTGTGCTTCCTGTCTGATATTGTGCCTTGGAGACTCTGAACTTCTCTTGCCAAGTGAGCTCTTGTGGGTATATTTCAGTTTGGCCTGGGGGAGTTAAGTTTGTTTGGTGGACTTATTTGTTCACCAAATAAGGAGAGGAGAGGAGAGGAGAGGAGAGGAGAGGAGAGGAGAGGAGAGAAGAGAAGAGAAGAGAAGAGAAGAGAAGAGAAGAGAAGGGAGAGGAGAGGAGAGGAGAGAAAGGGAGAGGACACTCTTCCTAGGACCCACCAAAACCCTTTAAGGGATCCAGACCATGGTTTCATATTCAAAGTAATGTAAATAGAGTGCTTTGGGGAAAAATAACACTCAAAGATTATGAAAACATTGGAACTAATCAAAGCATGAAAAAGCTCAATTTTCCACAATAGCAATAGCAATAGCAGTAGACTTATATACCGCTTCATAGGCCTTTCAGGCCTCTCTAAGCGGTTTACAGAGAGTCAGCATATTGCCCCCAACAATCTGGGTCCTCATTTTACCCACCTCGGAAGGATGGAAGGCTGAGTCAACCCTGAGCCGGTGAGATTTGAACCGCTGACCTGCTGATCTAGCAGTAGCCTGCAGTGCTGCATTTAACCACTGCGCCACCTTGGCTCACAAGAGGATAGCAACTGAGATCATTTTACTCCAGTTGGAAAACTAGCGTACTTGATTTAAA
Source organism: Thamnophis elegans (assembly GCF_009769535.1). NCBI lineage: Eukaryota > Metazoa > Chordata > Lepidosauria > Squamata > Natricidae > Thamnophis > Thamnophis elegans. Next base: position 59,817,295 of record NC_045548.1, on the reverse strand, counting down.
GTTCTGGAATGAAGTTAAATCTGCATACAATATCTTCATATGAATTGGTTTTCAACTGACATTTTGGAAGAGCTCACCTAGAGCAGCTTGTGTAGTCAAAATTTAAACGTTAGAACAATTTAAAACAACAATTACATAGATGGTGGTACTCAGGTCTTAAATAAAATATAATAATATTTAAGATTTGAACACCACCATTTATTTAATTATTCTATTTTTGTTCTTCTTTTACTTGGCTTATTTCTGTATCATCACTCTTGTAATGTGTTATTTTGTTTGTCCCTTCTGTTACAAATAAAAAATAAGTGTGAAAAAAAGAATGGGATGGGATGTATACACTCTGTTTAAGAACCCATGACCAAGAAGGACAACAGAAGGACCAGAATAGAATAGAATAGAATAGAATAGAATAGAATAGAATAGAATAGAATAGAATAGAATAGAATAGAATAGAATAGAATAGAATAACTTTATTGGCCAAGTGTGATTGGACACACAAGGAATTTGTCTTCGGTGCATATGCTCTCAGTGTACATAAAAAGACAAGATGCATTCATCAAAAATCATAAGGTACAACACTTAATGATAGTCATAGGGTACAAATAAGCAACCAGGAAATAATCAATATCAATATAAATTGTAAGGATACGAGCAACAAAATTACAGTCCTGCAGTCATAAGTGGAAGGAGATGGGTGATAGGAACGAAGAGAAGATTAATAGTAAAAGTAATGCAGCCTTAGTGAATGGTATGACAGTGGTGAGGGAATTATTTGTTTAGCAGAGTGATGGCGTTTGGGAAAGAACTGTTGTTGTATCTAGTTGTCTTGGTGTGTGAATGGTGTAAGAATGGAATAGTCACTAGAATTTTCAACAATTACCCCTGTCTCTCTCCATAACTTCGCAATACACACAGCCCATGATTTTGTTTTCCTGACTTCTCCCATTCTGGTCCCATTCTGATCTGATTTTGGAGAAGTGGTCCGGCTGATGGACAAACCGATAGAGAGTCCCAAGCCCCCTTGACACAACTGCTCTCCGTTTTGTTGGCTAGAAAAAGAAGTAGAAATAGGCCTATTCTAACTCTCATTCTAGGCTGCAATTCTCAAAATATTATTCGGGAATAACTCCAATTTTTTTTAAAAAATTAGATCCGTTTACAACCCACTACTCACAAATCTGGTAGGTGTTCTCTTATAACTAACAGCAAAAACATCCAGCTAAGCCTAGAATAGATCCTGGATTATAGTCCAAAATATGTTGTTTGCAATAAATCCTATTGAAAACAGTAGGATTATATGAACTTTACAACAGCCAACAGGAAAGGTCATCAAGAAAAGCTGCATTTTCTGTGATTTCCAGAGATCATAGAAAAAGTCTCTCTCTCTCTGACTCTTTCTCTCTCTCGTCTCTCTCTTTCTCCTTCTCTCTCTCTCTTTCTTCTTCTTCTTCTTCTTCTTCTTCTTCTCTCTGTCTCCTTCTCTCTCTCTCTCTCTCTCTCTCTCTTCTTCTTCTTCTTCCTCTTCCTCCTCCTCCTCCTCCTCCTCCTCCTCCTCCTCCTCTTCTTCTTCTTCTTCTTCTTCTTCTTCTTCTTCTTCTTCTTCTTCTTCTTCTTCTCTCTCTCTCTCTCTCTCTCTCTCTCTCTCTCTCTCTCTCTCTCTCTCTCTCTCTCTCTCTCTCCTCAACCATCATGAGGTTCCATATCTCCATTGTGAGGTTGCATTCCTTCTGATAGCAGTACCAATGCAAATGTCTATGTTGTGAATTGCCAATTGGCCTCCTTGATGTATTTGAACCTTATTACGTGCCTACCAGAGCCACATGTTCTGCTCCAAGGACTGGCATGGGACTGCTGCAAGCCCTTTCTTCTTCTGCACTTCAGACTGAGTTTTCATTTACCTTCTGTGTTGCACTTTGCATCTGTTAGCTCTATTTGGGCTTTCAGCTGGCAAGTTGATGGGACTGAAAACTGCAGGAATGTCAAGGCTGTCACTCTAATTCTTGAACTGCTCTCCTTCTGGGCACTGACCTGCTTTAGCTTCCTGAAACACAATGCTACCGAGGTCCTGTCATTTGAATACCACGTTCCTTCCCTCTCACTTCTGCAGGAGATGTGAGCAATTGCTCATGTGTCACTAATGCTCTGCCCAAATTTATTCTGCATTTTGGTTCTGTCATTCTCCTTCAATTTGATGGAAATGGTTTTTTTTTTCCTCCGCTTCCTTTTCAGAGAAGATAATGTCTGTCTTCAAATGTCTGTCAACGTGTATCAAGACATTTTCAGAGGGGGCAAAGCATGAAGCTCTTCTTCTTATTTACCTGCAAAATGATAGAAATGTGTATTTGAATGTCCTGTTGTTCACTCTGCAGTTCACTCCTTGCCTTCTCACAATTCTATTAAGCTCCGGCACTACCACCATCAAAACTCTGTATAAGAGACTTCTATCGTGGTACTTTTTCCAAATACAACCTACAGCATGAGTGGACAAGAAAGTTGCTCAATGAAAGAGATATACAGGTAGTCCTTGATTTATAGCTGTTCATTTAGTGACTGTTTGAAATTACAATGGCACTGAAAAAAGTGACTTATGACTGGTTTTCACACTGCCTGAGCAGGAGGTTGGACTAGAAGACCTCCAAGGTCCCTATTGGAATATTGTATTCCAATAATATTCTGAAAAATGCAGCCTAGAATGAAAGTTAGAATCGGCCTATTTCTATTTATTTTTCTAGCCAACAAAACAGAGATCAGTTGTGTCAAGGGGCCTTGGGACTCTCTGTCTGTTTGTCCATCAGCCAGACAACTTCTCCAAAATCAGATCAGAATGGGACCAGAATGGGAGAAGTCAGGAAAATAAAATCATGGACTGAGTGTATTGGGGAATTATGGAGAGGGGTAGTTGTTGAAAATTCTAGTGACTATTCCCTTCTTACACCATTCGCATACCAACACAACTTAACACAAGAACAGTTCTTTCCCAAACGCCACCACTCTGCTAAACAAATAATTCCCTCAACACTGTCAAACCATTCACTAAGGCTGCATTACTATTATTATTAATCGTCTTATTGTTCCTATCACCCATCTCCTCCCATTTATGACTGCAGGACTGAAACTTTGTTGCTTGTATCCTTACAATTTATACAGATATTGATATTGATATTGATATTGATTGTATCCTGATTGCTTATTTGTACCCTATGGCTATCATTAAGTGTTGTACCTTATGATTCCTGATGAATGTATCTTGTCTTTTTATGTACACTGAGAGCATAGGCACCAAAGACAAATTCCTTGTGTGTCCAATCACACTTGGCCAATAAAGAATTCTATTCTATTCTATTCCATTCCATCCAAAAAAGAGCCGAGGTGACGCAGTGGTTAGGGTGCAGTACTGCAGGCCACTTCAGCTGACTGTTATCTGCAGTTCAGCAGTTCTAATCTCACCGGCTCAAGGTTGACTCAGCTTTCCATCCTTCCGAGGTGGGTGAAATGAGGACCCAGACTGTGGGGGCGATATGCTGACTCTGTAAACCGCTTAGAGAGGGCTGAAAGCCCTATGAAGCGGTATATAAGTCTAATTGCTATTGCTATTGCTACTGGAAACATGGAGGCTGCTTGGAAAGATGGTTTAACGGTGGTCAGATCACAGGGCTTGAGTTCCTGAGCAGAAAAAGGGCCAAGCTGATGAGAGAGCCTGAGTTTTATACCCACTGTTGGGCCCCACCTCTCTGTTTCCTGCTCCTGTGTAAGAAGTGTATCCCATTGGCTGTCAGACTCCCAGGAGGCGGGGTCTTATCTAACTTTGTAGGCTGTCTCTCAGGCTTGCTTGAGCCTTCCCATTCCCATATGCTGACTCTGTAAACCGCTTAGAGAGGGTTGAAAGCCCTATGAAGCGGTATATAAGTCTAACTGCTATTGCTATTGCTATTCCATTTGCATATGTGTATGCATGTATGTGTATGGTTATATATTTATTTTCTTTTGAGAGAGGGCATCAGAATTTCATTTTTTAATGTGAGCCAGTGTGTTCACAGAAAATAGTGACAATAAGGATTATCTCATCTTAAATAAATTCTATCACACATCAAGTATGAAGAAAAGAGACATCTCTTTGGGGGAACAAGTTCCTTAGACAGCATGCTGTATCTCTGCCTCCCTGTTGCAGGTATTTGAATAGTTGGACTCTTCCAATTAATGATAGAAAATGATGACCACCATCTCCCAGGATTTGGCTCGTAGTCTGTGATGACTGTTGTTCCCCCAAAACTAATCTTTATGTCATAAGGAGTAACACAACCTTTTCTCAATTCAGGAGATGTCTCCACTGGGACACCTCTAAGTATTTTGTTTGCTGATGAAATAGAAAAGAACTAGGGGAGTGGGTACTATTGAAATGACAGATTAATTAATTGAATGTTACACCACAGGCACATTATGTGCTCTAAATGAAATGCTACAATAGAGACACATAAAATAAGTGTTGCAGATAACGGCACGTGGGAATTTACAGATTTTAAATTAGCTGCAACCTATTATTTGATCGATGACTCCTGACTGTTATTTTGTAAAAATGTTTCTTTTCATGTTGAAGAATAAGAGAACAAACATAGAGCCATGTATTTAGCAATAGCAATAGCACTTAGACTTATATACCACTTCATAGTGCTTTTTACAGCCCACTCTAAGCAGTTTATAGAGTCAGCATATTTCCCACAACAATCTAGATCTTCATTTTACTTACCTCGCAAGAAGAGAAGGCTGAGTCAACCTTGAGCCAGTGAGATTTGAACTGCTGAACTGCAACTAGCAGTCAGCTGAAGTAGCCTGAAATACTCCACTCTAACCACTGTGCCACTTTGGCATTTAGAAATGAATCCAACTTTAAAGCTCTTTGTTGTTATTGTTGTTGTTGTTGGTCACAAAGTCGAGTCGGACCTATCGCGACCCCATGGACAACCTTTTTTTAGGCCTTCCTGTCTTCTACAATCCTCCGGAGTCCATTTAATCTCATGCCTACTGCTTCGGTGACTCCATCCAGTTACCTCATTCTCTGTTATTCCCTCAAGAGCCGAGGTGGCGCAGTGGTTAAATGCAGCACTGCAGGCTACTTCAGCTGACTGCAGTTCTGCAGTTTGGCTGTTCAAATCTCACTGACTCAGGGTTGACTCAGCCTTCCATCCTTCCGAGGTGGGTAAAATGAGGACCCGGATTGCTGTTGGGGGCAATATGCTGACTCTGTAAACCGCTTAGAGAGGGCTGAAAGCCCTATGAAGCAGTATATAAGTCTAACTGCTATTGCTATTGCTATTCTTCTTTTGCCTTCTTTTGCCTAATACTTTCCCAGTATTAGGCTCTTCTCCAGTGAGTCCTTCTTTCCCATTAGGTGGCCAAGCGCTTTACCTCTAGAAAAATGAATTCAAGCCTCCATTCCTACTCCATTCCTAGATTTACAAATCAGTTCATGAGCCACGAAATAAATAAATAAAATTATACACTAAGGTAATATTCTTTAAAACTGTTCTATTAGTAAGACAGAAATGTTCAAGAGTGTCAGAAAAGTAGTAATTGCTTAATGGTGCAATATTATTTTTCCAATGCTTTTCACTATTATTCAGAATTATATACTTCTTCACAAGAGAATCCAGAAATGCGATCATCCAAAAGTTTTACAATAACAGAATGTGCTTCCTAATCTTACCTGACAGTTTTCTTTTATTCTTTGCTTCTCTTCCTTACAGCAATATGCACAGTTCAGTCTTACTGAATTCATCTATTGATCTTCAAAGGTAAGTGCTGTTTTAACTGTCTATAGCCTTAATCTTTAAAAAAAGGTAAGGGACACGGTGGTTCAGTGGCTAAGATGCTGAGCTTGTTGATCAGAAAGGTCGGCAGTTCAGTGGTTCAAATCCCTAGCGCCGCTTAACGGAGTCAGCTCCCATTCCTTGTCCCAGCTTCTGCCAACCTAGCAGTTCGAAAGCATGTAAAAATGCAAGTAGAAAAATAGAAACCATCTTTGGTGGGAAGGTAACAGTGTTCCGTCCACCTTCAGCATTTAGTCATGTCAGCCACATGACCACGGAGACATCTTTGGACAGCGCTGGCTCTTCGGCTTTGAATTGGAGATGAGCACCGCTCCCTAGAGTGAATGCGAGGGGGAACCTTTACCTTTAGCCTTAATCTAAGAAGCCCATCGTGTAAAGTGTGGGTTTTACTCAAACACAAAACCCTCCCCTACAGTAAATCATGGTGATATATAGGCATTTTTTTTTATTAATGGAGAGAAACAGACAAAACACCTGGTATCAAAAACAAATGCACAGCTTTATCTTCTATGCAAGATTGCTTCTGCTTCACAGTAAAAGCCGAGACTCAAAGTAAAGAAAAATAACAATGTTGGAGATGCTTCTAGAGAAACTTACTTGTGGTGTAGACCCGTTGAAATCAATGGATAATTTAATTATCCTGCCTATCATTAAAACCTTCTTAGAAATCACATCATTAGCTACCTGGGTTATTTCTTTAGATCTTTGTGTTAACTCTATCAATCATCGTTGAATCCTGCAAGTGAATTCATAGGGACATTCTGATGACTACTATTAATCAATATGTTTGTATTGTTAAGTCAGTGTTTTTCAAGCTTGGCAACTTTAAGATAAGTGGATTTCAACTCCCAAAATTCCCTTGTCAGCGTGCTCACTGAGGAATTCTGGAAGTTGGTTTATACATCTTAAAGTTCACAAGCTTGCAAAACACTGTGTTAAACAATGGAATACATAATTGGTTCCCAAAATAAGCACTGGTGAAGAAATGTATATTTCTTGCTACTTGTTTAGACTTTTACATAGTTATGGATTAAGTCATTATTTCAAAATTGTAGATGCATTATCATCCTTCAGATAACTAAAGTCTTAGGTCATGAAAGACTTTAAAAGAAAAAAATAGCACGTTGAATTGCAACTAATAGATAGATACTGTAGAATAAATGGAATTCTTTATTGCCCAAGTGTGATTGGACACACAAGGAATTTGTCTTTGGTGTGTATGCTTCTCAATGTTCATAAAAGAAAAAAAATACATGAATTGAGAATCATAAGATACAACACTTAGTGATAGTCATAGTTTACCAAGTAAGCAATCAAATCATACTAGGAAACAAAAAAGGCAATATAAATCATAGAGATACAAGGAATAAAGTTATAGTCATAAGTGGGAAGAGATAGGTAATAGGACGGATGAGAAAAATAATAGTAATACGGTCTTAGTAAATAATTTGACAGTGTTGTGGGAATTAGTCGTTTAGAAGAGTGATGGCATTTGGGGGAAAACTGTCCTTGTGTCTAGTTGTTGAGATATGGGAATGAAAAATGCCCATTACTGTTTGTTCTGCTGCATTTTGAACCATCTTTATCTTCTAGGTCAGTGATGGCTAACCTTTTTGTTGTTGCGTGCCAAAAGCATGCATACACCCTGTTCTGACCCCCCTCTTCATACACTAAAGCATGCTGATACTTCAAGGATTTATTAACACACAGACTAGACCTTGGCAGCAATGCAGCACAGACAAGACCTTGGCAGCAATGCAGCCTGCCAAGATAGCCACGATAGCTTCTCCAGCTCTAGTAAATACGTTGATTCCTGTGACGAGCTTGTGGAAAGCCATTCCTTTTATAGTCTTGAGAGGAGCCTAATTACCACCAGCTGAATTCCATTATCTCCTGTAACTGCGTAACTGTTCTTTACATCTATTAGCCCTCCATTGCTGGGCATCCAGGACCAACTACCTTGTCTCCTCTCCACTGCTCCAATGCATGACGTCAGGATCACACTCCCTTGTCTCCTCCCCCACTGCTTCAAGGCTTGACTTCGGGAGCACGCTCCCTTTGGCTCTCACCGCTGCTCCAGGCCTCAGGCGCCTCCTGGTGACCAACCAGCCTCTCTGCGCCCTGTTCAGAGTCGGAACCCTGTCCAGGGTCCTCCACATCTTCCAGAGCTGACTCATAAGGCCCCTCGCTGTCGGAATCTGGTGGCAGTTCCAATGGCTCCTGCTGGGCTACAACACACCCATAATGTAATGTGCGCACCACCCTGTGACCAGCTCATGTGCACATGACCCCTCGTGTCAGGCACCCTACGCATGTGCCTGCTCCCCTGCCATGCTCCCTGCACGTGCACGCACGCACACCCATTCCCCCATGCACCAGAGCATGTGCATGTGACCTCACACACCTCATGCATGCACACACGACCCCTGGATGTGCACCCCACCCCCACGCATGTGTGGCAGAGACCCAAAAACCAGCTGGCTGGTGGGAGACACATGCGCATGCACAGTGAAATTGAGCTGGGCGATGGTTCGCGTGCCGGCAGAGAGGGCTCTGCATGCCACCTGTGGCACATGTGCCATAGGTTCACCATCATGGTTCTAGGTGATGTTTAAAGGCAGCCAGGTAGAGCACATTGCAATAGTTGAATCATGGAGTGACCCAGGTGTAGATGACTATCTGCAGGGCTTCCCACCTGAGGAAAGGACAATACTGGCACACATGATGTGCCTGTGCAAAGGCTCTCCTGGACATAGCTGCCACTTACTCTTTGAGAAGTAGCTCTGAACCCAAAGCTGAGTCCAGGAGGACCCCTAAGTTTTATACAATTTCAAATTGAGACATGCCACCTTATTTATGGTCTATGATTGCGGTATTCCTGCAACAGCCACTCAAGTCTTAGTCAGAACTGAGCAAAGTCTGTTCCTCCCCATTCACACCTGTACATTTCCAGACTCTGGGTCACTACCTCAACAGCTTTCCTTGCACAACTCAGGGCAGAGAGGTAAAGCATGCTGATGATACCAAACCCTCAAGTGATGAATGTTCTCGCCTAATGGTTTCATGTAGATACTAAACAAGAGAGGGGAGAGGGCTGAATCTTAGTTCCCTGTCAGGGTTCCAAATAGCATCCAAAATTAAATCAGAGTCCAAGGCAAAGTATTGCTCAAAGTTCCAATTTATTAAGAGAGCCATGTTGGCACATCTGGGAAAACCTGAATCTGAAAGCTTCCCGGTTTTCCCCACCCAGTTTAAAGTTCAAGATCTTGCCCCCACACCCACAAGCCCATCACATGGTCCAATCTTCCACTGCCATGCTGGCAGTTCCACCCATCCAGTTCCTGTCAGGTGCAGAGGTGCAGAGACAAAGGATGACCTTGGCTTTCTAGAAGGCAAGTTATTTTGGCTACATCGCATCTAACTCCGTACAATCCCCCCTCCCATTTTCCCACAACAGAAAAGGCATAGTAGAATAATAGAAAGTGTGGCAGGCCAAAGATCCAAGAGGAATATGGCTATAGGCCTGACGTTCCCATTTTAACCTCATTTTAAACTGCTTTGTGGAACAATCTGATATGATTTCTTGTCTTGTTTGTTTGGGACCCTTTGAGTCAGTTTTGATTCCTGATGACTCCCTGAACCAGTCCCTACAGGTTTGGTTTTTTTTTTGCTGCTGCTGCTATTGTTGTTGTTGTTGTTGTTTTGAAGTGGTTTGCTGTTGTAGCCTCGTAAGTCCTCGGACTTACGAATGACAGCTCGGCAGCAGCCAGGCGCATCTTAGCCAATCAGACGCGCCTGCCGGTTGCCGGGCTGTCATACGCGAGTCTATTGGCTCGACCGTCTGATAGCTCAGTATAAAAGGCTGTCAGACGGAGGAGAGGTGCCGGTCTACTCACAGTTGCTGTTCGTTCTATCTTGCTTGTAATAAACTGTTGAAAGGTTACCTCAGACGCCTCCTCGTCATTTCTGCCGCCGATCTAACATTTGCCATTGCCTTCTTTCCAGGTGTGGGAGACAGTAACTGACAAAGATCAAGCTTTGTGTCTCAGACAGGACTAGAACTCCTAATCTCCCAGTTTCTAGCCTGGTTCTTAACTACCATGCCAAACGCTCTCATCACTTCAAGAACTTAAAAACAAGCCCATCCCTTTGGAGGTCGGTACAATAAAATTAGTAAATATCGGTTTATCTGCTGTTTGATTCGCCTTTTCCAGATTGGCAAAACTAAGTCATCAGTTTCCACGCTGACACTTATCATGGGATTAGTCATTCATTGAAAGATTATAAAATTGAAAAAGTTATGCTAGGATTCGAGTACAGACTGAAGGTTTTGAGGAAAAAATAAGTTGAGAACTAATTACCACGTGCCTTTCCAAATATGGAATATTTTTCTTCATCAAAATAAAGATTACTTCTGATACAGTGCTTCTAGTAACATTCTCAAAGGTTGCTATAGCAACTCTTGCAATGTAAATTAGCATCAGGCTTTATCACAAGATTTTTCAGATTGCTGGGTTTTAGGGACAAAACAAAGAACACCAACCGAAGTAAAAATAAGCTATAGGATAACCTAAAAGGATCAGTTAATAGTCAATGGTTGCCCATTGGTGGCTAGACATTATAGAGTTATTTCAACTGCTATATCTATAGATTCAACAATAAAATGTTATTATAGTTGTAAGCTTATGCTCTTAGTTCCTTAAGTATTTCCAAGATCTGTACAAAGGGCCTTTTAAAATAGGCTTTAAAAAAAACTATTTGCCATTACTTGAAATAAAAAAATGTAAAATGTTGCAAATATAGTTACAAGATTATAAAATGACTATTTTAGCCAATTTTCTTTGACTTGTACAGATGTAGTAGAAAATTAATTCATGTCACAATTTCCTTTTTATTGAAACCATTATTGATTTGATTTGATTTGATTTATTGCATTTCTATGCCGCCCTATTCCCAGAGGGACTCAGGGCGGCTCACAAACCAAAATAGGGGGGGGGATACAAACAGGAGGACAACAATGGACAAACAACTACAACAATTTAAAAACAATCAACAACCACACAATTCGAGCGGGGATGGGGAACTCGTCAGCCCCAGGCCTGTCGGAACAGCCAGGTTTTAAGGGCTTTGCGGAAAGCCTGAAGGGTGGTGAGGGTCCGAATCTCCACGGGGAGCTCGTTCCAGAGGGTCGGAGCAGCCACAGAGAAGGCCCTCCTCTGGGTGGTAGCCAATCGACATTGGCCGGTAGATGGAATTCGGAGGAGGCCTAATCTGTGGGATCTAATAGGTCTGTTGGAGGTAATTGGCAGCAGGCGGTCTCTCAAGTACCCAGGTCCAATACCATGAAGGGCTTTATAAGTGACAACTAGCACCTTGAAGCGTATCCGAAGACCAATAGGCAGCCAGTGCAGCTCGCGGAGGATAGGTGTGACGTGGGTAACTGGGGTGCACCCACAATCGCTCGCACGGCTGCATTCTGGACAAGCTGAAGTCTCCGAATGCTCTTCAAGGGCTGCCCCATGTAGAGCGCATTGCAGTAGTTATGTAAGAGTGTAGGGCACATAAAGGTAAAGGTTCCCTTTGAACATATGGGCTAGTCATTCCTGACTCTAGGGGGAGGTGCTCATCTCCATTTCAAAGCCAAAGAGCCAGCACTGTCCAAAGACGTCTCTGTGGTCATGCGGTTAGCATGACTAAATGCCGAAGGCACACAAAATGCTGTTACCTTCCCACCAAAGGTGGTTCCGATTTTTCTACTTGCATTTTTTATGTGCTTTCAAACTGCTAGGTTGGCAAAAGCAGGTACAAGTAATGGGAGCTCAATCCATTATGCGGCACTAAGGATTCGAACCACCAAACTGCCAACTTTTCTGATCATTTTAGCCACTGAGCAATCACGGCCACTGTAGGGTGCATATGTCTCTTCAAATAATGCTGAACTACAGTTCCTGGGATTTCTTAGGATTGATTCTGTTGCATGAAAATTATGGATTTTAATTGGTTTTATGGTTTTATGGTTTTATTTGCATTTGTAGGCCGCCCTTTTCCCTGAGGGGACTCAGGGCGGCTCACAGAAAACCAGGGAAGGGGGAAATACAACATTGAGACAACAACACATAATAAAATAATGAGCAACATGCATACAACATTCGGGCGGGGTAGGGATCCTTATCCCCAGGCCTGACGGGCGAGCCAGTTCTTCAAGGCTGTGCGGAAGGCTTGGACGGTGGAGAGGGTACGAATCTCTACGGGGAGCTCGTTCCAAAGGGTCGGGGCCACTGCTGAGAAGGCCCTCCTCCTTGTGGTTGCCAGCCGACATTGGCTGGCCGATGGAATGCGGAGGAGGCCTAATCTATGAGATCTTATAGGTCGTAGGGAGGTAATTGGCAGAAGGCGGTCTCTCAAGTATCCAGATCCACTGCCATGTAGGGCTTTATGGGTGATCAATAGCACCTTGAAGCGCATCCGGAGATCGACAGGTAGCCAGCGCAGCTCGCGGAGGATAGGTGTAATGCGGGTGAATCGGGGTACACCCGCAATCACTCGCGCGGCTGCGTTCTGTACTAGCTGAAGTCGCCGGATGCTCCTCAAGGGCAGCCCCATGTAGAGCACATTGCAGTATTCCAGCCTAGAGGTCACAAGGGCCCGAGTGACTGTTGTGAGGGCCTCCCGATTCAGGTAGGGTCGCAACTGGCGCACCAGGCGTACCTGGGCGAATGCCCCCCTGGTCACAGCCGCTATATGATGGTCAAATGACAGCTGTGGATCCAGGAGGACTCCCAAGTTGCGGACCCTCTCTGAGGGGTGTAAAATTTGACCCCCCAGCCTGAGTAATTCAGAACCTCTGGATGGCCATATTTGTTCCACATTCCTAAATATGGTTTTTTGTTGTTGTTGTTAAAAAGCATGTCTGTGTTATCCATGATACAGATTCTACTGCTGTCAAAGAAAAGCTAACAATAAACAACAGCCTAATCAAGGAACTACTCAGACCATTCCTACCAACACTGACAGGGCAAGTCACTAGTATATAAAATAAGAGCACACCCACTCCCTTGCAGCACTGATGTAGTTACCTAGTTTGGTAATGAAAGATCTGCAAGAAACATCCAAGCTCAGAGAGCACCAAGAATCACACAGTTCAACCCTGGCTACAAATATTCTCTTCAAAGAAAAGAACATGGGGTGATTCACGTGTGCCTTGAAAAGGAGATCCATAGACATACCATGCCCATGGACAGAGAACTAGAACTTGCTTTTGAATAGAACTTAATTTTGATTTTGTACCTGGTTTGTATGATTGGTTTCTAAAACTAGTCTCTTCCTGTAGAGCAGGGCTGTCAAACTCCCAGTCTGTGGGCCAGATGTGTCACACACTGGCCACTCCCACACCTGGTTTAGCAAAGGGGAAAAAGGTCCCAATACGTCACGTCACACTACGGTGTTGATGTGGGTTTGATACCCCTGCTGTAGAGCCTTAGTGTTGTGGCCCACCAGTGACCAGCAGAGCTGGCAGCAGATTCGAACAGTGAGGAGCTTGGGGAGGAACCTGGGCCACTACTGTAGTCTGGGGAAGTCTCTGATTAGGGCTCTGCATCTGAGGCAGAGAGGGGACCAGGGCCGTATGCCAGTTATCAGCTGCCTTCAGAGTCAGACATCAGTGAGGCAGATGAACAGCTGGAGCCTGTTCCCAGTGTGCACATGCACAGAGTTGCCAGACAAAGGAACAGCTAAAGAACAGGGGTTGACTTGGGAGTAAGGCCACGGGTGGACAATGAATGGCCTCTCCAAAAAGAAATAAAAGAGGAGCAAAAGGGGAGTGGAGTTTGCAGGAGACAATTAGTTCACTTAATTGGTTCGTGACTCTCTGAGACTCCTTGCCATGTTTTGAAGATATTGGCCTGGCAGCCCTCCAAGCCAGATAAGGTCTGTGACTGTAAATCCTCCCTAGAAAGACTTTGCTGGATGCTAATGAGAAGAATTCACAATAAATTAATAAAAGGGGTTTGTGTTAGGACAAGGAGTTTGCTTTATGCTCTCGGGAAGCCTCAGTCAGAACACTTAGCATCAGTTCTCCTCATAATCACACTAAGATTTCTTTCACATACAAGGCCGGCTGCCTCAATCCAAGATCTGCCTAGAGTCCTGGTGATCCTTGAGGCTTTGCTTATATCTTTAAAATCTAAACTCAATTGGGAAAATATACAAGTGAGGGGGAATTCTGCAGCATTTCTTCTGAAAGTCCAAAGAGGTAGTTTTCATTGGCAGGAATCCCTGCTTTACCTCACCTCTCAGCTGCTTTGAGTACTCCCTCCCATCCTTCCTGATAAGTCTTTGTGAGCTTTGTTGCTCCCTCACACAGTGTCTAGTTTACATCTAAACCAGGGATGTCAAACTCATTTTATCACAGTGGCATCACATGATGTGTTGCAGTGGTGGGTTTCAAAAATTGTTGGAACCTACTCTGTGGGTGTGGCCTCCTTTGTGGGAGTGGCTTGCCACCCATGTGACCGGATGGGAGTGGCTTGCCGCCCATGTGACTGGATATGAAATTATGAATTAGTACTTATGTTGGTCCAAGTAGCTATTCAGAAACTCTGGCATTGAAGCATGCAAGTCTTAAAGCTGTCAAGTTACAAGATCCTTGCCAGTGGTGGGTTTCAGAAATTTTTGGAACCTCTTCTATAGGTGTAGCCTGCTTTCTGGGTCCACTGGTGGAACCTCTTCTAACCGGTTCGGTAGATTTGACGAACCGGTTCTACCGAATAGGTGCGAACTGGTAGGAACCCACCTCTGATGTATTGGGACCCTATCGCTAAACCGGGCATGGGAGTGGCCAACGCATGACACATCTGGTCTGCGAGCCAGCAGTTTGATATCCCTGATCTAAACAATCTCTAACCCAAATAGCTTGCAGGAAACTCTTTTTCCCAAGCATGTTTTTCGAAGCAACTTCAGATGTAAGCAACTGATGTCCTCTATTTGCAGAAGTATGTACAATCCCTGGCATTTTTATTTTATTTCATTTTATTTTATTTTTTGGCTATCAGAGGACATAATGCAAAGGATAAGCAATACTACTTAAATATTTAAGTCAGCAAAATAGAAAACACAACTGTACGATTTTTCAATCCAACTGTTGTTCTGTAAAGATTTGTCCCTCACCTTTTTTTTTTCCTTGTAACAATGCTTTAATAATGTAACTTACATAATTTGCCCAGTTTCTGGATTCTCGGCAAGAAAGAGTATTTTGAAAGGGAACAGTGCTCCCAGGTGATCAAATACAGGAACTGCTTAAATCTTACAATGAAGTAGTCTCATTGTAAAGATAAGGAAACAAGATCAAATCTGAGGAAATTATGGCACATATGTAGTAAGGAGTATTTGAAAAACCATCTGCCACAGATTGAAAGGCTGGTCCTGTCACAGTATAAAAGGCACCAAAGAATAAATTCCATTAACACTAGCATCCAACTTTGTGTAATCAAAATCTGTACAGCAACTTCTGCGTTTGTGAGAGAAAGAGATAGAGATTCTTTGGGATGGCCGAGGAAAGATAAATGCTTGTAAAAATGAAGGTAATTATGTTAAAGAAGAGTTTGCTCTTCTTTTATATGATTACCTTTATTTGTGTTTTAAAAAGCTACTTCAGGAAACTGTTTCTAATGAAAAATAACTTGATGGAAACACAATATAACTGTTTAAAAAAGAATTTGCTTAAGAAATTTAGTAATGGAAGCTTGCATGTAAAAATAAAATACAGTGCAGGAAATCAGGAGGAGGAAGGGGGAGCAGGAGGAGGAGGAGGAAGGAAGATTGACTGCTTCCCCCATCATCAGAATGATTCGTCATACTGTTTTGGAACACCAGTGTATAGTATACTCATCAACACGTATTTCTTATTTTGTGTGCTTTCAAAAAAAAAAAAATGGAGAGCCTAACCTGCAGCCCTTTAACAGATTAACAAAGTTAGAAGGGCTCTTGTAGGTCATCTAGTCCAACCCCCTGCCTAAGCAGGAGAGCCTATACCATTTCTGACAAATGGCAGTCCAATCTCTTCTTGAAAATCTCCAGTGATGAATCTCGCAGAACTTCTGAAGGCAAGCTGTTCCATTGATTGATTGTTCTCACTGTCAGAAAATTTCTCCTCATTTCTAGGTTGAACCTCTCCTTGATTAGTTTCCATCCATTATTCCTTGTCTGGCTTTGGATGCTTAGGAGAATAGCTTGATCCCTTCCTCTATGAGCCCCTTAAATATTTGAGTCCCTCAAATATTTGAGTCCCTCAAATATTTGAGCCCCTCAAATATTTAGCCATCAAACTATTCAATCGGAGAGATATACTGAGATGTTTCTTGGATATTTTTATTTATAATGCTAAAATTAGTGCTGCTGGAATATGAAATTCAATTTGAAGCTATAGGTGGTTTGGGGGAAAATATGAATTATTATAGGTTAATCTCCTGTAATCTTCTGAAATAAAGAATCTGTCTTTTTATTGAAGTTGTTGAAGTTTTCTATTTTATTGTAGGGTTTTAGTGGCAATTTTTGTGTTGTATAGAAGAAGCTCTGACCAATGTACATTTTCAATAGAATAATGATTCTTCTAGTAAGAACAGATTATGGCTCAATCAATATAGTAAGATTTATTTGTTTGAAAAAGTAAAATAATCCTTTCATGATCAGAAATATACTTTCGGTCAAAATTCAAAGAGATTGTCAGTAAAGAAGCTTGAGTGTGATTGAAATAATACACAGAAAAAGCCTACTCTCTTTTCTACTCTCATGTGAAGAAATGCCGTTCATTAATAATCAATCAACTAGCTTTCTGAAAACCTGTTGGAACTAACTGAACATTCTGTTACATGTATATACATGAATATAGAACAACGGTATGTGTAAATCAGGCAGATGTCACTTAAAACTCCTAGAAAAACATTTGGGAGAGAGCAGATTCCCATAATTGATTTCATCACTAAAGCCCAATGGTGGCAACTGAGATCAGGGAAAATGAACATAATCCAAATGACTAAGAAAATGTGCTTGCAAGAAGTCATCTAATGTGAACAGATTGTTCACCTGCCATCTACCAAGTATGAAGGAATGTAGAGCTGAACTTTGGGAAAGGAAGGATTAAGCAATTTAGACAGGAAATTAGACAGTTCCAAGAAAGAGAAACATGAGGAGGAGGGGGGGCAGAATAATCTTGCCTTGATTTATGTTAAGTATATAATTGGGATTTTGTTTAGTATTGTTTAGTATTGTTTAGTATAAAAGAGAAACTTAGATCGGTTTTAAACCTATTGTACCTACCAACTTACCTAAACCTATTGATAGATCATCAGTCCCAACAGACATACTCTATTTTTCAGAGTATAAGACACATCTTTCCCCCCCCCTCCAAAAGAGCATGGAAATGTTGGTGTGTCTTATACACCGAATACAGCCATTTTTGGCCTCCTGAAGCCCCGCCCCCCGCATCCCATTTTTGTGAAAAATGGGCCGTTTTTCACCAAAACGGTGATGTTTTTGCCTTCCCCCACTCCCCAGAAGCCCTCTGCAGGCTTCAACAGCGCTGGGGGGAGGGAAAAATGCCCCCATTTTGGTGAAAACAGGGGCATTTTTGCCTTCCACCAGCCTGCAGATTGCTCCTGGAGACTTATAGTCTGAAAAATGCGGTAAGTACTCTTGGCCATCATTTTGCTTGGAAAGTGTACTTTTTATGTTATGCTTTTAAATATGTTTGCTTGAGTTACTAATAAAGCTTAAAATATCTTTATTCACCAGTGTGCTTATTGTCTCTGGATTCAAAGGAACCAATTGCCTGGGCACCTGATCACTTCTTGACATTTGGCAAAACAGAGAGAGAATGGAAACTAAGGGCCCAAAAGAAGGAATTTCCATTCCCAGTTTTCCCATTCTTCAATACACCATCAATTGTGAACTACAGTTACAATTACAGTGCTCATGGTAAGCCCAAAAGGTGAAACTGGTTTTACTTAATGTATATTTACATTTAATTCAATTCTATGATCATAGGTAAAGGTTTTCCTCGAACATATGTGCTAGTCATTCCCGATTCTAGGGGGGAGGTGCTCATCCCCATTTCAAAGCTGAAGAGTCAGCGCTGTCCAAAGACGTCTCCATGATCATGTAGCCAGCATGATTAAACACCGAAGGCGCACAGAACGCTGCTGCCTTCCCACCAAAGGTGATCCCTATTTTTCTACTTGCATTTTTATGCTTTTCAACTGCTAGGTTGGAAGAAGCTGGGAAAAGTAACAGGAACTCACTCCATTACGTGAAACTAGGGATTCAAATGCTGAACTGCCGACCTTTCTGATCGACAAGCTAAGCATCTTAGCAACTGAGCCACCAGGTTTATTTATTTTCCCCATTAATCACAACAAACACTGAAATTTGATGTTGACTTTTAGAGAATTCTAAGAGTTTCATCATCGGATTTTGGAGGCTCCTTGCATCCCCAGGCACTCAGTGTGAATCTGAATTTGGATCAGAAGTGGCTGTATATATTAAATTAATCCTATCCATTTCATAATTTCTTGTTTCATATCTTCAGCGACTCTGGTATTCAGACCCGTTGTTGCCTGCATCAACAAGCTGCTGTTATTATAAGTTACTGGAGTGTATCTATTTGGTTCATCGTATTAGCATATTTTGTCCTTTTGAAGGGTCTTATCTGCCATATTATGAGTACAAATTATTTTCAGTAGACAGTCCATGACCTTATAAGTAAAACATGATCAAGCAGATTCCCTTATTAGATGAAAAACTAAGCCTTCACACTAGCTTATAAATGTCCCTGTCATTTTCATAGGATGTCATAGCAAGCATCCCATGTCCTTTTCATCTGTAATCAAAATCAACCAGTGATGATTTGGGATGTACATATTTTGGTGCACATTTTGGTGTGTCTTACTTCTTATCATATAAAAGATTTTGGCTGTCTTTAAATAGAACCTTTCATTTATGTTCTCAGATGGGTCCCAATAACTTTTGGGTTCAATACTTTTTATAGTAGATTCATAGAAAATGCGTGTTGCATATAGATAGATAGATAGACAGACAGACAGACAGACAGACAGACAGACAGACAGACAGACAGACAGACAGACAGACAGACAGACAGACATACCAGGGGTGGGTTTCAACCGGTTCGCGGCGGTCCCCGCGATCCGGTTGGTCGCCGAACCCGGAAGTAAGTAACTTCCAGGAACGGCGAAGGACCCCCCCGCGCCCGCGCGCACCCGCGCCCACTCCTTACCCGGTTTTGCCGAATTCTGCGCTTCCACGCATGCGCAGGACGCATACAGCGCCTGCGCGATCCTCCAGGAGCAGCTGGAGCATCGCACAGACGCTAGTATGCATGCGCATGGCACGCGCGTGCACGAGGACGCCGCCGGCCTCGTTCCAACCGAACCGGTTGGAACGGGGTGAGAAACCCACCCCTGATACATACATACATATCTGGAGAAGAGAACCTGAGTTGGCTGTCCACTATCAAAAGATCTATCTTCTTCTCTTTCTTAGCCATCATCTTCAAGAAAGATAGTTTTATTTATGTGTGTGTGTGTGTGTCTACCTTTGAGTTAGTCTTGATTCCTGGGGACTCCAAAAGTTCTCTTGGAAGCAGTTTCTATTTTCCTTCTTCTTGGGGCTGAGAAAGTGTGGTCCAAGGTCTCCTAGGAGGCGTTGTACCCTAAGGAAGAACTAGAATTCCCAGTTTCCCAGTTTTCAGTCTAGTACTTTAACCACTACGCTAAACTGAGTCTCTTACATACTTAAGGTCATGCCCCTATGTATGAGGTTTTACATGAGTTGCAACCTCTTTTACATGAAGTCATGGAAAACCTCATTTGTGGAGGCATGGCATAATGTCATATCTGTCGCTCTGTCCCAGTCTCTGTCTCTCTGTCTCTGTCTCTGTCTCTGTCTCTGTCTCTCTCTCTCTCTCTCTCTCTCTCTCTCTCTCTCTCTCTCTCTCTCTCTCCCCCCCGTCTCTCTCTCACACTCATAGCATGGGAAGGGGAATTATACAGATAGTCCTCAACTTATGACCACAACTGAACCCAAAACTTCCATCACTAAGGGATGCATTTGTTATATAAACTGTGTCCCGTTTGCAACCTTTTTATCAGAGTTGTTAAGTAAATCATATGATTGTTACATGAATCCAACTTCCTTCCTTGACGTAGGTAGTCTGAACCCCTCGGGAAAGTCACAAATTAAAATCATGTCATTCTGGAATGCTACCTGCCATTGTAAATATGTGCTGGTTGCCAAGCGCCTGAACTCTGATCATGTGACTAAGGGATGATTGTGATGGTCATAAGTGCGAGAATCAATTGTAAAAAAAAAACTGTCAGCATCATCATAACCTCAAATGGATGCTAAATGAATGGTCATAAGCCAAGGATTACATATATTATATCATTTTCTATGTTCTATAAATGCCCTCCTGCAGGACCACAAAGATTTGGATATTTCCTAAAGCTACTATTCTGAATGTAATAATCTAAAGTCCAATAACCTATGGGTTTATTTAGCGGTTGAGGTATGAACCCCATACAATAACATCTTTTAATAGAATAACAGACTTGGAAGGGATCTTGTAAGTCATTTAGTCCAATCTTCCACCCAAGCAGGAGACTCTACACCAGTGATTCCCATCAATGATTCCCATAGGGGGGACAATTTGATTTTTAATGAGGGCAATTTGAACCTGGTTTAAACCAGGTTAATGGCCTTTTAGGCTTCATCCGGGTGAGTAGAGTTCACTTTTTGAGTAAAGTAAGAATTATATGTCACCAGGGTGGGAGTGGGGAATCAGGATTTTAGAGATGCTTAGGTGGGGCATGGCCAAAAAGAGTTTGGGAACCAGTGCTGTACACCATTTCTGAAAGATGGAAGTCCGGTCTCTTCTTGAAAGCTTCCAGTGGTGAAGCTTCCACAACTTCTGAAGGTGTTCCGTTGGTTGACTATGTAGATTCTATCATACTTAATAAGGATAAGTACTTAATAAGGATAAAGCTAGTCCTTTATTGGCTACTGGTGGTCAACATTGCTGCAAGGGAGCCTTCTGGACCCTATTCTTTGTGTCACACATCTTTGTATATTCGATAAAGTATCATTTCCTTTCAGCTAACAGAATTGTTTAAAGCATCGTCATCTGGGATTCATTAAAAATCTCCTTGCACTTCGGTCTAGTGCAGCTTCCTATTTTTCTACTCCCCACACAATGTCCTCCACCCCCAAAAGTAGAAGAAGTACCACGCTGTTGCTTTTTCTAGGGTCACTCAATCAGATAACTATTGAAAGGAAATTGTGATTTTTTTTATGATAACTGTTCCACTTTTGAAAGAATTGGGCAAAGAGAATATTTATCCTTTACTGCAGGGATTTATGGATTTCCTACCTGGCTTTCTGCACAAGCTAAATTTAAATCCTTCTGAACAACGAATGCTTGAAAAGGACTTAACATTTAGGACTACTGGGAGGTATGGTTTTCCTATTAGTAGCCTGACACATTCTCAACCAATCATTATAAATAGCTTTGAAAATGTCTCTAACTTGTGCAGAAAAGACAAATACGTGCTGAGCCAATGAACTCTGAACTTCATACTCCATAAAAAGCACTGAAGAAACAGTTGTCATCGTTGGCTATAATATCATCACAATGCCACACTCTGGCAATTTAAATTTATTTCTAAACTGAGTCCTGCTGGTTGGGCCATATGGTCTTGTCAACAAGGATTGATTCATTATTCCATTTTTACCCCATTTTATTGTTCATGAACTCAAAGCAATGTATCATACATACCTGTTCTGACCCCCCTCGTCCCACACCAACACACACTCCAAGTCAAAGATAAGTTACGGCATTTAATTAACAGACAGACAGGTCCTTGGCAGCAAACCGGCACAGACAAGCTTGGGCAGCAATCCAGCACAGATAAGCCGTGGCAGCAATCCAGCCTACCAATCTCACAATAATGTTCTCCAATATTCGTTCCTGCGTTGACTTCTGCAAAAGGGGCATGTGCACAAGAATTCCTTTTATAGTCTGGAGAGGAGCCTAATTACCACCAGCTGGGTGCAATTACCTCCTGTAATTGCGTAATTGTTCCTTATGCCTATTAGCTCTCCAGTGCTGGGCATCTAGGAACAACTCCCTTGGCTCCTCCCCACTGCTGACATCCGGATCACACTCCCTTGTCTCCTTCCCACTGGTCCAAGGCTCAGACGCCTCCTGGTGGCCAACCAGCCTCTTTGTGCCTTGCTCGGAGTTGGAACCCTGTCCAGGGTCCTCCACATCCTTCAAAGCCGACTCATAGGACCCCTTGCTGTCGGAGTCTGGTGGCAGTTCCAATGGCTCCTGCTGGGCCACAACACATGCCTATGTCCCCGCTTCCTGATTTCCCACAACAACAATGCTATCAGGTCATATCAAAGAATGGTCCTAGTCTAAAGTATCCCCAGCCAAATTTTATACCTAAGGAACAACCACAACTCACATCTCCTGGTTTCTAAGGATTAAGATGCTTATTATGGCATTAGGTTTTGAAATCTAGAGCCCACATTAACAAATACCCAATGTGTACTTTGAGCACATTAATGCGGCAGTCAAAAAAAAAACCCAATCGCTCCTAAGTTGCATTAACAGAGGGATACAATCAAGATCAAGTGAGGTACTAATACCACCCTATAAAGCCTTAATAAGACCACACCTAGAGTACTGCATCCAGTTTTGGTCACCACACTATAAAAAAGATGTTGAGACTCTAGAAAAAGTGTAGAGAAGAGCAACTAGGATGATTAGGGGACTGGAGGCTAAAACATATGAAGAACAGTTACAGGAACTCGGCATGGCTAGTCAAGTGAAGAGAAGGACCAGGGGACACATGAGAGTAGTGTTCCAATATTTGAGGGGCTGCCACAGCGAGGAAGGGGTCAAGCTATTCTCCAAAGCTTCCAAAGGCCAGACAAGGAATAATGGATGGAAACTGTTCAAGGAGTGATTCAACCTGGAAATAAGGAGAAATTTTCTGACAATGAGAACAATCAACCAGTGAAACAGCTTGTCTTCGGAACAGTGGTGGGTTCAATTTATTTGACTACCAGTTCATTCGTGCACACATGCAATGCTTCTGCACATGCACAGAAGCATCTGAGCGGGTGGGCAGAGCCTTCCACCACTGCCACTACCAGTTTGCCCAATCCAGGGAGAACTGGCAGAAACCCACCTCTGCTTCAGAGGTTGTAGGATTTTCATCCCTTGAGACTTTCAAGAAGATATTGGACTGCCACTTGTCAGAAATGGTGTAGGATCTCGTACATGAGCGGGGGGGTGGGGGGTTGAACTAGATAACCTACAAAGTCCCTTCCAATTCTGTTACTTTATTAAGGAATTGTTAGATGATGATGTCTTGATCAGAGAACACATCTGTTAGTTACTAGTAAGCCTCTTTTTCCTTCTAGTCATCATGTCTTTGCATAAATAACATCAGAAAGGCCATTTACATAATTCTAAATCTCTGATAAAACAAACACAAAACAGTTTCCTTATGGTTAGAACTAGAACATAATTGATTCACCAGCCTATATTTTTCACAACAAACAAATTAAATCCTTTCTGAAATTCTATTTCTCCCTTAGGATCAAGTGTACAGCTGAATCTAATCTATGCCTCTAATATAAAATGAAAGCTATTTTTTTAAAAAAAAAACTACTTCATTTTACTTAAAACAACAAATAGATGAAATTCCATAGGTCCACTGATCAGAATTCATCTATAAGAATGTGCCTAGCCTTGACTCTAGAAATGTTGTATTCCTTTTTCCTTCATAGTGGTAAAGAAAGGTGTTTGTTTATTTAATTTTCTAAGAGTACCTCTGAGAGAAACATGGATCATCTCTGCAGGGAACTGAACTTTATATAATTACGATGCATGGTGCTTTGCCTGTTGTTTAAACAAAGTTAAATCTGTTTCCATACTGCAGACAATATTTGGCTTTAAATCTGAAAATGGTTTTGAGAAGCTTAAGGAGGTGGCAGAGTTCAGTACAAAGAAATGAACTCTAAAATGAATAACCCTAGCAGCTTAGATATAAGTTTGCTTACAGCTTCATTTTTTTCCCAGTAATTCACATTGCAACAAAAAGACAAATTCAATTTCCCTTCCCCACAATCTTTTTTTACTGTAACTTATTCAGACAGAACCCTCCAGTAGTGACATCCAATGAAAATCAAGGACAAGGAAAATCAAAGGGCATAGGTGAAGGTTCCCCTCGCACATATGTGCTAGTCGTTTCTGACTCTAGGGGGCGGTGCTCATCCCCGCTTCACAGCTAAAGAGACAGCACTATCCGAAGATGTCTCCGTGGTCATGTGGCCGGCATGATTAAATGCCAGAGGCCACACAGAACGCTGTTACCTTCCCACCAAGGTGGTTCCTATTTTTTTACATGCATTTTTATGTGCTTTTGAACTGCTAGGTTGGCAGAAGCTGGGACAAGTAACGGTAGCTTACTCCATTACATGGCGCTAGGGATTCAAACCTTTACTGCCAACCTTTCTGATTGACAAGCTCAGCGTCTTAGCCACTGAACCACCGCGTTCCATTTTCAAAGGGCATGATATGATGGAAATTGGGGAGTAGGGAGAGATGACAAGTAATTATGATGTTATCAGACGGATGGCCATTAAACCCAACGCCCTCTATTCTTCTGAAGCTACTCTTCCAAATTAAAAAGCACACAGCCCAATTATCTCTACTGCCATTGAGACCATGTTGCCAATAAAAGAGAATATTTGTAGCTCAGGATTGAAATGAGGAGTCCTTGGTGCTCTCGGAGCTTGGTTGTTTTCTTGCAGATGTTTCATTAACTAGACTAGGTAACATTGCCAATGCGCTGATGATGTTACCTAGTTTTGTTAATTAAGCGTCTGTAAGAAAACAACCAAGCTCAGAGAGCACCAAGGACCCTCCTGAGACCACATTGGCCTTTAGTTTCCCAAGTTCCTCCTTCAGGCCCTGATAATTCTACAGTTTCTCATCCTCCTTCTTCCTTATGTTGCTGTCAGGTCCCAAAGATCCCTATTGGGATGCTGCCATTCTGGTGGGGAGGGGACCTGGGTGCATTCTTTAGTTTATAACCTTTTTCGTGGTGCCTATCTATCCTGTACTTTGGTTTTACCTTCCTGGGAATGTAAGTGGGGAGGGCTTTGTTTCAGTTCCGAAGCCTCCAGCAAGAGATGCCTGAGAGCAACTTCATATCACCTTCTTAGCCTGCGATTCTCAAAACAATTTCACACCTGTGGATTGGCTCATTCAACATTGAACTGAGGGGAGGGGTTTCCAACTGCTTTATCTTAACTGAATTGTACGCGGAATCTTCAGATCCTGCTTCCTTTGTCCTGCAATCCCTTTCTTTCAATCAAAGTCTCCTTTTGATATGTTCATTGTTTCAAGAATTCTACTTTCTTGAATGGAGAGGAGAGGCAGGCCCTTACAGTTGCTGTCACTTGGCACCACTGCATTTATCACCATCACTATCATTTGGTTCTGGTTTATTTCCATGATGTTTGGATGGTATCTGTCTATCTGTCTCGACAAAGAATGAGGTGGCTGGATGAAGTCACTGAAGCAGTAGGCGTGAGCTTAAACGGACTCCAGAGGATAGTAGAGGACAGGAAGGCCTGGAGGAACATTGTACAAATGGGGATCGTGATGGGTCAGACACTACTTCACAACTAACCACAATAATCTATCTCGATCTGAGTGTTTGAACCCACGGAGATTGCTGGTTCCTTTTCTTGGACACCAATATTGTAAATAATTTCTGAGCAAGACTCTACTATTCAAAGAGATCCTTAACCTTCTAGTCTGAGGGGTAGCAGTTTGCAGTATGGTTTTCAAAGCCATATCAGTGGGTGGTTCCTTTATTTGTGCTGTTTCTGGAGCCTTTAGTCTTTACCTTAGGTAACAACAGCAGCAGCAGTAAGTAACACAGCTCTTATCGTGCTAACAGTCTTTTCATGCTGTACAGTGTCAGCTGGTAGGCTTCAAATGTTCTGGTCCTTTGCACAAGATATCAGAGGAAACATGAATATTTGAGGCTTGTTGTCCTTCTGAGCTTCAAAGAAAGACAGTTGTAAAGGAAGCCAAGAAGAACACATCACCACACAGTCCAAGCGTTCTGCTTTCTCTGGGTGAGGATCTTTTGTCATGAGGTAAAACTGCAGTAAGCCTCAGGACAAGACGGAGTTTTCAGCTTCCTGATCACATCTGATATGTTATATTTTGGGGCAAAAAGAGCAAACAAAACAAAGCTAGTATATTTCATGCCTCATTAGGCCACAAAATAAATATGGGATTACATTTACCCCAAAGGATCAAAGGACGTTGTCACAGATAACCAACTATGTATGCATCACAGATGCGTCATGAATAACCTCTGGGAGAAGAAGTCATTCTGCATCCCAGAAACCTAGTTTCATTTTTCAGTTTTTACTGAAAATTATTTTGCTGAAAACAGTTTTTTTGCTGTTTTTCCCTAATCCACATCATGAGCAGCCACATGTAAACAGAACATGCCTGCTGCTGGCATCATGGAATACTTAAAAGATACAGAGATCTAAGCAGAAAAACTAAACCCCTCTTGATATTACATTCAGTAATAGTAACACATTTAAGGCTAGTAATATCATTTGCCTGAAGCTTTAGGAAGAACATATCTAAAGACTGCAATAACACTATCCACTTTTGTCATGTCCTGTCCTATCCTATCCATAGCTAATCAAGTCATAGACTTACTGATTTTAGTGTAGCCTACGGTCAATTAACAAATTGTTCAAAGTTCCAATGACCTACCAGGAGGTTGCTTATGACCTAGATTCAAAGTCCCAATGGTTTCACACACCCCTTAGTGGTGGGATTCAGCCAGTTTGCACATATCTGGGAGAACCGGTTGTTAACTTTCTAAGCAGTTTGGAGAACCGGTTGTTGGAAGAAATCTCATTTTGTTTTTTCCCCACTTTACAGGGCTAATCCTGTAAGGAAGGCAAGAAGGAAACATTCTGGTGTTCTTTCCAGCCTAATCTTGATTGCTCTGCTTACAGAAACTGCCTCTCTGGTTAAACCTTATTTCATTGTAATAGCTAAGGTGAAGTGCCCATCGACGTGAGTGATGTTGAGTTGGCTACGCCCACTCAGTCACATGACCACCGAGCCAGGCCTGCCCCACTGGTCATTAGGGCAGAGAACCGGTTGTTAAATTATTTGAAGCCCATGACTGGCACCCCTCCCATGGTCCCCTGAACCTACTTTGGGTGCTTGGCAACTAGGCCATATTTATAGCCATTTGTAGAATCCCACAGTCACATGATTATCATTTATGATGGTTCTGCTAAAACCCGGAATTTATTTCCTGGTTGTCGGCCATAATGAAGCAGTGGTTCATTTAACAATTGTAGTATTTAATTAACCATCGCCAAAATGTCAGTGAAACTAAATGAGTCACAAGGCCTACCTGTTTTACTCCCATCACGAATTATAACCATGATGGGCAGGCTCCCATGTATGTATACATGGGTCTATTTGCTTATTCCTTAGTTTTATGTCCCACCTTTTCTCCATGAACTCAAAACGAGTTAACTGGACAACCTATTTTATCAAATTGTCACTACCATCTCCCTTTCAGATTGACTGTGTGACGATCACCCCTATGAAACTAGGATGAGCTCAAACCTAGGTTCTCAGCCAGAGGTGGTATTTAGCCAGTTCAGACTGGTTCAGGCAAACCGGTAGTGCCGATGATCAGCTGGCTCGCCCCACCCACCCACCCTATCCTGTCGTTTATTTCCTGATTTCTAGCTCATCTCAATTGCATGGCACAGCTGAATCCCCCCCCCACTGGTCTACTTATCGTCACTGACTTGGAAGGTAAGCAGCTGAGCTTTTAAATGCTCTATTTTCAACACAAGCACAAGCGCTTTAAACGCGTGTGCATACAAAGCGCACACTCACCGAATCGATTGTTAAACTGACAGCATCCCACCACTGTTCTCAGCACTCATCCAACTTCTTAGCTGCTACATTAAACTGGTTGTCTACCACAATGTAAAAGAATACTGGACTGCTACTTAATTTGATGACATTCAATAACAGCCATTTTGGATTTTGACTCTCATCTGCTAACAATAAATTAATGAAATCATCTTATAAAAATGGCCACGATTTGGATTACATCACAATGTCACCTTGTTTTTTTGGTTTGTTTTTGCTTTTGTTTCTGAAGTTTGGCTTTATTTTGCAGATTATTTATTCTGCTTTGTGGATGGTTTAAATATCATATGCATTTTATTTGTGTCTGAAGCTAAGGATGGGATCTAATCAAAGAAGAGCAGTTTTTGATCCAGATTTATCCTTTGCTTAATTCTCCCCCATTTAAGCATTTGAGACTGCTAAAATCTGTTGATTGAATTTTTAATCATATTCTTGTGTACTTTTTTTTTCTTAATACTCATAGGAAACATCAGCCTGATATTTATTTATGCTCCTTTTTCAGTCCTGTCATTAATTACTGAATAAATATTTGCCATAAATCAATCACAATTTCACTACATTGTGCCCCCAACCGCATCTCCAAAAAACTCCAAAAAAAATATTAGTGTGAAAAGTCATACATTACTAAAAAAAAGAAAAAAAACGAGGTCTGAATAAAATAAGAGGCAAGTGCCAAAGATAAAACTAACTCGTCAGTTAAAACATCTAACAAGCTGGCAAGAAAAAAAGGAGTCAGAAGAAAGTGATTCTTTCCAAATTGGCAGAAGGCAACTTGGCAAAATGTTTCATAGTTAGGATGTGCTATTTCTAAAAAGAACTCATGTCAAATCTAAATATAGCTGACCAAGAAAAAAAATGTACAAATAAAAATTAGCACTTCTTTTTAAAAAAAATGGATTATTGATCTAGAATAGGGGTGTCAAACTCCATTTCATTGAGGGCCGCATCAGAGTTGTGTTTGACCTTGGGACGCCAAAGTGGGCATGGTCAAGATGGACATGGTCATCTTAACATCACTCATGTCAGGCGGGCTGTGGTGGCCTGAGAACTCTGCCAGCAAAAACAGGCTTCCAAGCTCTGTTTTTGGCTGCGAGGGCCTCCTGCCGCAGCTTCTCCCCCCAAGCTCCATTTTCAGTGGCAGAGGGATGCAGGAGGCTGTCGTGACTGAAAATGGAGCTTGGGAGCCTGGGAGGGCCGCACATGGCTCTATCGAGCTCCGTTTTCACCTGCAGAAGCACCACGGGCTGTTCCTTTGCTGTTTCCAGGGTAGCCCCATGGGCCAGATCTAAGCACCCCGCAGGTCAGATCCAACTCCTGGGCCTTGAGTTTGACACCCCTAATCTAGAAGATATTCAGGACACATTTCACTTACTGGTTCATATACTATGAAACAGTATATGTCTATGTGCTACTGCTGCTGTTGTTGTTGTGTTGTTGTTGTTGTTGTTATTTGAAATTAAATGTTTTGGTGCTAGCTACCAGCTTGGTTTGCTTCAAAAAAGGTTTGGACCAACCCACAGAAGTCATGGATTCAATGGCTGACTAGCTTTGTGGGTTATTCTCCTTTTGCAGTTGGTTGGCCATTGTTGGATTAGATGGGCCAGAGGTTCAATCAAACAGAGGTTTATATTTCTATGTTCTAAATTAAATTCACTCCAATTCACTCAGTTCTTGGGGACATAATGTGCATATCCATATAATTTTCTTACAAAGAGAATGAATAGAGGTCACATTTACTTCTTCCCTGAAAATTTCTCTACTGCCATTATAACCTACGGCCCTGAGATTTTCTGATATTATTTAAATACTAAATGCGACTAACCCTGCTTAGTTTTTTGATATTAGCCAAAGAAAAATGTGCATGTTATTTTAGTAGTACAATTTGACTGGGGAATTAGCAAACAATCAAAAATGAATGGCTTGTGTTTTGCCAAATGATTTACATTTTTCTTAACTTGCTTCGCCTCAACTTTTCTTCATTTTTATCCTCACACATTTGAAACACTCTTCATTTTACAATTCTCCATGTTGAACACCTTAGGCACACAAACTGACAATTCACATTTTACAAAAAGTCATGGATCTGCTAGAGAATTATTAGGGCAAAGGAAAATCTGGTTCAGAAACATCTCAGAGCTAAACAGAGCAAAATTTGAACCTATTTTAAAATGATAAAATCAAAGCTTCCCCTACCATTAACTATACCGTTACAAAATAATTAGGATTTTGTCGATCTGTGCTTTCTTCTTGGCAAACTAAGCTGGCTGGTGGGGTCCCAAGAGATTGATATTACTCTATATATTTCTATCAGAAGCCACTCAATTCGTTCAGGAAAATGAAAGGGAGAAAGTTGGGTTTGCTTCAGAATATAATGCACCTATACATAGCTCTTTGTATTCTTACTCCATATACCTGCATCTTATTTCAAGACTTGAAAGCTGCTGTTTGTAAGGCTTTTCCTTCCTTTATTGTCAGAAATAATCAGCGATTTCATTTTAAATTCTAACCATGCCTTGTCAACTAATGCAAAGTGACAATGACTTCCATTCTGTTGAAAATGTGCCTTCAACAGAACTTCAGCATCTCATAAACGCTGACAGCAAGGGGCAGTGGATATAGACAAAGAGTTACTCTACATCCTCTTCTTATGTTTCCTTCTTCCTGGTCTTTTTCTATGAGACTGTTGATCTCAGGTCACTTCCCTCTACCTTAATGTCTATGGAGATAGTCAGTCCAGGTTATGGTTGTCCCAAAGGTGCTTTTTTCAAAAGGCAACTAGACTTCCTTTGTTTATTTTTTCCTTAAAGATCTTTCACTTCTCAGCCAAGAAGCTCCTTCAGTCCTAACTGATGAGGAATGGAAGGATTTATATTCCTTCCAGTCATCTGGTCTTAGCACTTTGAAGGTCGGTTATTTTAGTAGCGCTCTCTGAGAGCTTTTGAGGTGACTTGAGAGTTTATCTGTGCCCTTAGGGTCATCAGAATCAGGGTCCAAATGGGTGTGAAACCTTCTTGGAACTACTACTTCGAACTACTGAAAGGACTGAAGTGGGAGATAGGTGGTGTTGTATTCCTCACCCTCTGTTGAGAGGGAACTTCTCAATTTTAATTTTAATTACCTTTTTTACCCCTCTTTCAAACCAGTGGTCATCTCTGTCCAGAAGGTAGACTTTGTTATCTTCAAAAGAATGACATTTGTCTTTCAAATGCAGTTGGACTGCTGAATCTTGTCCTGATGGACTTGTTTTCCTATGCCGTGCCATGTATTTGTAAAGTATTTTTTTTCGCCAAATAAAAAAGAAATCCTTGGGATTAGGCACATTCACACAAGCTTTTGCTCTGCGATTGCCATCTGGTAAAAAGTAGCTTGCAGGTATTTACGATTTCCCTATCTTTATGATGTATTTCCTTAACCAAATATCTTCTTTGTTCTAATCATAAAATGTGTTCCATTAATCATTGTTCAGGTCAGATTCTGTTCTCAGGAATGCTCCTATCCATACACTAATGTTACCCCCTCCAACACGTTGTAATTATTAGTCTGTAAGCTTTGCAACTTATAAAATTACACCATTTCAGGAAACTATTGGCTAGGTAGAGAAACAACAAATGAAACTTCGATGGATGATGAAAAGTAATGTTATTTGATTACACATATAGAGCCACGCAAATTCAATTAGAATCACTTTCTAATTATTTGAACTCACGCTGAGAAAAAAGAAAGCATTAGTGGAGGAGATAAACAATCCCACGTAGAGCAAGAAATCTAGGAGATTCTGTGCAAAGAAAATATTGGCTGTATGATATTTCACTTAGTGATAATGGTAGGAAACAAACTACAGCAAAATCTTTGGGAAGACAACAAAATAACTATCAGCACTACAAAGATTGAGTTGCAAACTCTTTACTGCAAAGGCAGGCAAATATTGACAGTGAAAGATCTGGAAACTGTAACACCTGAGACTTGCACTTCTCCTAAGTCTGGAAAGCTACAGGGAGGAACTACCTTTTCAAGTTACTCAGAACAACTGGCAGAGAGACCAAAAGGGTGAAGCCAAGAAGACTCTGAAGCCAATGTCTTCAGAAACAACTTGAAGTTGCCACTTCAGATATCAATGCTATCCAGGTAATATGATTGATTGATTCAGTTTCTATAGCTGCCCATCTCAATCAATGATTCTCGGCAGTTTACAGTTCCAATGAATTTCAATTACAATGATAGTGAAGACATCGAGTCATAGGGCTGGAAGGGATTTTGGAGATCTTCAAATCCAATCACCTGCCCAAGGCAGGAGTCTTTATACCATCCCAGACCAATGGTTTCCCAATCTTTCTTCAACAATGGAGCACCCACGATTCCAGGAGTCAAGCTGTTTCACTGAGTAATCATTCTCAATGTCTGGAAATTCCTCCTTATTTTAGGGCTGGATCTCCCTCTGAGGAGCTTCCACTCATTACTTTTTGTCCTGCCCTCAGGTGCTGTAAAGAGTAAATCAATGCTCTCTTCCCTGTGACAGCCTTACTTCAAGTGAAGTACCTTACTTTAGCTTAGATTCATGAAGATAAAGTAATGAATTACAGACAGTTTAGACTGTGTGTATGTTTCATTTATACAGTCATGTTATAAATACCATGTTTCCCTAAGCGTACCGGAGCCTGCCCGGAGCATCGGGTACCGTTTCGGTACGGTGCTCTGGAGGGCCCAACTGCCCGCCCAAGCTCCTTACCTGTCCTTTAAGCCTTTGGCACTTCCACGCACGTGCATGGTGCATACAGTGCCTGCATGATACTCCACCGAGCAGCTGGAGCATTGCGGAGGCGTGCAGAGGCGTTGCAGGCAGGTACAATAGCAATAGCAGTTAGACTTATATACCGCTTCATAGGGCTTTCAGCCCTCTCTAAGCGGTTTACAGAGTCAGCATATCGCCCCCAACAACAATCCGAGTCCTCATTTCACCCACCTCGGAAGGATGGAAGGCTGAGTCAACCCTGAGCCGGTGAGATTTGAACAGCCGAACTGCAGAACTGCAGTCAGCTGAAGTAGCCTGCAGTGCTGCATTTAACCACTGTGCCACCTCGGCTCTTACAACCTTACCGGTTAGAACGGGATCAGGAACCCACCACTGGGGAGGTCTTATTATTTTTGAGGTGCAAGATGCGGCAGTGTTGCAATATTTTTGTGGAGGGCTTATTTTAGCACATGCGCTCAAAAGTCTGATTGGGCTTATTATCCGGGGAGTTCTTATTTTCAGGGAAACAGGATCGATACTGCTAAATTTTGAAGTTAGCTAAAAATTAGCTCTGCCACGTGGCCAAGTGAGGCGGATGCCTACAGGGACAATTGTTGGAAATTGAGAGTGGTAACAATATGTGGAAGACAGAACTTTGATTTAGTAACCAGTGCTGCACTTGTAAAATAATCTACTGTTTGTGATATAATAGAGAACTATAATCTGTATAGTGCAGGTATATATTTATGTATGCATGTAGCAAATGTATATGTGTGTTATGTATGTGTTTGAGTAGATAGACACTCTCTGTTGAAGAGTAGGCAACAAAATTTCATTTTTAATGTGGGCCAGTATGCTCACAGTAAAAAAAAAAAAAAGACAATAAATGTTATCTCAACTCATCATCTCATCTCATTTCATCTTATCTTTTGCCCTGATGTAATTTTTAACTGCTAGGACAGTGCAATATGTTTGGAGGTCAGAATGGAACAAATCAAAAATGTCCCTAGCCCTAACCTTCACCCTTAATTTCTAATATCCAAACAGCGACTCATCCAGCTGGATTTGTATTCAAATGAAAGCTGTATTTATAAATGTTTGCATTTCCCTGCAGGTAGTAAACAAATCCATTAGGGCTACAGCCCTATACAGCAGGACTGTCAAACTCCCGGCCCACGAGCCAGTTATATGATGCTGGCCCAGTTTAGCAAAGGAGGAAAAAATCGCAATATGTCACGTGACACCGCCATGATGACGTGAGTTTGACACCCCTGCTATACAGAGTTATCTGGGAGTGAATTTCACTGAATTTAATGAAGTTTTCTTCTCAAGAGTATGTAAAGGACTATAGACTTAAAGAATGTTTAAGAATCCTGGCTATTCTACTATCATTTCATATTAGATGATAATCTTTTGTTAGCCTCCTTTACATATTAGGGTTCTTCCCTATGTTGATGAGCAATACACATAATAAGTGAGCAAACAGTGAAAGATCTTCATCCACATTTGAAGCAAATATAACGATTATGTTCCAGTCTGGCAAATAGATATGCTGTCATAGCAGTTCAGCTCCCAATTTTAGGCTGCAGTTTCACAACTTTAGATTAAAAATCTAAATCTAATAATTAAATAATAATTATTATTTAAGTAATAATTAAATAAACCTTAGATTTAATTAATACTTAGTATTGCTCTACCTCATGTAATTATTGATTTTGGAATTCAGATGGTTTGCCGCATAGAATATTGTAGGCATGGGAGAACTACTTCCTAGTTTCAAAGTTTAAAGGTAGCAATCAAAATATCATGGGAATCTGAATTACCTGGGTTTGTTAAACTTGGCAATTTTAAGATGTTCTGGACTTCAGCTCCCAGAATTCATCAGCTCATGTGCTCTTAATGGGCATTTCCCCATTTTCAGAACTGTTGTGTAGATTCAGTTTTGCTTGTGAAATATGAAAATATTTTTATCATATACTAAGGTGGCAGGAAAAGAGCCTTGTGGAATTGGATGTCATACTGTGCAATTGAATGTTGTTATTCTCTTTAATCTAAGAAGCTAATAGACTGGGTGAATTATTGCTAGCAACAGTAGACCCTTGCTGATAGTGAGCCATTTCAAATGTGCGGGGAGGGATATAATCAGATTCATTGACATCAATATCTGAAGCATGACCATTTTTTTTTAGTAAAAACACTCTTGTTAAAAGCTCATTTGAGCTACTTTGAATAAAGATTATGATAAATTCTCTAATGACCTTACCAGCCATGGCAAGTGAAAGAAGGGGAGGGGGTGGAAAATATGGAAAGTAAAAGAGCTATTTGAGGGATGCTTTTTTTTCTAGATTTCCATTGTGAAAATCAGGTTTTGCTGATAAAAGCAAATGCTCATTCCTACCTGCAACTAGATAGATAGATAGATAGATAGATAGATAGATAGATGGATGGATGGATGGATGGATGGATGGATGGATGGATGGATGGATGGATGGAGAGAGAGAGAGATGATAGACAGACAGACAGACAAGAGAGATAGACAGACAGAGACACAGACAGACAAATAAGAGAGATAGATAGACACCCACACAGAGACAGACAGACAGACAGAGACAGACAGACAGAGAGACAAAGAGACAGACAGACAGACAGACAGACAGAGACAGATGGTGGATGGATGGATAGATGGACAGATGGACGGACAAACAGACAGACAGATGGATAAGAGAGATAGAGAGACAGAGAGACAGAGAGACAGAGAGACAGTCAGACAGACAGACAGACAGATAGGAGAGATAGAGACAGATCGAGAGATTGAGAGATAGAGAAAGAGACTGACAGAGACAGAAGGAGACAGACAGATGATAGATAGATGATATAGATATGGATATGGATATGGATATATTGGATTATATATGGCAATTCATACATCACCCAAGTCAACTAGGGTCAAAGCACAGCAATCATAAATCAACTTGTCCCCAAAAACAACCCTTATCTTTCCTGATAAGACAGAGCAGCAGCTACATCCAGTCCAGACTAGGAGGACATTTTCATTTTCATCCATTATCTATGTTAAGACTTTCTGAAAATGTGAGGTCAGATTGTTTTCCCAAAAAATAAACCCCAAAACAGAACCAAAACCCAACCTCTTCTTAAGGAAAATGGCATTCTGAAGAAGGGGCACAGCAACTGAGAAGGATATTGGCCTATTGTACCCAAAGGAGAACTTCTTCTTGGAGGAGTGAAAAATAAAATAATAAGTAAAATAGCTATGCAGGTAGTTCTTGATTTATAATTTATTTAGTAACAACTTATTTAGTGACAGTTCTAAGTTATATAGCACTGAATAGAATTACTTACAACCAATCCTTGCCTTTTCTCCTTCTGTCCTGGTCACTTTTTGCAAAGGCACAATTGAGCATTTTAACAAACTGCATCACTGTTTGGTTTGGTGGGAAAAGTGCCTCAGAGAGAAAGTCCATACAGAGTGTGGTAAGGACAGCCGAGAAGATTATAGGAAACTTGCCTCCCATTATTCAGGATACTGCTTATAAGCACTATGTGCATAGAGCTTGAAGCATTGTTAGAGACCAACAGACCAATGGGCTGTTTCTATTGCTCCTCTCTGGGAGCAGATTTTGAAGTATCTCTAGCAGGACTACCAGATTCTGTTCCTTATGCCATCTGTCTTGTAAATTTGCAAGATTCTCTTTTCCCACACCATGTATATGCATACATTTGAACTAGACTGTGATGTTTCTCTATGCCATATAAGTGTGCACATATATGCATATGCATAATGGTTATCTTTTGAAAGCTGAATACAAAGAAATTGCATTTTAATGTATACTGATTAGTGTAAGTTTAAAGTGACAATAAAGAATTCTATTCTATTCTATTCTATTGACAGTTTCCCTATTGCCCTGTGATCAAAACTTGGACGCAACTGGCATGTATTTGCAGGATACAGGATTATCATTTGCAACCTTCCCAACTGGCTTCTGTCAAGTAAAGTGAATGGGGGAAGCCAGATTGCCTTAACCATGTGATTCACTTAACAACTATAGTGGTTTCCTTAATGACCATGGCAAAAAGGTATTTCATAATCCAAAGATGCAATTGATGATGGTCTATAGTCCTCCCTTAGAGACTCAGGATAACTTTGTTACTTGGTAACAGAGAAGTTCTCAGAGTTTTATTTTGCACTAACTTAGCTCTATTGGCTGAAATACAGATATTTCTTAACAAGCAATTGAAGTTACAACAGCACTGAAAAATAAATGACTTACAAATGGTCCTCACAATTACAAATGTTGTAGCATCCCTATAGTCCAGAGATGGTATTCTGCTGGTTTGCACTGGTTCAGGTGAACCGGTAGTGACAGCGGTACAAGACTCCGCCCACCCACCCTGACATCATCACGGATCTTCTTCACATGTGC
The DNA here is from genome assembly GCF_009769535.1 of Thamnophis elegans. Lineage (NCBI taxonomy): Eukaryota > Metazoa > Chordata > Lepidosauria > Squamata > Natricidae > Thamnophis > Thamnophis elegans. The sequence goes on along the minus strand of NC_045548.1, from coordinate 59,780,212 downwards.
GTGTTCCCACTACCGAACCAGTAGTGAAGATAAGAGGATTTCATGCCTGCTATAGTCACGTGATTAAAACTTGGTAACTGGAATGTATTTATAATGGTTACAGAGTTCTGGGGTCATGTAATCTCCATGTGTGACCTTTCCGAGCAAAGTCAATGGGGACAAGCTAGATTCGCTTAACAATTGCAGGGATTAATAGCCAAGTGGGGGAGGAATGTCATAAAATTGGCCATGTCACTCTTAACAACGGAAATTCTGGTCCAAACTGTGGTTGTAAAATAAATCCAGGACTACCTGTATATTTCTTCTACAGTTCATGGTTGAAATTTTTAAAAAATTCTACAGTGTAATAATAAAAAAAAATCAATCAAAATGAAGTTGATGAAAAATTGTCTTCACTTTCTTAAACTTTTCTTCTAGCAAACAGCAAATCAAACAAGGGTAAATTTGGAATCAAGAATCCCAGTCTAAAATGGATGTTGACAAGATTCTAGCTGAATAAGAAGCAGCTGCCTCTATGTTCCTTAACATTCTCTCCGGTTCCCAATTGCTCATCTTCACAATGAGGATGGAGAGCAATTTGTTCTGTCCAATTTGCATCTCCGGGTTCATTATACATCAACCAGAATTCAGCTCATATGGAACAATCCTCACTCTATGGAGAAGATTATGATGAAATCTGTTCTTTTAAAAATGCATTGTTTCCTTATTTATTCCTGGAAACATTTCTACACCCTTTCTTGTAAAATCACATTTCAAAGCAGTTTGAAAGAACAAAACATAGAGATATAACACACTCAATTAAAAATAAACGTGCTTCCAGAGATGGCATATTGCAGGTTCCATCAGCCTGATTATTCCGGATTCAGGAAGAGGGCCTTCTCTGCTGTAGTTCCAGCCTCTGGAACATCTTACCCCACAATGTGAGGTTAGCCGCAATCCTCTTATCCTTTTGTAAGAACCTATAGACCTGGAGAATGGGAGAAAAGCACAGTGGAGGTGGTTGATCGAGTAACAACAGATCCCACCTCCTGGAGTGGGGCTGAAAGGCAAAAGGGAAGCAGTATGCTCTCTCCCATATTTGGTTATACCAGGTGCTTTGACAAAAGAAAAAAAAACACTTAATCATTCCCCTGCCTCAGCTGATAAGGGAGGAGAGTTTATGGCTTAGAAGTTAATATAACTGCCTAATACGTAATGACAGCCCAAGTTCGAATCCCAGCAAGGTGATGGCTAGCTGATGAGAGCTAAATAGCTTGAAATAGATTTATACTAGTCTCCCTTCATTTATTTATCAGCAAAAATGCAATACAAAAAGGTTTGGGTCCTGGAGTGGGGCTGAAAGGCAAAAGGGAAGCAGTAGGCCCCCTCCCATATTTGGGCATGCCAGGTGCTTTGACAAAAGAAAAAAACATTGTATATCTATATGTGTGTGTGTGTGTTTTCTTTGGTTTCAATTTATTCAGGTGTTAATATAGACCATTTTTGGGGCATGCTTCACCTAGGCATCTCTAAAATCCTGATTCCGCCCCCCCTCCCCCGTGGACATATAATTCTTACTATTCAAAAGTTGAACTACTACACAAAGGAAACATAAAAGGTCATTAACTTGGTTTAAACAAGGTTCCAAGGAACATGGCATCCATGAAAGAGAAAAATAAAAGAACAAAAGATAATAGAATACTGAGGAACTTAAAAAATAATAACATGAAGGGTTATGAAAAACAGCAAATAATGTTTCAAAACATTAATACAGAACTGAAATACATAAATATAATTTTAATGGAAATTTTTTCTGTAATACTTTGATCCTATTAATTACTATAGATATTAAAGTAAAGATACCTAACAAATTCAAAATACAATTTGAGCTCACTTCAAGATCATATTTATAACACAATCCTATGCATGTCTTTGCTTGCACTACTATAGGGTTAGTGACTAAAAGAAATAAATGTGAGAAAAACTTATGAAATGATGCAAATTATTAAAAGAAATAACTATTAAAAATAGATGGCGCAGAAAGAGGGAAAATTAAAAAACATTCTTAGCTTAATTTATGAATAATAAGATTGTTCCCCCTACTCGCCCACTCAGTTTGAACCTGCAGCTTAGTGGAGAAATACTTTGGTAGTTCAATACGTGGAGGTGAATCACACAGGCCTGGCAAGGCCTACACATGTGTGGCCCAGTCCCAGATTGCTCTGAGAGGAAAAGTCTTGTAAAACACAGTCTGGGAAAACCCAGACTAAAAATAAATGTAAATCTAACAATTTCTTACTTACAGTCCTGGTTCTGTATCCTCACTGCTGGGCCTCCCCCAGTAACCATGAACTAGAGTTCTGTACAGCCTGTGCCGCCATCTGGGGATCATCTGTGTGACCTGAGAGGGATGGCAAGGCTCCTGTAGAGGACAAGGGTTTGCCACTCTCCCAGGTCTCGCCTTCCTCCATTGGAGACAATGGAACCCTCAACCCTGCCTGGTGCCACCACAAGTGCTCCCGATGTGACGTTGAGCTGGAGATGCCCACCCACACCACACCCACTTTGGCCATGCCAACCCAGCCCCCGAGGTCAAGCACAATTCTGATGCGGCCCTAAATAAAATTGAGTTTGACACCCCTGCTCTAGACTGATAGTATGACTGTATCCTTCATTCTAAACATAACAATTCAATGAGAAGCTTGCATAAGTCTAACCCTTCTGTTGCTTCTTTCTACCCACAAAATCTTCTTCCAGATATGGCTGCCATACTTTGCCTACTGACTGGGGAGAATGAGTGTTGGAAGATAAGTTTGTATATATAAACATCATTCTTCATTCACATTCTTCATTCTTGTATAGGCTTGGACAAACTAAAGGGGGAAAAAAGAAAGAAAATTATTGTTAACTCAACCAGAATCTACATATTAAGACAACCTTTACTTATCATTTTATGGCTTCCAACAGAGTACCATTTACATGAAAATGTAAACACTTGTTGTACCAAAGCTGAGGATGACTTTCTGCCTGATGCATGAAATATTCTATCTCAAGGATAGGTGATTTTGGACAAAATGTGCAAACTATTTTGGAAACAGCAGATGGCAGTCTGAGATCAGACCTGAGATTCCACAGTTCCATATGCAATTTCCTTTCTAAGCAATAATTTATTATACTATTATTTTCATACACTTTCAAAATCAATGCAGTGGATAAGGGTTTTTCCCCCTAAATATATTTCCTACCAGTGGTGGGGAGGGGACAGGAGAAGGAATCATGCTTTTCCAAAATCACCTGTAGGCCAGACAAGGAATAATGTATGGAAACTGAACAAGGAGAGATTCAACCTGGAAATAAGGAGAAATTTTGAACAGCGAGAGCAATTAACCAATGAAACAGCTTGCCTTCAGAAGTTGTGGGAGCTTCATCACTGGAAACTTTCAAGAAGAGACTGGACTGCCATCTGTCAGAAATGATGTAGGGTCTGTTTGGGTGGGGGTGTTGGACTAGATAACTTACAAGGTCCTTTCCAACTCTATATTTGTATCTACAACTGTAGCATCAAAATCTGTCCACTAGGAACACACAAAGTGGAGACCAAATTGAACCAATGCAATGATCACACCACTTTAGCTATCCATCTTAATAATTACATGCAATATTTAATCAATTGATGAATGAATGAGTAGTATCTGAAGACCACCTTCTCCATATGGATTCTACCCACCCAATAAGTGAGTTACAGGTCCCAATTCAGAGGAAATGTTGCCATCAGAGAACCTAAATGAAAGCTGGCTCCCTTTTCCTGGAACAGCATACCTCTAAAACTGTAAAGCTGTATTGTAATGTTGTTACTTGAATGAGAAATGGAGAGGGTGAGAGATTCATACATTCTTGGCAAAAGATTTATTTTTCACATTATAATTGCAACCCATCAGGAAGGCAGATCCAACCTGTGTGAATGAAATATGTCTCCCAGATGAACTTCTATATGCACACAAAATTTCATTTTGAAGGGCAGCTGATAGTCCAGTCGAACTGATTGCCCTGTGCTTGTGAAACCCTGTGCTTAGAATTCATTTGTCAGTCTAGGTGTACATCTTTCAAAGTGGCAATTATATCATGCCATACATCGTGGGACTGGAGACCACTGATTTATGAACCACTCTCCTGGCTTGAAAAGAGGTAGCCTTCTTTAAATCATGCACACCAAAGTGATGTTGATCGTGATATAATCTTGTTGAGTTCAACATTAGACAATGATATACTCAAATGAAAAGAGAACTAAAATAGATATAAATTGACATATAAGCATACTTGCATGCATACATGCATACATACATACATACATACATACATACATACATACATACATACATAACATTATACAACATATAAACTGTGATAAGCACCTGTCCAAATCAGTGGGTTTAGCAGTCGTGTTCCTCCTCCTCCTCCTCCTTCTCCTCTTCCTCCTCCTGCTGCTGCTGTACAAAATGAGATTGATTCAAGTAAATGGTCCAAAGCCCTTTTCAACCCTACAGAGTTATTTCTGATTGCAACTCCCCGATACCAATGGCTCTTGTTAGAACCTGATAGAATAACAGAGTTGGAAGGGACCTTGGAGGTCTCCTAGTCCAACCTCCTGCCTAGGCAGGAAACCATAACCCATTTCAGACAAATGGTTATCCAACATCTTCTTAAAAACTTCCTGTGATGGAGCACCCACAACTTCTGGAGGCAAGCTGTTCCACTAATTACTTGTTCTAACTGTCAGGAAATTTCTCCTTAGTTCTAGGTTGCTTCGCTCCTTGATTAGTTTCAATCCATTGCTTCTTGTCCTACGCTCAGGTGCTTTGGAAAATAGTTTGACTCCTCTTCTTTGCGACAGCCCCTGAGATTTTGGAACACTATCATGTCACTCCTAGTCCTTCTTTTTGTCAGACTAGACATACCTAGATCCAGCCACTGTTCTTTATATGTTTTAGCCTCTAGTCCCCTAATTATCTTCGTTGCTCTTCTCTGCACTCTTTCTAGCTCTGATTTCTTAATTTTAATGAATCCATACCTTAAAGCAGTGACCAATGTATGTGGAAGCATAGCATTAAAGGTGTTGCTTTAATGGACAACAGATGCCAAAATCATGTATAGCCTACAGCACCAATTTTCAAAGTAGACATAACTCTTGTTAAGTCCACGGAATAAACCTGATGGCAGTCCCAATAGGGAAGGAAATTTGTAGATCAGTCTGATAATATTAAGCAGGGGAGAAAAACAACAGGGACATTTTACCAGTTTTGACCATTTAAAACAATCTTATGACAAATTCCTATTAGTTATTGAATGCTTGGGTTTTGAGTATCACTGTATCACTACATGATTAGAATGTTCCATTTTTAAATAGAGTAGAAACTTCTCCAAACTTTATTTTAGATTTTGTTTGGCCCAATTTTATTATTTTTTTAATAAATAATTCAAGGTTGCAAACATACATAATATGCTTTGTTCCTCTTATTTTAATTGAAAGGGCAGAACCGATGTTCCTGTGTCTTCCAGAGAGCTGCAAAGCATTTGAGCAGGTGGTGCTCCATTTATCACTGAGGTTCAAAGAGAAACACACTTTGCTTTCTGCTTTCTAAGCTCCAAAGAATAGAATTGAGATCAAGGGATGATTTCCAGCAAGATTTCCTAACTCAAATCTCATTTATCCACACTGGAATTGTTCCAGCAAATTAATGCAGTACATACATACCTTTTGAGAAGGAATCATCACTAAATTGTTTAGGTGGTGCAGACCTATTCAATGAACACTATTGTAAATATTCTGAGAAAAAAGAAAAATAACGGAATAACAGAATTGGAAGGGACTTTGGAGGTCTTCTAATCCAACCTCCTGTACAAGCCGGAGACCCTATACCATTTCAGATGAACGGTTGTCCAATCTCTTCTTAAAAACCTCCCATGATCTCACAATTTCTGGAGGCAAGCTGTTTCACTGGTTAATTTTTCTCACTGTCAGAAAACTTCTTAGTTCTATGTTGCTTCCCTCCTTGATTATTTTCCATCTATTGCATCTTATCCTGTCTTTAGATGCTTTGGAGAATAGGTTGACCCCCCCTTCCTCTTTGTGACAGCCCCTAAGATATCAGAACACTGCTATCATGTCTCCCCTAGTCCTTCTTTTCATTAAACTAGACAAACGTAATTCCTGCCATCATTCTTCATATGTTTTAGCCTCTTGTCCCCTAATCATCTTTGTTGCTTGCTAGAGTGTTGGCTGTTCCTGCCGCTTGGTGTCATCTGCAAACGTGATGTATTCACCTTCTACCCCTTTGTCTAAGTCATTGATGAAGATATTGAAGAGCTTGAGGTACCACATTGCATGTTTCCCTCCATGTAGATGCAGCTCCATTAAGGACTATGCATTGACTGTGGTTGGTCAACTAGTTACAAATCCATATTGGCTGTCACCTTTTCAGGGCACTACATATTCCTTGCAATCTACAATAGGCTCATTTTGGTCTACCTGAACCTGTGAAGACTTTACTCGTGATGAAAAATGGTCTGGGTGCACAGATATATCATGAGGCATTCAGATCAGAAGTCCAAAGAGGAATAATATTTGCATCAAGTGAAATCCAACAACAATATACAATCCAGAACCAGAATAAAGCAGAATCCTTTATCAATGGGTCCATCACTGGACTTGTAACTCTTCAATGGATGAAGAATTCTGGGAGTTGAAGTCCACCTAACTTACATTTGTTGAGATTGAAAAACACCAATCTAGACCATACCAATTGCAATATTTCAAAGGTGGTCTGGGGCGGGGAGGGGGGTACAAATGATTTTTCAAAATTCTCTCCAACTTGTCAGGCAACCCATGGGTGCAGAAGTCAATTGATTTTTTTCCAGATAAGGAGTATTTTTGAGCATTTTTTTTCAAATGCAAAATTGTCCCTTAACAATGACAGGAGCATCATATCTCAAAAGGCTCCAATGGATGTTTTTCTGGGGAATAAACAAAAGCATGTGAAGATGAGCTGCTGCAACCATTGAATTGGTAAATGAACAATAAATGATAGGACATTTACACACACACACACACACACCAACAACATATAACAAAATAGGCACTAGAGAAACCACTCTTCATCCATGATAATTTCACTGTAATTATATTCTCCTTCGGAAAAACAAATCTAAAGCCATTTTCTTTTCACAAAATTAAGTGAGAACTGGTGGAAAAAGAAATAGAAAAACAGTTGCGCTTGACTCTAAAAACTTTTTAACTACTATTAACTTCCCAACAGAGAAAATGTCCACTGACTTGATGTCAAAAGCTTGTTGAAAAGACCTTTTGGAGTATGTTCGAAGTAATATGAGATAACATTATTTTGCCAATGACCAAATATACAGCTCTCTTACTTAATGATTAGGCTTGCATTATTCCAAGAATAAACATTGCAAGCAGGTCACCATATTGGCAGCAGGTGTACTTCAATAGGTATCTTCCCCACCTGGGTTTATTTGGGTTCCTGGAACCAGGTGCTTCTCACAAGGCCTCAGGGACTTCCAAGACCATAACTCTCATTTAACATAGGTTCTTCTGAAACTCTGTAGAGACCCTCAGTCATTCAGGTCATGGTTGTCCCAAAGGTGCTTTTTTTTTCCAGGAGGCAACTGGACTTTCTTGTTGTTATTTTTTCTTTTGAAGACATTTCGCTTCTCGTCCAAGAAGCTTTACAATTTTAGCTATACAAGTTGGGATGAATGCCCTTTGAATGGTGTCGGAATAAGGAATGGATTTCCAGAGGGGGAAAAAATTGCAGATTCTCAGGTGACCCTGAGGACACAGATAAACCCCCAAGTGCTTCAAGGACCCTCTAAGAGAATGCAAATTTATTTTATTTATTTAGTCTATCAAACATGCACAAGATAACAGGTTTAAGTATAAACCTGGACATGGGCACATGAAATGAGTATAAATAAATGGGGACAGTAGGACAGGGATGGTAAGCAGGCTGGTGCGCTTATGCAAAGGTGCAACTGTCTGCAAGGAACATAAATCCTTCCACTCCCCCACTATCCTGTCAGAGCTGAAGAAGCTTCTTGGATGAGAAGCAGAACGTCTTCAAAGAAAAAAAAAACAAGAAAGTCCAATAGTACTGTTGAAAGAAATGTCCTTCTGGGTTCAGCTCCAAGTGGGAAGAAGACACTGGAGACATGGAGGCTGCTTGGAAAGATGGTTTATTGTTGGACAGGGCCACATGGCTTGAGCCCTGTATAGAAAAGGTGATCACATGGTTCAATGTAGGTGGAGAAGAGAAGGGCTGAGGAAAGGCTTTTTATACCCTGTTTAGTCCCACCTCTCTGTTTCCTGTTCCTGTGTAAGAAATGTATTCTGATTGATTGTCAGACTCCCATGGTGCCATGCAGGGGGCTACTTTCTAGGCTGTTTTGATTCCACAGATGAGTTCTCAGATGCCATGTGGAAAGTTGAGTAATATCCCTTCCCCCTACAGCTGCAGTGGAGAAGTCTTTATTATGTAAAGTGGGCTAGCCTGGCCTTCTCAATGGCCTATTGACAAAGTGTGGATGGGCAGGAAGCCACAGGCAACTATTCTGTCTTTTAAAGCATTTCTTTCTTTTCACATCCAGAGAAATATTCTGCCTTTTCAATATTTCCTAGGATATTTCATTTTTCTGGGAGAGGGCTGGGTGATAACTTCCCACAGTACTTTTGGGATTGGCTCTTCTGCAAGCAAAGTCCCAGATGGTACAACTGTTCTTCATCCTCATAGTTGGATTCAACCATACTAAAACGGGCTTGGGTCGTTTCTACTTCTGCGTGTTGGCTGGACCCTAAATACCTGCGTAGGAAGATAGCTTATCTGTTACTTAGTCGTACATGCCACCAGACACCCCCCCCCCCCGCAATTGTATTCCCTTATCCCAGAGCTTAGGCGTTGTGTGAACCCACTCGCGACTGCAAACCATTTGATGTTCGAGGACCGCATCGCCACCATACGTTCCCCAAATTCTGCTTCTAAATCTCTTGCACGGTTTTTTTGCCCGAAGAGACTCGCGTGCATTTCGTTCACCGCCCTTCGAGGGAAGCGACGGTCGGTGTAGCTCAGGGTCTTGCAAGTACGAGGGGCGTATTAAAAAGCGCCCCCTCCTCCCGCTCCCTCGGAGTTTGGGGGGGGGGGGAATCGCGCGTGCACACGTGACCAGACCAGCCGTTCCATTGGAACACCGATCTCTCCAAGTTGAGAGCTGGAGGGGTCGGCGGTGGGAAGCGGGCGCCCGGCGAAGCGCTCTGCAAGCCAGGGGAAAAGGCAAGATTTTGGAGGAGAGTGGGGGAAAGCGAGTCGGGCAAAGGGGCAGCCGCTTGATCGCAGCAGCAGCCCAGATGTCCTGGCCCGTAAAAAGGGAAGCAGGTGAGTTGGGAGTCCCGTTGCGCTTCTCAGCTTTGGATGGGAAAGTCTGCCCTTTAGTAGTTGGGAGTAAAAGTGAGTCACCTTTCGCTCTCTTTTTGTCTTTCTCCTTCTCCCTCCCTTGTTTTCTTCCTTCCTTCATTTCCTTGTTTCCTTCCTTCCTTCTTTCCTTCTTTTCCTTGTTTCCTTCTTTTCTTTGTGTGTTTCCTTCTTTTCCTTCTTTTCCTTGTGTCCTTGTTTTCTTTCTTGTTTCCTTCCTTGTTTCTTTGTTTCCTTCCTTGTTTTCTCCCTCTTCCCCCCCCCCCTCTCTTTTTCTTCCTTCTTATTCTCTATAATGCTTTGGGTATTTATTTTTTCATATCTCAGTTTGCCTGTATTTATATTATATAGCTTGGCAAGCTTGTTCAGTAGTAAGTCGTAGAGTGCTCAGTGATATTCACTTCTGAGGGCAAAATACACCATCAGTTGCAATAACATATAACTATAGCATTCTCTGGTCTCTGGCATGACTTTTGGTTTTTTTTTTAAGAGTCCTTAAACATCAGTTTAAAGCAACTTCTGTCACATTTTTTAAATGGAATTGATGCATCTGTTTCACAGACTGAAATCCTCTTTGCACACTTGCAAAGTGTTAAGGTCAAGAGATTGGGCTTCCAAGGAAACATGCATTGGACTTTGCTGTCTCTGGATCAATAAGGGTTTATGCAGCCAGAGGTATTAGATGATTTTGCTGTTGTCTGAGATAAAATTGTAATACTCTGTGCAGACCAGTTATTAGTCTTCATTTTTACCAAAAATTAAGAAAAAATAAAATATACAGAACTTCTGTTATTTTCTTTTACTGATTATAATTAATGAGTATGATTAAAAGCTGCATGAATGGAAAGAGACATTATTGACATTATTTTCATTAAGCATATAATAGTTTTTTTCTAATTGGAAAAAAATTGCCTAATGCAGGCAAGGCATATTAAAGCTCGTAAAAGAATGGCTTGTGATGACAACATGCACAAAAGGAGATAGAGAATTGAACTACTAAAAAATAAATGAGCCAATTTTATCAGCACCCTTAATGTAAATGCAAACTCTTCTTAGAGCAATAAAGATCCTGCTCACATTACTGGTAAGGGAATCCCTATATGTTCCATAGGACTTACTCTCCGATAAGTGAGCATAGGGTTGCAGTTTTGTTTAAGTTCCATGGAAAGAAAATTGTCCTTATTACAGAAGAAATGTAAGATGCTTCAAATTAAGTCAATGGTCAATGCCACATTTTAAATATGTTTAAGCAATTTTAAAGGAAATAGTAGATCTATTGAGATTTGAATAATTATTGAATGCCATACCATGTGGTTTTTCTTCAGTAGTACTGTATATCAAGGATAACATGAGTAATTTCAGTTTGTGGATCTCCTAGCTTAAAATAATTAGCCCGATTTTTGGAATTCCCACCTCCCTCCCTCATCATTATTAAACTCTGTTAAAGAGTTCTTAAGAATTCAAAAATAACCACAAAACATTTTGATTGAACTTAACTATGATATTTGGATTCCAGACCTGACCACTCCCTGCCCCAATCAAGGATATGATTGCTTTTTTATAATTTTACAAAGTATCTATTATTCAGAATAATAATCAAGGTAATAATTGTCCATTTTGGTTAGATAAGGAATAAGCTTTGAAGAAGAGGATGGATTGCCATCTGTCAAAAATGTTGTAGGGTCTGGTGGGCGGGTTGGACTAGATGACCTACAAGGTCCCTTCCAACTCTGTTAATTTGTAGCTGTAGTTTTTTTTTTTTATAAATGTTTGCAGTGCACGAACATTATGGAATATGGAAGGCAGGTGATGATTGAATGGGTGGTCATTTGCTAGGGAAATCTGAGTAAAAACCTGATTGCATATATAAAAGAAAACAATTTAGATGAAAGAAAGTACTTCCAAGGGTATATAAAAAGTGTTGTTACTTAAAAAGAAGCATTTGGGGATCTCAGCATCTGTCAACAAAAGATCCATTGAAAACATATCAAAGCTACATGATTACAATTGATGATGAAGTGATTAGTGATTCATTGGCCTTGCTTTTTCTATCTTAAGCAACCCATTCATATTTTATGTGTTAGATTTGGGACATTCTTGAAGTCAGGAAAGAAAAAGAAGGTATTCAGACCATGGCAGATGAGAACCAGATGGGCATTTCAACCGTTTCTCTTAAGTGAGATTCCACTCCATTCATTAGGAAGTCTATGAGAAAAAGGATCAAGGAACTCACACAGATTGTGCCTTAATGTATTCACTAAAAATTTATGATTGAATTGCATCTGTCTAGATTCCCAGAGTCTGTAATATCAGCCTTTTTTCTGGACATTAATAGTGAGACTCTTTGTCAATCAAGCCTCCTTGATCACATGCTGCAGTTAGAAACTTGACATTATCCTAAGTTCCCATCAGGATCTCAAGATGACATATGGTATACTTCCTTTTTTCATCACAACTGTTGTTTGGGGTGGATTGGCTGAGAATTCGTCACTGGTTCAGAGTCACCTACAGAACTTCCAGAGTTGGATGTCTATGAAAATTTTCAATCATTTAGGTCATGGTTGTCCTAAAAATGTTTTATCCAAAAGGCAATTGGACTTTTTCTCTTTTTTTTTCTTTGAAAATGTTTCGTTCTCATCCAAGAAGCTGAAGAAAACTGAAGAAGCTTCTTGGATGAGAAGCGAAATGTTTTTTTTTTTTTAAGAAAGTCCAGTTGCCTTTTGGAAAAAACACCTTTGGGATTCCAGAGTTGGAGTTGAAGTTGAATCCAAGACTCCCTTGAGTTGAATATCTACATGAGGTATAACTATGTAGGCTTCCTCTATGATTTAGAACAGCATTGCCTGGTACCCTCCAGATGGTGTCACCCAGGGCAGAATGCTTTTATTGATGACCTTTTCAACAAAACTGGAAATTGGGAAATGATGAGGGAGAGTGCTGAAAATGTGAAAAATCTGGGGTTTAAAACCACAAATGACCTTTTCTGCAACATTGAAAATAAAAAAGAGGTACAAAAAGATAGATAAATCTGCGGTTTAAACCACAGATACAATTCTTTTTCAATACTGTTGAAAAGATTCACATAAATAACTTTTATACTGGGTTGCTCTCAGCTCCACGACTGGTTTCAAACATTTACCGGTCTATCCTCTGCCAAGCTCACCAACATTCTGCATCCACAAAATTCAGACTCAAAAACCTGAATGTTTTTGTTTGAATTTTACTATGCATTTCCATATATATATATATTGAGCACAGGCTCAATTCCCAGTAAGGGTATGGCTAGCTGATGAGAGCTAATTAGCTTGAAATAGATCTATACTAGTCTCCCTTTATTTATTTATCAGCACAAATGTAACAAATGTAACAAAAAGGCAACAGTAAAAAAAAATATTGGGTTCTATCTGGATGGTCTCTTGTGACGAGCCGAAGGACAGAGAATGGAAGTAGTCATCTTCCTCCCATATTTGGGCATACCGGGGGTTGTTATATATGTACACACACACACACACACACACACACACACACATATTCATTCAGATTTAAGATTATCACAAGCTGCTTCTGTGAAGGGAACAAAGACATGGAGGTTATAAAGATCCATTGTTTAGTTTATTTGGTAGATGTGTTGGTTTTCAACCCTAAATAGGCAAAGATCTTTAATTTCTTTGTATGATTAATTTTCATAACCATTCTAAAAACAAAACAAACCTTGGAAGTTCTCATAGGTTGGTGTTAGTGCCAGATTCCATAACAACATAGTGTAACAATGAATGAGAATAATGGTTATAGCCCTGATCCTTAGGATATTCTGAGAACATTTTGATTTCATTCCTTTAACTCCGATATCAGCTTTCGTCATTAACTTAACGCTTTTCTGTAGGAAACCAAAAAAACTGCTGCTGGAGCTGAAGGATGAAGTCATCTCCTTGCTGCTTGTCCCTTTCTTCTGGGGCCTCTGGAGAGGAATTAGGTGAGAGCACATCCTTTGATTCTTCGGATTCCAGTGTCTTCTATAGTGAGGAAGGGCCGGGATCTTTGCTACAGCACGTAGCTCCATCCGTGGACTGCATGACTGTCAACGTTGGAGGTGCCCGCTTTGTGCTGTCCCAGAAGAAGCTTTGTTGCTATCCAGACACTCGGCTGGGCAAGCTAGCAGTAATGGTTTCAGCTGCCCGAGATGTTGCCTCCAGCCTTTTGGACCTTTGTGATGATGCCAACTTGGTGGAGAATGAATATTTTTTTGATCGGAACTCTCAAGCATTCAGTTACGTCCATAACTATTACCAAACTGGCAGGCTACATGTAATGGATCAGCTGTGTGCGCTTTCCTTCCTGCAGGAGATCCAGTATTGGGGACTGGATGAGCTCATGATTGATTCCTGCTGCAGGGACAGGTGAGCAATTTTTTTTGGGGGGGGGGACAGAAATCCATCCGAGTGGCTTAGTTAATTCGCTTGTAGGAAGATGTGAAGACAAAGTTAACACAAATGAGAGAAACATTACACGAGTGGTTGGTTCAGCACAATCACCTCCTCCGTAGACAATATAGCAACAGGCATATTACAACTGTAATGAGTTAGTGGTAATGGGAAAGAAAAGCAATAAGTTTAAAATATGGGGGAGCAGACCGAGTAAGTTCAACCCTTCAGATTTGCTAATGAATAGAGGCAGAAAAATGTTAATTAAGCCTAGAGCCCTTTCTGAGGGATACATGTAATATTTCTGTAATAAATCCAGATGTTTTTTTAAATTGTTGTGGTAGATGAACCTGGTAAACAAAATCTGAAATAAAATTAGATTTTTCTCAGAACTAATTCTAGCCTTTCCTAACTTTCAAGAGGGAAAGTTGTGGCCCACACAATTCCACAGGTCATGTTGGGAACAGGGAAAGCTGGTCTATTAAGAAAGTGTTTATATATTTTGTCATATGCTATGTGGTAAAACAAGGATAGAGAATCTCTTATGCATCAATCTGGCCTGTAGGTCATCAGCTAGAATTGAAAGTGCCTAACTCATGTTAGAAAGTTTTAGTTGCATTTTAGTGCTTGAATATATAGTATTTTGAGCAGAGGTAGGCTTCAAACATTTTAGCAAAGGGTTCTCTGCCCAGTTGCTGGGTGGGCGTGGCCCCGCTGAGTGGGCGTGGCCACAGTGGGTGTGGCCTAGTCAGCCTCCTGTAGCGGTGGGGAATTTTTGCCCTCCCCGGGCTTCGGAGGCTTTTCTCGAGCCTCCAGGAGGGCGATAATGGAGCCTGTGGAGGCCAGAAACGGACCTGTTTCTGGCCTTCCCTAACTTCCGTTAAGCCCATTTTTCAGCCTTCCAGAGCCTCCATGTGTGTCCTGAACTTAGCTGCATCCAAAATAGGCCGCCTGAGGCAGGGCTGGGTGGGGCAGGAGGGGCAGAGAGGCCAGGAGTAGGATTTGGAGGTTGCTTGAATTGCACAGAATCTTAGCTAGAGGTTCTCCTGTGAATCCCCAGGAGGCCACCCCTGATTTTAAGGTTTACAGAGAGAAAATATGGGCTAGTTAGCAGCTATAAGCACTGGTGTAGAAGCCAGGAAACCATGAGTCTTTTGAGATGGGCCAGTCGCTCTCCCTTAGACTTAGGAAGAAAGCAATGGCAAACCACTACTGAAATTGTTGCCAGGAAAACTGCAGGACTGGTCCAGATTCAAGGCTGATTCCCACGCACAATATTATACAGTTCATTCTGACAAACCTTTTTGTCTTGGGCTGCTGGCATGGAATTAAAATTATGATTCAGGTTTTTCACAAGTCAGTAATGAGTTTTGAAAAAAAAAAACAGTATTTTTCGGAGTATAAGACGCATCTTTTTCCCCAAAAAAGAGGGTGAAAATCTGGGTGCATCTTATATACCGAATACAGCATTTTTGTCCACCCGAAACCCCGCCCCGAGCATCCAGTTTTTCTCAAATATGGATGCACAGAGGATTTGGAAGGCGTGCAATGTGCTCATGGGTGCTGGGCAGGAAAAAAACGAGCAAAAAATGGGCCCATTTTTCACAAAAACAGGTCTGCCCTCCCAAGCCCCCAGGAGCACTCAACAGGCCTCCCACACCCTTTGCATGCCCTGTTTTTGTGTCTCAAACTCCCCACGCATTGCATTTTTGACCCACCCGGCCCCCAGGAGCACTTTGCAGGCCTCTCAAACTGTCTGCATGCCCATTTTTCACAAAGAAATGGGATGTGCACAGGATTTGAGAGGCCTACAGAGTGCTCCTGGGGGCCTGGAGTACAGAGTACTCCTGCATGCCAGGGAAGGCAAAAACATTTTTTTTTAAATTTACCTCTTCAAAATCTTGATACATCTTATTCTCCAGTACATCTTATAGTCTGATAAATACGCTAAGTTTTCTCACACTAGAAAGATTGGAAGTAGCCCAGAAATGACTATGATTTGAAAACAGTGGGAAAGGTCTTCTACCCACAATTCCTCTCTTGACCATCACATTCTCTTTCCTTAAAAACAGATTTAAGGACTATACCAGGGGTGTCAAACTCAAGAGCGATGCAGTGCATGGGCTGCTTAAATCTGGCCTGTGGGGCTGCTCTGGAAATAGCAAAAGACCAGCCCATGGTGCCTCTGCCAGCAAAAACAGAGCTCAGGAGGTGGCCCTCTTGAGCTCCATTTTCACTGGCAAAGGGTTGCAGGAGGCCATCACAGCCAAAAACGGAGCTAGGGAGCCTGATTTCACTGGCAGAGCACTCAGGCCACCACAGGCGCCCCTGACATGAGTGATGTTGAGCTGGCCATGCCCATCCCGGGCCCCTGAGGTCCAACACAACCCTGAAGCGGCCCTCAATGAAATCGAGTTTGACACTCCTGCTTTATACAAATAAAGATTTAAAAAACTTGTTGGTATTTTAGACTATGAGATTAATCAAGGGTGGGTAATCTTCATCCTTATTTAAGAAATCCTTTGTGAGCAAGCAATTCAAATATTTGGTAAGAGCAATTTATCCCTTCACCTCAGTGTACTACTGGCATGAAATATGATTCCATCAGTTTTCTCCTAGAACGAAATCTTGATGGAAAAAAATGATGTTCACCACTGAGTTAAATTATGTTTCTGTTGAAACTATCAAAGTTAATTCTTACTCGACATCTAAATTTTATTCTCTACCTCTACATTTCAATTGTTCATTTGAAATGACCACTGTTTCTTTAAGCAGAAACTTCACATGGCTCCCTATAATAATATATAGGGGGAAATAAAACCAAACCCATAAATACAGTAAACAGCTATTGGAAAATACTATCTTAAAACCAAGTCAATGTTGATATTTGGGGGGGAAAAGCAACATATAAACCCAAAGGAACCCAAGTAAAGTCACAAAAATATTATTAAAATTCAGGGAATGTCCTCTGAAATGCAAAAACTCCCACTGATGAGTCGCATGTAGGTATTCTAAAGCAAATGTGGATGTTTGACAGGGATATTGCCTTGATGAATGATCAGCCTTTATTCCAACTCAAGTTACACAATGGCAGGGTGTTAGTTTTATGGCAACTCAATTTTTATTTCTTCCTGAAATTATTCCACATTAATCCTTATCAGAATTATCCTGTACTGGAGCAACTTGACGTGGTAAAATTAGATCTGAAATTGCATATGTAATACGGGTGGGGGGAAAATTCCCCACATTTTCTTTCTCAATTGTGTGTCGCAACTTCCTCACATCATTTTCAGTGGTATTGTGGAGCAATCCCTGTGATTAAGCGTATGGTGTCTGTATTTACTGTATATACTCGAGTATAAGCCTAGTTTTTCAGCCCACTTTTTGGGCTGAAAAAAGCCGCCTCGGCTTATACTCGAGTCAGTGAAAAATTTGCCCGAAATGGAGGAGAAAAGGGGGCAGGGCCATGCCGCTGGGTGACACTCGTGAATGGCCCAGTGCCCCTGTGAGTTTCCCCTCCCTCTGTGTCAGTTTGCCGCGCAGCGCGCACCGCACCATCCCCCCTCCTCACATTCTAATGTAATGCAGGGCTGTCTTACGATTCCCCTTCCTCCCCCTCCTGCCGCTCTGCAGCGATGTCCCACCTCCTCTGGTACAGTGAACCAATGATAGGAATCACTGTGCCGTGTGTCATAGGAGGCGGGACATCGCTCCCGCGGCTGCACGGGACATCATCATCACAGCGGGACATCAGCATCATGAGGTGAGTGAAGTATTTCATTGAATACACTGCTAGTTTACTGTTTTTCTTTGAAATAAATATTCAAAAACATTATTGGTATCTATTTTTATTTTTGAAATTTACCGGTAGCTGCTGCATTTCCCACCCTAGGCTTATACTCGAGTCAATAACTTTTCCAGTTTTTTTGTGGTAAAATTAGGTGCCTCGGCTTATATTCGGGTCGGCCTATACTCGAGTATATACGGTATTTCGATAAGTGAGTTTATGGTGAATTATGTAAAGAACTAAATTGAATTCTTCCCTTATCAAGACTTAATTACATTTATGATGACTCTCAAATGCGGCCCAGCTGCATGAGGATAACAATCCTATTTTGCAATTCAGCTTCAAAATATATAATCTTAACACCCCACTTGTTATTCAAGTTGAGTATGCTGTTGCTTGGGAACTTTCTTCCTGCTCTTTCTCCAAAACACTTGTTAGAAGTTACTGGTTCTTTCTTCAAGATCTCTGAACATTCTGTGCCTCTTTTTGTTGTCCAGCTCGGTTTATAATGAGAGAAGGAATTCTTTGAGAAAATTAATCCAGGATTCATTTCCAAAGGTAATCTTGGCCCGTCTCCCACCATTAACAGACTCTAGAACAGGGATGTCAAATTTGTTTTCATTGAGGGCTGCATCAAGGTTGTGTTTGACTTCATGGGGCCAGGGTGGGTGTGGCCAGCTCAACATCACTTGTATCGGGGGTGCCTGTGGTGGCCCGAGGGCTCTGCCAGTGAAAACAGGCTCCCAAGCTCTGTTTTCCTCTGCGATGGCCTCCTGAAACCCTCTGCCAGCAAAAACAGAACTTGGGAGGGCCAGCCATGGCCCTCCCGAGCTCCATTTTTTCTGGAAGAGACACCACTGGCTGTTTTCAGGGCAGCCCTGCAGCCAGATCTCAGCACCCCATGGGCCAGATCAGAAACCACCACCCCCCAGGCCTGGAGTTTGACACTAGTAGCATTGCCTGCCAGGGGAGTTCAGAAATAGCGTGGCCCGACAAAACCGCGCTCATCAAAATAGCGGCAACAAATAAGCGCCGACAAGTACGCGTCATCATTAGTGCGCCCACATTACCGTGTCGATATCAGCGCGACGACGAAAGCGCAAAGGAAGAAAGGTTTTTGTATTTTGAATGTTTTGAAACAGTGAAATGTAAATAAAAGTTAGGGTTAGGTTTAGGGTTAGGGTTAGGTTTAGGGGTTAGGGTTAGGTTTAGGGGTTAGGTTTAGGGTTAGGTTTAGGATTAGGTTTAGGGGTTTGGTTTAGGGTTAGGTTTAGGGGTTTGGTTTAGGGTTAGGTTTAGGGGTTTGGTTTAGGGTTAGGTTTAGGGTCGCATTTTGCTAATCGCTTGGGAAGGCGCGGATTTGCCCTCCGCGCTTATGTTGGCGCGGTAGGGTCGCATTTTGTTTAGCGCTTCCGATGCCGCGGATTAGCCCTTCACGCTTATGTCGACGCGTATAAGGGCTTCGCGGTGTTGTCAGTGAACCCAGAAATAGATATCTCAAAATGTTTTCTACTGATTTTACATATTGACTTCCAGTGGTGTAATACTAATATATGACTGCCCTACACAGGTACTTCAGAAGGAAAGAACTGAGTGAAACTTTGGATATCAAGAAAGATTCTGAACAATTGGAGACCCAAGTTGAGGAAGAAGATTTCTCTGGAAGTCTGTGTTCTACCACCAGACAAAAGCTATGGGAAGTCTTAGAAAAACCTACTTCTTCTGTCGCTGCCAGGACTTTTGGCACAATCTCCATGATTTTTGTCATCATTTCGATTGCCAACATGGCTCTGATTTCAGTGGAATTGACCTGGATGCCAGTCCAGCTACTTGATGTCCTGGAGTATGTGTGTATTGCTTGGTTCACAGGAGAATTTTTGTTACGCTTTCTCTGTGTGAGAAACCGCTACCGCTTTTTAAAGAACATAGCAAATATCATAGACCTTCTGGCCATTTTGCCCTTCTACATCACATTGTTGGTGGAGAGTTTACGGGGAGAACACAGCTCCCAGGAGCTGGAAAACATGGGACGTATTGTGCAAGTGCTGAGGTTGCTGAGGGGTCTGCGCATGTTGAAGTTGGGCAGGCATTCAACAGGTAAATCTATGTGGTGTTGGGAGCCTCTCATTCTTCTTGGGGGACTTCAGGGAATGGAGGGGATGAATTAAAAAACTGAATTACGAGATAGGTAAGATTCCCAAACGCTGCTTGCACTTGTACTATTCCAATTCACCAGTGCTTTTCCAAATGGCAATTGGACTTTGTTTATTTCCTTTAAAACATTTTGCTTCTTATCCAAGAAGCTTCTTCAGTTCTTAAGCACTTATGAGGCAATCATGACTTGGATGAGGGAGAATCTTAGTTTTGACTTTTCATTGGAATAGCCAATGCAAGCATTGTTTTATTCCCCCTCCCCCAAACTTCTAATGAATTTACTTGAAATGCTCCGAGGCTGGACTTTATAAACTAGTTTTATGATGGGGTGTTTTTTGGGGGTGGGAGGGTTAGGCCAAGTTGAATTGGCGGTTCCTTCAGAGGTTTAAGCCACCTATTTTTAGTGAAAATTGGTTTCCATCCCAAGCAACAAAATCAACCTGTCCGATTATGGTGGGTGCAAATCTCAGCTGGCATGCCTATTTCTTTCTCTGAATTTATTCCCAAGGCAAGGGATAAGTAAAGGGTCCTTGCTATTCTCTAAGCTTGGTTGTTTCCTTGCAAACGTTGCATTACCCAAGCTAGGTAACATCATCAACATTAGCACTAGCACTAGCACTGATGATGTTATCTAGTTTGGGTAATGAAACATCTGCAAGAAAACAAGTACCCATCATTTCTGTCCCGAGCTACCAATATTATCCTTTATTGGTACAAGAAATAACTTAGCAGTTAGACTTATATACCGCTTCATAGGGCTTTCAGCCCTCTCTAAGCGGTTTACAGAGTCAGCATATTGCCCCCAACAACAATCTGGGTCCTCATTTTACCCACCTTGGAAGGATGGAAGGCTGAGTCAACCCTGAGCCGGTGAGATTTGAACAGCCGAACTGCAGAACTGCAGTCAGCTGAAGTAGCCTGCAGTGCTGCATTTAACCACTGCGCCACCTTAACTAGCTGGGATATGTGGGGTATGGTGGCTCAGTGGCTAAGATGCTGGGCTTGTCAATCAGAAATGTCGGCAGTTCAGCAGTTCTAATCCCTAGTGCCACGTAACAGAATGAGCTCCCATTACTTATCCCAGCTTCTGCAAATCTGGCAGTTCCAAAGCACGTAAAAATGCAAGTAGAAAAATAGGGACCACTTTGGTGGGAAGGTAACAGTGTTCCGTGCGCCTTCTGCAATTAGTCATGCCAGCCACATGACCACGGAGACGACTTTGTACAGCGCTGGGTCTTTGGCTTTGTAATGGAGATGAACACCGCCCCCTAGAGTCAGGAACAACTAGCACATATGTGTTTAAGGGAAACTTTACCTTTACCTTTAGCTGGGATATGGTCAGTAAAGATTAAGAGTCACAAGAATTCTGCAGCTGAACCACAAATAGGTTTGAACAGTCTACCCCAGTGGTAGTCAACCTGGTCCCTACTGCCCACTAGTGGGCGTTCCAGCTTTCATGGTGGGCGGTAGGGGTTTGCTGTAACTCTGCTTTATAAATTTTATAAAGTAAAGTTACTTCCCTACTTTATAAATCACCATTACTGTGGAACCGGTGGGCGGTTAGAAAATTTTACTACTAACAGAGATACAAAAGTGGGCAGTAGGTATAAAAAGGTTGAGTACCCCTGGTCTACCCATTTGGAAGATCTTCTGGCAACAAGCTAAGCTTGTCGCAGTCATTTAATTTGGGC
The DNA here is from genome assembly GCF_009769535.1 of Thamnophis elegans. NCBI lineage: Eukaryota > Metazoa > Chordata > Lepidosauria > Squamata > Natricidae > Thamnophis > Thamnophis elegans. The sequence continues at coordinate 59,758,701 of NC_045548.1, read as the reverse complement.
AACACTTGTCAAAGACTCAATAGTTTGCCATTATTCCAATCAGCTCCATTTCCCCCCTTCCTCAGAATGTAATAGTTTCTTAAGTAAGTAAGTACTGGTAGCACCAGAAGCTGCATCTCTTCTATCCAAGATCTTGGATTACCAATAGTGAAAGGGAATTTACAAACATAATATAATGACATGAGCCCTTCAGAATGAAAAGCAGAAATCTTTCCCTCTAATTGGCCACCTATTCCTTCTCACTGGCTGTTCTATATGCAAAACTGGTTCCTGCCTTTGCTCTCTGATCTCTTCCCAAATACTTTTCACAATAGTGTCATTATGCTTGTTTTTCTGCTTCTAATACAATGAATGTTAATGAGTCTGAAGTAAACCTTTTGTCCAAAAAACCCAGTATTATTAGTCGACCTGCCTGCAGCAATTTACTAAATTATGTAAGCAAATTAGGAAAAAAATAGAATTTGGAATTAAAATTTCCAAAACAAGTGCAGGGATTTGTGCTAAAGAAATGAGTTTGAAAGGATTACAGTCAGAAAATCATGATATCATTGGCAAATACAATTTCATTGGCAAATAGAATTTAAGTACACCAAAAAGTAGATACTATTAGTCAGGAGATGGGACTAGGGAAATGTGAGCCAATCAGTTGGTACCTTATCTGGTTACTAGCCTAGTTGACTCTCACAACAAAAGCAGACAATTTAATTTATCACCATTGTTTAACTTACAACATATATTCTCTTCAGACCATTTATCTTCAGTTAACTAGAAAATGAAATCCAAAAGCCTCATCATTTGTTCCTTAAGAAGTTCTTCTTTTTTTGATCACTTCTCAAAAAATTCTTCAAGTGTTTAACTGGCCTCTTTTATATATACATTAAAAATAAATAACCATATCTCTTTTCTGGTTTAGCAATTGCATATCTTCTTTAGGCAATAAAACATCTTGCCATTTGCTTCCTTACCATTCTACCTCTTTATACTAGCAGAAAATTTCAAAGACCATTTTTCATAAATGTCCATCCCAAGCAGAGGTGGGTTTCACTTACCTTCTCTACCAGTTTGCAAATGCAAACACGCACTTGTGCATGCTCGCTTTACTCACATGTGCTGCATCTGCGCATGTGCACTACCTTCTGCGCATGTGCAGGGCTCATGCATTACGTCGGGGCGGGTGGGCAGAGCGAACCGCTACCGGTTCGCCTGAACTGGAGAGAACCGGCTGAATAGCCCCTCTGATCCCAAGTCTCATTGATAGGATATTTTGCTCAATTTTTTAAAATTGTAATCTGTATTAACCTCTTGCTCCCTTGTGCCGACTCTCTGAAGTTCCATTATATCTTGTTTTCACTTCAGAAAACTCAAACAATTGTAACTTCCCATGAGAAGGATTCAGTTAATTTAAGATTATAGTTCCAACTCCATTTAGACCCTTAATCCATTATTAACTTTCGAAAATCAATATTCTAAGCAACCTTTGGTTGTTTGATCCAAATATATATATATATATATTTCCATTTCCATTTATTGAATTTATAGGCCGCCCAATCCCGGAGGACTCCAGGCGGCTTGCAGAAATAAGAAATAGTAAAAGATTAAAATGAAGAAAACACAACAAATTAAAAAAACCAACTTGCACCCTATCTCAATCAAGAGGTCAACAGCCCCAGGCCTGCCGGAACAGCCAGGTTTTAATGGCTTTCGGAAGGCCATGAGAGTGGGTAGGGTCCGGATCTCTGGGGGTAGCTCATTCCATAGGGCCGGAGCGGCAATAGATATAGATATAGATATATTTATCCGCAATTTTTGAAATTGTATTAAAGATACTTTCTCTAAGGAGGTGGTGACTCAACCAGTAATTGCAGTAATATTTGTTATTCCAAAGGATCTTAATATCCCCCCCCAAAAAAAAACCCAATTCAAAGTGAAAGATCAGAGTGGATCAACATTTATGTCCTTTAAAAAGGCTACCTCATGAATGTGAGTAAAGATGGTTCCTCCCTCAACTCCCAACTGCTGAACTCATAAGTCAATTTCAAAACAACAATTCCTGCGGAATACTCACCAAGGAATGGCTGTATGGAGTCACATGGGGTATCTCAAAGATCCTTCCTTGATCCAGAGAGAATTTCAGTAGCTATAAACCTGCATCCCCTACCGGGCCCACTGCATAATACCATTCTGCTATAAAAGATAATGTTTACTTGCTGTGCTTCTCAACAGGAAGTCCCCCGTCTCCCCAAGGAGGATTAGTCCTACTTGGTTATCAAATAAACATGCGTGGATGAAAATTTATTCTCATGAGAACACAGCAATGAATCGATGGGAAGGTTAAGGAAGGTTCATATTTCTTCTTCTACTTTCCAGCATATGATCACACTCTTGCTGGGAAGAAGATTTAAAAGGAAAAAGGAAAAATGGGAAGCTTGGTGGTGAAGCAAGACCTCTTATCAACTTTTGAATAAATTCCAAACCAGTAAAGCTTCTGTAAATACGAGCTAGTGGTGTGATGCCATTATTAAAAGGCATACGAAAATGCAGATTATGCAAAAGTACTTGTATAGGAAGAAATTGTTTCCCCTCAGCACTCTCTGTCGCCTACGCATAATAAAAGCCGAATCTGTTTTGTGCTTTAACTATGAAAGCAGAATGGTGGGAACTGAGTTTAGTAATGTCAAGGAAAACAGTGCCTTGGCCTTATGCAGGTCATTTGATAATCTGAGACATCTCGGTGGTTGTGCGCTTACTCTCTTGAGCAAAAACAATAATGTGAACACCAGCAATAGAATTGTTTTATATTAGGAATTTGAGGGCGATGTATATTTGTATTGTTTGAATAAAAGAATGGTAGATTTCTTTGTTGTTAAGCATTGACTTTTGCCACATTTTTCTTATTACAGTTGTATATATATAAGTTGGGAAAAGCTGATGTGTTTTTTCCTGAGATGTTAAATCTTTTGTCTAAGAGTCAGGGAAAAAGCTCTCTTTTTTTTATATAACATTATCAGGCTCATGAATCTTTATGATTCACTTAATGAGCCACCAACAACCATAAGATAATAATTTCAATGAACCCTTTTTATGGAGCCTCAACTCTAGACATAGCATAGCTATGGAGTCACATATTGAAAAGGATTTCAGATACATCAAGTGCTTCCTTACAAAATCTGATGTGTAGACTTCCACTCCAGAATTTTGCAGCCAGACTCACCATTGCTAAGAATTCTGGGAATTGAAGTCCACACTTCTAGAGAGCATCCAATTTGGAGAAGCTTAGGACTGACGTTGACTTCAAGGCAACCTTCTTTTAATAGGGTGACAAAATGGATACTTTACATTATACTTCTCCAAGTTGACATCTGTAGATGTGTCAAATCTACAATTCACAGAATTCCTGGCTGTTGTGGCCCAATAGTGGCCAGCAGAGCTGGCAGCAGAGTTGGACAGTGAGGAGGCTGGGGAGGAGCATGGGCCAGTTCCTGGAGGCTGGGAAAGGCTCGGACGAGGACTCTGAGGCCGAGGCTGTCTAGCAGTGATCAAGTGCCTACAGAGCTAGACCACAGTGAGACAGAGGAATAGCTAGAGCTTGTTTCCAGTGTGCGAATGTGCAGAGCTGTCAGAAGAAAAGAACAATTCAAAAATGAGGGCAGACTTGGGAGTAAACTCACAGGTGAAAGGTGATTGGTGATTGGGCTATTGCAGGAAACAATTTGTTTGTTCGGTCATTAGATTTGTTTCAGGAGTATGAAGATCTGTCTGTGAATCTCAGAGACTCTGTGCCCAGTCTTTCCTTGCAGAGCACCTCATTTGGAAGATATTTACATGGCAGCTTTCCAAGATACATAAGGTCTGTAGTCATAAATATTCCTTTGAAAGACTGTTTGCCAGGCCTTGCTGAATGTGAATGAGAAGAATTAACGTTCATTTAATAAAAGGGGTTTTGTCAGGACCGGGACTCTGCCTCATGCTTTTTGGGGAAGCCTAGGTCAGAACACTAGCCAAGTTGGAGAAGGATAATGTTAAAACCCAAAATATCTGGAAGAATCCAAATCAGAGAGGGAGTCTTGCATTTGCTGCTTAATGGAAAAGATAATTTGATTGAATGGATGCCATTTCTTCCCACTCTGGTTCATTGCTCAAGAAGAATAGCACTAAGAGGATATCTTGCTAATTGAAATATTATTTTATGTTTTAGGTTTGCGTTCCCTTGGGATGACCATTACACAGTGCTATGAAGAGGTTGGCATGCTTCTCCTTTTCCTCTCTGTGGGCATCTCCATCTTCTCCACCATAGAATACTTTGTTGAGCAAGGTATCCATGACACAACCTTCACAAGTGTGCCTTGTGCTTGGTGGTGGGCTACCACCTCCATGACAACCGTTGGCTATGGAGACATTAGGCCGGATACAACTGTTGGCAAGGTTGTGGCCTTTATGTGCATATTATCTGGAATATTAGCCCTAGCTTTACCGATTGCCATCATCAATGATCGCTTTTCTGCCTGCTATTTTACCCTGAAGATAAAAGAAGCTGCCTTTCGCCAGAGGGAAGCCCTAAAGAAGCTCACAAAGAATATGTCGAGTGACTCTAATATCAACATTAATTTGCGAGATGTATATGCTCGAAGTGTAATGGATGTGTTGAAATTTAAAAGCCGAGAAAGAACAAGTACCAGGAGTAGCGCTGGTGATGAGTTTTGGTTTTGAAGGCATTCACACATACATGCATACACACAAACACAACACAGACACAGTATGAGAGATGCCTAAGATGGTAATAGCTTTAATAACAACAATGAATGCAAAGTTAATTGTTCTTTATTTTCCCCTGTGCAAATATGCTTATCTAAGTTGCTGAGCATATGAACAATTAATATAGCCCAAAGGTGTATTAGAAAGTAAAGCAAAACAAGAAAAAATACTCTCAGGGTACATAAATGCAAATTCTCTTTAACGTTTTCATCTTTCATTAGAAAACAATGGGGGGGGGGGAAAACCTATCCCAGTGGATTAAAATTCCATTCTTTGGCTGTAATCCTTTTATGCTCATTCCATTATGAAAAGAATAAAAGATTAACAATATAAAAATGTGTATTGCTGCATTGATATGAAATTGAAATGAAAGAAAGAAAGAAAGAAAGAAAGAAAGAAAGAAAGAAAGAAAGAAAGAAAGAAAGAAAGACAGACTACTAAAACAGAAGACAGTCAATCACTGAAAAGCAACATATTCTAGAGGTAGCAGCAAAGACATAGCAAAAGAATACTCATGGGGATGTCAACATTTGCATTTTTCTACTAAGTCTGAAGAGAACAGAACAGAATAATAGAGCTGGAAGGGACCTTGGAAGTCTTCTAGTCCAACCTTCTGCCTAGGCAGGAAAACCTACACCACTTCAGACAAATGCTTATCCAATATCTTCTTAAAAACTTCCAGTGTTGGAGCATTCACAACATTTGGAGGCAAGTTGTTCCACTGATTAATTGTTTTAAACAATCAGGAAATTTCTCCTTAGTTCTAGGTTACTTCTCTCCTTGATTAGTTTCCACCCATTGCTTCTTGTCCTGCCCTTGGGTGCTTTGGAGAATAGCTTGAGTCCTTCTTCTTTGTGGCAGCCCCTGAGATATTGGAGCACCACTTTCATGTCACCCCTAGTCCTTTTCATTAAACTAGACAGTTCCTGCAACCACTCTTCATATGTTTTAGCCTCCAGTCCCCTAATCATCTTTGTTGCTCTTCTCTGCATTCTTTCTAGAGTCTCCACATCTTTTTTACATCATGGTGACCAAAACTGGATGCATTATTCCAAGTGTGGCCTTACCAAGGCATTATAAAGTGGTATTAACACTTCACGTGATCTTGATTCTATCCCTCTGTTTATGCAGAACTGTGTTGGCTTTTTTGGCAGCTGCTGCACACTGCTGGCTCATATTTAAATGTCTGTGTACAGAAATTCTTGCTTTGCTTCAACAAAATACTTGAACAGGTAAGGCTATTTGTGATACACAAATACACTTTGGGTTCCTGCACAAGTGGTAACATCTCCTGTCTACTAGAAAGGTGAAGCAAATAAAGCCAAACAAAGAAGTAACTTTGCTTCTGTCTATAGCAAGTGAACTGAGTTCCTTTGTAAGGTAATTTTGAATGAATATACCATTCACAGCAGGGGTGGGTTCCTGCCAGTTCTAACCTCTTCTATAGAAGAGGTTCCACAAATCTACAGTGCCATTTACAACCAGTTCCAGCTCCCTCCCCCCCGCCCGTCGACACATCATCAAGATGAAGAGCGAGAGGAGGAATTCTGGGAGTTGAAGTCCACAAGTCTTAAAGCTGTCAAGTTTGAACACCCCTTAATTTTTTTTTCTAAAGGGTTAGAGGTGCAAGGGTCTTGTAACTTGACAGCTTTAAGACTTGCGTGCTTCAAATGCCAGAGTTTCTGAGCCCACATTTTGGTTGCTAAGCAAGAGCGTTGTTAAGTGAGTTTCACCACATTTTACAAATTGGCCATGCCCACCCAGTCACATGACTGCCAAGTCACTCCCACTCAGTCACATGGCCAACAAGCCACTCCCACAAAGCAGGCCACAGCTACAGAAGAGGTTCAAAAAAAATTTGAAACCCACCACTGATTCACAGTATTATGAATGCTTTACCTATCTTAATTTTCTGTACGATGCGGGGGCGGGGGAAAGCTAAGGAATGTTTGCAGTTTATCTGTTGGTGTTTCCACCGTATTAGTGGTCTTTGCAGGACATTAACAGCACTTAATGTCTGGGGAGGGAAGGATAACTATTTCAATATATGCTAATATTTGTTTTCTTTGGTATGCTTCAAATGAGTTGGCTAAGAGCCCCCGTTTACATTAGAGGTTGTTCTTTCATAATGCAATTTGAATTCCTGATCTCACTAAGAGATTTGCCACTTAAGTCTAGGATTAACTGCTAAGAATCTAAACTCATAACATGCTTCATTATGAATGTGCTTCATTCACAGGCAGGCGCTTCACAAACAAATGTAGCTTTCTACACACCAGATGAGGTATATGGAGGTATGTGCCTGTCTGTTTGAAGTAGATAGGTTTCAGAAATGGCAATTCTGAAAGGAGTGCGTGGCTTTTCAAGCAATGAGTCAGATCCAAGATGTGTGAATGGAAAAGCACTATTCATTCATGAAAAGCACTAAGATTGCAGTGGAGGTTTCTTCTGAGAGCAAAGATGCAACTTTCCCCCCAAAATCTTAAGCAGCTTCTTGGGTGGCTTTTGATTGCACTGCAAAAAGGTTGTTCCTGTTGAATCCCAGTGTTATTTCCTAGGGATTTCCCAGTCCACCAACCCAAAACCAAAACAATCACATTGTAGCTTAGCGTAATACAGGAGTGTCATATTCAATTTCATTGAGGGCCACATCAGGGTTGTGTTTGACCTGAGGTGGGAGGCAAGATGGACGTGGCCAACTCAATGTCACTTGTGTCAGGGGGCTCTGTGGTGGCCCAAGCACTCTGCCAGTGAAAATGGGCTCTTGAGCTGTGTTTTTGGCTGTACGGCTTCCTGCAACTCTATGCCAGTGAAAATGGAGTCCGGGAAAGCCACACATGGCCCTCCTGAGCTCCATTTCCCCTGGCAGAGAAACTGCAGGCTGGTCCTTTGCTGTTTTCAGGAGGATCCAGCAGGTCAGATCTAAGCACACCACTGGCTGACTCCAGTCCACGGGCCTTGAGTTTGATACCCCTGGTGTAATAGGTCAGTTCAATTAACATGTTTCCTCTAATGCTTCTAAGAACCATAGATGAGACACAGAGAAAAAGTGACACATTGTCTCTCTGTTCTTCACTAAGTCAAGCCACCAGGTACCCTTACAATAGCCAATCACCTTCTTTTCTCCTGTACATTCCAGATATATTCTTGCTCACAAAACAAACAGTTTATAGAGGCTGCTCCTTATAGTGATGTTGGAATTTTATACAGGTAGCCCTTGACTTACAATCACAAACTGAATTTAACATTGATGTTGCTGAGTGAAACAGTGGTTAGGTAAATTTTGCCCTGTTTTACGACTTTTCTGGCCACTGTTGTTAAGTGAATCTCTGCAGTTGTTGAGTTAGTAACATGGTTGTTAAGTGAATCTAGCTTTTCCATTGACTTTGCTTGTCAGGTTACAAAAGGTGATTACATGACCCCTGACATTGTAACCATCCTAAATATGAGTCAGTTGCCAAGTGCCTGAATTATAGATGATAGATAGATAGATAGATAGATAGATAGATAGATAGATAGATAGATAGATAGAGAGATGATAGAGATAGAGATAGATACATAGAGCTAGATATAGATTGATAGAGAGAGAGAGAGAGATAAATAGAGATAGATAGATAGATAGATAGATAGATAGATAGATAGATAGATAGATAGATAGATAGATAGATAGATAGATAGATGGGGAGATACAGAGACAGAGAGAATTCTTTATTGGCCAAGTGTGATTGGACAGACAAGGAACTTGTCTTTGGTGCATATGCTCTCAGTGTACCTAAGGAGAATAAAATACATTCATCAAGAATAAAAAGATACAATATTTAGTGATAGTCATAGGTTACTAAATAAGCAATCAAATCATACTAGGAAACAAAAAAACCCAATATAAATTGAAAGATACAAGCAACATGGTTATAGTCATAAGTGAGGAGAGATAGTTACTAGGAAGGAAGATAAGAATAATAGTAATACAGTCTTTGTAAATTATTGATAGTGTTGTGGGAATTAGTTGTTAAGCAGAGTGATGTCATTCGGGGGAAAACTGTTCTTGTGTCTAGCTGTTCTGGTGTGCAGTGCAACTTTGATCACATGACCATGGAGATGCAGTAATGGTTTCGCTGCCATTGTTAACTTTCAACAGTCACTAAACAAACTGTTGTAAGTCAAGAACTATCTGCACATGATTAATTGATACAGTGGATGCTAGTAGCTGCAAGCTCTTGATGTGTGATCAGGAGGATGTTGCTTTTTCTGTGTGGATTCTGTTTCATCAAGACTCTTCCTGTCGAGTCTCCTGCTGTATGACTGATGACTGCTTTCAGCACCCCATCACCATTTCTATGTTACATGAATGCCGGCTGGCACCGAGTCAACGGTATCATCTGTTGGCATTTCCATTCCAAACGCTCGGGCACAGGCGGTTGCTTAGTTTCAACTCTACATATCGGGATGGTGTCAGCACAGTTGCCTCCATAAATTCATGCTGCCTTCTGGAGTTCCTGATGGTGAGGACACAAATAGGATTGCAATGCACACCTGAGGTAAAAGTTAAAAAAGAATAACAAGCAAAATCTTTTCATTTTGAGAAGAAATGTACAACCATCTGGGATATCTTTCATTCACACAGCTAGGAGTTGAAACAAAACACAGCAGTATCACTTCACGCTTTAACACAGCAGTGAGGAACTGAAGGCCTGCAGTCTTTATGTCCCTTCAGTTCTTCTTTAGGAACTGTCTGTCAAGGTCAGTCTGATCGTGATTGTGGAAAGCTGACAGACAGCAGGATTTCCTGCCATTTTTGTGTCATGAGACAACAGATTAATAATTCTCTGATTAGTAATCAGCAAGTAATAAAATGAATAAGATGCAGCATTTGTAATTGTAGGATGGAAAGAATTCATCCACATTATGACAGCCATGGAATACACTAGGGCAAATTTTAAACACATAGATTGAAGGAGTCACTCCCTTTTCCTGATAGGGTTGTGATTGATTCACTCATCAAAGTGTAATTTCCTTGATTTTGACTCTTCATCCTCTATACATTTATTTACATTCAATTTCTATAGACGCTCATCTTAAACAAGTGACTCTGGATGAGGAACGATTATAAAACAATGAAAAACAGTTACAATATAGTACAAAATGGTTCCTTGGGTAACCCAGTCCCGAGTCATATCACCTTAAAGGTGATGCGCACACAGGCAACCAATGATGCTCATGCAGAGTGACCTCATTTTGCACCAATTGAAGCTTCCAATTGCTTTTCAAGAATGGCCCCATGCAGAGCACATTACAGTAATCCAGACAAGAGGTCATGAGGATGTAAATGACTGTGAGCAGGGCTTTCTGGTCCAGGGATGGACACAACTGACATACAACCCAAAGATGTGCAAAGGCTTCCCTAGCCACAGCTGCCACTTGCTCTTCTACAGGAGACATGAATATAAGAGGACCTCCATATTGTATACCAGGCACATCTGGGACAGTGCTAGCCCACCAAGAACCAAAGGTGGAACAGCCTTGTCACTTGAGGGTCCAAATGCCCAAGCTACTCAGTCTTGCTTGGGTTGAGTTGAAGTCCCTTGTGCTCCATCTAGGCTCCTAAGCCTCCAAGCATTGGAATGGAACATCCATGGCATCACTCAGGGATCCCATGGAAGAATTCTGACTCCTGATTTCTCTTCATTCAGTTCCACATTTTAAACAACCTTCTTCATCAGCAGTCTTCAATCATATTGGAATCACAAGTCTCAGAATTCCCAGCCAATCAGCATTTTGACAAAGACTGGAGTTCTTTGCATTTTTATTTGGTTCAGTGCTGTTTGATATTCAAATAATACCAGGAAAAAAGCACCCTGAGAAAGAAATGTAAGGAAATGAAATGAACTTTCATAACAGACAGAGGTTTTCACTATAAAAGTCCTCTTGACTTTAATTAGATTGTCCTTTTTTAGGCACAGTCTGTCTTTTTAAAAATATAAGTATATCTAGCATTCTTTTTTTAAAACACATTTTGATGAATATCACGTTCAGTTCCATGGTACATAACATCGGCAGGATCGAAGCAACTGTCACAAAACAAGCCATGTTTCCTTCCGCATGTATAAAGAATCACCAAATCATAGATCGACATTGGTAGAAGGAACTTGTTAGACCATTAAGTCCAAGGACATGTTTGAGGCAGGATTAAAAATTAAAACATTTCAGGTAGATGGCTACCCAATCTTAGCTCAGACACATCTGGGCAATGAGAAGACCTCTACAACTCTGTGTAATTAGTGCCACTGTTGAAATTTATTTATTTATATATTTATTCTGTAAATAGGATTTGAAATTAGGATTAGGATTTATTTCATTTTTCCCCGAAGGGGACTCAGGGCGCCTCACAACTCAATCAGGGAAAGGAGGTACAAACAGGGGATAAAAAGACAAACAAACAATACACAATTTAAAAACACACAACAATCATACCATTCGAGAAGGGGGGCAGAAGCTCTTTAGCCTGGGGCTAAAGGGCTTTGCGGAAGGCCTGGAGGGTGGTGAGGGTTCGAATCTCCATGGGGAGTTCGTTCCAGAGGGTCGGAGCAGCCACAGAGAAGGCTCTCCTCCGAGTAGTCGCCAGTCGGCATTGGCCTGCGGATAGAATTCGGAGGAGGCCTAATCATTATCATTATCATCATCTAAAATTATTCTGTAGGGATGTGGTGGCTCAGTGGCTAAGAAACTGAGCTTGTCAAACAGAAAGGTTGGCAGCTTGAATCCCTAGCGCTGCGTAATGGAATGAGCTCCCATTACTTGTCCCAGCTTCTGCCAACTTAGCAGTTTGAAAGCATGTAAAAATGCAAGTAGAAAAATAGGAAGCACTTTTGGTGGGAAGGTAACAGTATTCCGTGTGCCTTCAGTATTTAGTCATGTTGGTGACATGACCATGGAGACGTCTTTGGACAGCGCTGGCTCTTCGGCTTTGAAACAGAGATGAGCACTGCCCCCTAAAGTCAGGAATGACTAGCCCACATGTGCGAGGGAAACCTTTACAATGTGAGGAGTTAAAACGATTCTGAACAAAGATGTTTGGATTTAAATTTCAACAGTGGCACTAATTACACAGAGTTTTAGAGGGCCTCCCTTTGCCCATTTGTTTATTATTATTATTAAATCTTTTTAATTGGACTCTGCCTTCTTATAAGTTAAATCCATTTTTCTGTACTCTGCATTCCAGGACAGTGGAAAATAGATCTTATTCACCTTCTGTGTGATATTCCTTCAGCTGCCCAAATCCTTATTGAACCTTCTTAAAACTAAAACCTTTCCGTTCCCAAAATATTACCACAGAACCTGTCAGAAGGAGTGAAGGCTCCAACACTGGAAGTTGTTAAGAGGATGTTGGATAACCATTTGTCTGAAGTGGTGTAGGGTTTCCTGCCTAAGCAGGGGGTTGGACTAGAAGACCTCCAAAGTCCCTTCCAACTCTGTTATTCTATTTCTATTTTATACTATTAAAAAGAGGTTTAGCCTTGTTATCATGTAGGATATTTTTTGGTAGAGTGTCTGCAGGGCATGGTGAATTAAATGAAGATGGCAGCAAGGACAGTGCAATTGAAGCTGTCATTATTGTTGCATACACAAGGCACATTTTTGAAAAAAATAAATAAAGCTTCAATCTCATTGACGTGGCTGCCATCTTGTCTTGCCTTGAAAACATTCCTGCTTTGTTTGACTTTCCAACTTTGACCCTCACTCTGCAATTTCCTAAAAACTTTCAAATGTAAACTAATATAATCCTACTTACCTTTTTCAAAATACAATCAATATCTGCTTGATGCCATCATTTCAAAAATGTTTTGAGATTCCTATAATTCATAGTCATTGTAATTTTTCTTTCCATTTTTCACCAATATTTATTTGTTTCTTTGCTTATTTATTGCATCATATTTATATGGCCAGCTATCTCACAAATTCACTGTGGGCAGTGAATTCAAAATAAAAAGCAATAATTATCGTCTTTGGAGGCCAGAACTTTACATCCAATCTTAAAGGAGTGGGGGTGGGGGGACTAAGAAATTCTGTAATCCTTAAAAAAAAATTCTTGAGAAACTATACAAGGAAGTATTAAAGTTCAGTTCAGTTCAGTTTGTTTATAAAATTTCTATGCCGCCCTTTTCCCCCGAAGGGGACTCAGGGCGGCTCACAACTCGAACCGGGGAGGGGGATACAGACAAAAGATTTAAAAACAACAACATAACAATATATAATTTAAAACTCACAACAGTCATACCATTCGAGACGGGGGTAACAGCTCTTTAGCCCCAGGCCTGTCGGAACAACCAGGTTTTGAGGGCTTTGCGGAAGGCCTGGAGGGTGGTGAGGGTTCGAATCTCCATGGGGAGTTCGTTCCAGAGGGTCGGAGCAGCCACAGAGAAGGCTCTCCTCCGGGTAGTCGCCAGTCGGCACTGGCCGGCAGATGGAATTCAGAGGAGGCCTAATCTGTGGGATCTAATCGGTCTAGTGGAGGTAATTGGCAGCAGGCGGTCTCTCAAGTACCCAGGTCCAATACCATGAAGGGCTTTATATGTAACGACTAGCGCCTTGAAGCGTATCCGGAGACCAATAGGCAGCCAGTGCAGCTCGCGGAGGATAGGTGTTACGTGGGTGAACCGAGGTACACCCACGATCGCTCGTGCAGCTGCATTCTGGACAAGCTGAAGTCTCCGAATACTCTTCAAGGGCTGCCCCATGTAGAGCACGTTGCAGTAGTCCAGTCTAGAGGTCACAAGGGCACGAGTGACTGTTGTGAGGGCCTCCCGGTTCAGGTAGGGACGCAATTGGTGCACCAGGCGAACCTGGGCAAATGCCCCCCTGGTCACAGCCGACAAGTGGTGTTCAAGAGTCAGCTGTGGGTCCAGGAGGACTCCCAAATTGCGAACCCTGTCTGAGGGGCGTACTGTTTGACCCCCCAGCCTGAGAGATGGAACACTTGGCCAATTAGTAGGAGGGAAACACACCAGCCACTCGGTCTTATCTGGATTGAGTACAAGCTTGTTAAGCCCCATCCAGTCCCTAACAGCCTCGAGGCACTGGCACATCACGTCAACCACTTCATTGAGTTGGCACGGGACAGACAGATACAGCTGCGTATCGTCCGCATGCTGGTTGTCATCAATCACCCTTTTCCTTGGTATATAATTTGTCCTTTTAATTTAGCATCACAAGATTCTTATATTTATTCTATAAATGGGATTTGAAATAGGTATTATTATCATCATCTAAAATGGTCCTGAACAAAGATTTAAATGGATCATTTTTTCATTAGTTATTTCAAGACAAACATCAAAATTAATTAATTTGCTTCAAAATACACTCCACTTTTCATTATCTTGCCATTATGAAACAAACAATTGGTTCCCAGGGTCTTTTAACAAGCAAGAAACAGAAGTCTGTGGAAAATATGAACTCATCCAAAATCTGTAATGCAACTTATATAAATTGTCAACAGCAGTTAAAAGCAAACACAGTAGCCAAGAAGATTTCCAATTACTTTGGAATAATTGTCAAAGCAAGAGAGTTCCAAAGAAAAGGCAGAGCGTCATCTAAAAGGAGCCAGACAGAATACATATAGCACCAAAACAGAATTGGCAAATGGAATAATTGAACAGAAGGCAAGAATAATGAAGTTAATGTAATGGTGCATCCATTTGTGTTGACTGATCTGCAAAGAAACAAGCATTTTGATTTCTTCGGGAGCAGGAAAATCTGCATATTTTTTGGCCTATCTTTGTGAACATTTACTACTATTTCCTCAAGAAAGTAGGTTTCAGTCAGTATAAAGATCAGTAAACCGAGTAGTGTGATGGCCTAGTAGTGAAGACGTGTGCCTCCCACTTGGAAGATTGAGAGTTCAATTCTAGGTAATGGCAGATATTTCTCGCTTAGGGTACAAAAAAAAATCTGCTGCAAACTCCATGTGGGCATCAGGAAGGGCATCCATCCAGTAAGCGCTCAGCGCCATCCAGTTGCCCCGACTCTATCCTGAATTAAGAGATGTCAGGATCATAGTTAAAAGGGAGTTTTAAATATCATTATGCCAAAAATATAGTGTTAAATAGGATATGAGGGTTTTGTACCCTACTCTAAACAATCAGATTATCATTTTGAACGTACAATATTACCACTCTATTGTTCCCTTCAATGCAGAAAATGCTTCTGATTGAGAGAAAAAGAGAGGTGGAAGTATCTATCTAATCCATCCATTCATCTACCTACCTACCTACCTAACTCATTTCTAGGTTTACTGCTTTGAGCCATATTCAATATTCTTAATATTACAATCTTCCAAATTTAATGCCCTAGATGTTTTTTTTTATTGCAAGCATTGACAATCTACATTTGCCTAGGTTTTTATGCAATCCTTGATTGCCTAGAGCGGTTCATGAAATGGCAGGCATGTTTTATTTTGAACTCTTCCATCAAAATGTTTCAAGTGGTGAGAAGACAAAAGAATCAAAACATTTTGAGCATTCTGACAATAGAACAGAATGAGAACTAAGAACAACTTCTTGGATCCTCTGTTGTGCACCGTAGTTCTGTAAGAGTAAACAGGTGGCAATCCTTGTTGCTACTTTGCCAGCTCTGAAATACAAACAGATGATTTTTAAAACATTTTAGAAAGCATTGGACTAAATGGAAACCCAGCTCTGAGTTCTCCCACTGACAAATCTGTTATTTTTTTAATAGAATATGTTATCAGATCAACCATCATTCTTCTTATTTCAATGAGACGTCCTTTCAATAATTTAAATAAATCCTCTGGGACTAAGCCAATAGAATACAGAAGAAAAGAGGTGATATCTTTAACATTTCTTTCAAATAACACATCTTTCAGCCTGAAAAAAAAATCCAGACATCCTGATAGAGATAATGCTTCCATTCCTGAGGTTTTCTTAACGTTACCCATACTTCAATTTTTCTCTTGGCACTGCAGTTGCAGTTACTTAGCAAATTCAAGATCAAGTAACAATCTAGCACGTCTTTTTTTAGTCTGCTTGTCTGCTAGGTGCAAGACGATAAAGGGAAATGTTACTTTTTGCTAATATTTTTCCTTGCATTTGAGGGTGAACAGTGAAAGTACAATAAAAAAATGAAGTGATTTGCTGGTGTTCCTAGCTGCATGAACATTCAAATAATAAAACATAAGAACATGTACAAAGTGAATGCAGAATCAAAGCTTAACCAATCAGTCTTTGCTTTTTAAAAAGGTTTTAAAATGCTTCCTGAAAATTCAGCCTCAACAAGATATGAAACCATAGCTCAATACACCACTTAAACTACTTCATGGCATTAAATTTGTATGAGAACATGAGATAAGTCCTGCTTGTAATTTCCTCTTAAATTATGAGGGCTCAGGCTGAACATATAGCAGTGCACGATGGATTATGGCATTGCCATCTCTCTGTGGATGCTTCTGTGCTCAGTCTTCATCTTAATCATGCCATAGGGATAAGAAACTCAGCTGGACTCCAGTGAAGTCATTTGACTTGAATTGTCCTATGTCTATGATAATACTTTAACATCTGAAAGCTCCAGTTTGCCATTATTTCTGCATGTTTTTCATAATGCTGGAGACTTGGGCTTCAGAATGAGTAATGCTCTTCAAATTCTATGTTAGTAAGGACCTAAGGAGTAATTTGACTCTGGCTTTCTTAAGGTTTCAGTCAAGGCAGGTGTGGAACAATAGTTCTTATACTGAAAGGTAATCTATTCTGTAGTTTTCTGCATTGAGTATCCCAAACCTGTCTTGTTGACTATGTGTAATCTTCAGTCCTTAACTGAAGGACGTAGCAGTGGTGGGATTCCAAATCTTTTCCTACCAGTTCTATGAGAAAGCACTTCGCGCATGCACACACAACTCAAAGACCACCCTCGGTGTCAGCGCTGATGAGCTGAGTTGTTTTTTAGCTCAGCTGAGGTGCAGCAATTGGCTCTGCCTTGCAAATCAACCGAGCTAAAAAAACAAGGGAATATAGGACAGGGAACGACGGGGGGCAGGAGGGTGGGGCCAACTAGAAGTGGTATTTGCCACTTCTCCAAACTACTCAAAATTTCTGCTACCGGTTCACTTGAACCGGTCCAAGCTCGTTGAATACCACCTCTGACCGGTAGGTTTGTCAAAGTCTTCAGTCTGGTAAGGAGAGTTTGGGGCAATCATTTATGAATGGAATTTCTAGACATATTAATTTGAAAATGAGTAAATCCAATTTGGTCTATTGATGAAGATGCTGGCCTAGAAACCATGAGATTGTCACACCTTAGCCACAAAAACCAGCTGGCTGACTTTGAGCCAGTCCCTCCAGCTAACCCCAACATACTACACAGGGTTATTGTTGTGGGGAAAGTAAGAGGTGGAAGGAGTATTGTTAGGGATATAATCTAACGGTTGGGTTGGCAATATATAAATCATATAGCAATGCTGTACCTGTTTCTTTAAATCATACTGTAAAATGTGATTGGTTGCTGTTTTCCTCAATCGGCCATAAGAGGGAGCCAGAATGACTGTTAGCTCTCTGTTAGATGCTGGGCTGATCTGATCTGAGTGTTTTTGGAAGCTGGCTGTTAAAAAGTGCTGTGAGCTATTGTAAGTTTTGCAACTGCTAGCAAACTTTGAGTACTGGACTGTTTGTATGTTTATGGACTATGTTATTTGGATATCCCTTAACTGAAAGGCATTGATGACTGACTGTCTTATCCGTGTATGACTTGGACTGTTTGACGGACTCTGATACCTCTATTTCCACGAAAGTAAAGGACTATTTAAACTGCAGTGTCTCTGTATGCTGATTTGTGTGTTCTCCAACACATCTCTCACAACACTTCTCTAAACACACTCACTCTCCCAATGGGGAGCTTACTTAACACTGGTTATGGGCCCAGGTTATACCAGACGTAGCTAAAGGAGAGTTGGTGTTGATATGCAAAAAACAGCTGTTTATTGTATCCTGGAGAAGATGGCGAGCGACCCATCAACAAGCCTATCGATGATAACCCGGTTGGATGGAACAAACTATGTTTCCCGGTCTATGAAATGCAGTCTACTCCTGTGTAGGGAAGGTTTAGGGGATGCTTTACAGAATCCACCAGATGTAACTGCTTGGAAGCCAGATAACGATGATGATGCCAAGAAGATAGCAGATTTTCAGCGATGCAACGAACGGGCATTGTGTATTATTGGTCTAACACTGAATGACCAACAATTAGTACATATTCGTGGAGAAAATTCTGTATAGTCACCACTTTGAATTATGTAATAAAAGCAGGATAAAAATCTAAATAAGTAACAAGTCCTTATTATGATGGACCTTGATAAAAAGGTCCAGCCATAAAGGGAGTTATATACCGAATCTGTCAGAAAGTAAGATGTCTCCCAAATATTGTGACCCAATGCAATAATCTCTGAAGCAGATAGCATGAGTACAAAGTTGTAAGTATTTATAGCTGGGGCAAATGCATATAAGGAGTGTGTCTACCCAGCTTGTGTTGTCATTTGTTCACAGTAATGTGTGAAGAAAACTATTGGGTAGATAATGGAACAAAAAAAAAAACAATTACCCTTAGCCAAGTTTGGAGAAGTAGAAGCAATACACAAAGATAAGGGTGGGTAAATGTTTATCTCAAAAACATAGCTCTGGACTAAAATAATGGAGACAGTGCTTAGCACCTCCCTTTTTTCTTGGGCTTTTTTAAAAGATGAAATCACTTTTATTTATGTTCTACGTTTGGATAGTGAGAAAATTTCAACAAAAGCCACAGAGAAAAGGAACGTTTCTAAAACAAAAAACAAAAAAAACCCTATAAACATACAGATGAAGTCACTGCTCCTGTCACGGAAAGAAAAAGTAAGTGTTAACATCATTAATCAGAGGCTGAAGGCCAAACATTAGAGATATGCTTGCATTTAGTGAATTTGTGGGTTTTTTTAAAAAATAAAGAATACAGCAGTTGAAATAATTCAAATTAACTCCTTCATTGTGTCTTGTGGCTTTCTTTATTAGAAATTGAGCCTCTACCACTTATTATGGTTTGTTGCACAGTCAGCTAGATGTTTAACTTGGATTTGGCATTTTTATCCACCTATCGAGGGACCTGGGATGGACAGATGCTGTTATTTAATAATACTAAAGTCACAAAATATAAGCTGTACCAAATAAAGCTGCCTTTTACAATTAACTGATGGTGATTTTTACAATGCCAATAGTGTTCAGAGGCTTTTCCAGATATTTTGGGATTATAAAATGCATTTACACTTACCACAGCATTCTATTGGCCAAAGAATACCAGAACAGGTCAATACCATTTCCTACTTCTCCAGAAAATGTTAGAGATAAATATGATAACTTCCTTATAAGGACTTAGAAGCTTCCAAACCTGACCTTACAGTTCATTTTCTTGAACAGAAAAGCCGATAATGACTGAAACAGTTTCTCAACTTTGTAAACATTGGACATGTGCAATGATTTTGAAAAAAAAAAGAATAAAAATGTGACTTTAGCAATGACAGGCTCATCTTTGCCAACATGGCTGCGCTGAAAATGTTGCTATGACAGCATCATCAGCCAAAGGAACATTTAAAAAGATGTTTTTAAAGCCATTTTCAATACTTGTGCACATACTTTATTGTTGAAGAGAAAGGGAACTTTCTACATTAACAACAATTAAGAAACGTCCCTGGGATACTTTCATACACATCATAGAATCTTTCAAAGGATTATTTATGTGGTAAGATTTGAGATTAGTAAAATTTTGATCATGGATTATCCTCCTAGCGCAACTATTGAAAAATTCTAAACTGCATTAGGCCTATGAAGATTCTCAGTCATCCGAGTCATAGTTGTTCCAGAGGTGCTTTTTTCAGAAGGCAAATGAACTTTATTTTTCCTTGAAGATGTTTTACTTCTCATCCAAGAAGCATCTTCAATTCTGACTGAAGATCTGTTATTGGATTAGAAGCGAAACATCTTCAAGGGTGGGGGGGAACCAGTCCACTTGCCTTTTGAAAAAGCACCTTTGGAATAAACTGCATTACAGACATAAAAACGGTAGGGTAAAGCTTGGAAGACAGCAGACAGCAGTCATCCTGGAAGGCAGCTGAAAAGCCTGGATACTTCCATGCGTATGACTCAGATTCCCAAAATTTGCAGAATTGTTCTACCCACTGCAATCCACAGGACACTTCCACCAAAGCTCTTGATTTCTCATTCTACTCCAACTCTTTTAGACATTACTATCTCTATTGCAATAGACCAGTAGAGTGTCAACAAGGCAGAGCAGGTGGTCAATCTGGACTGTGACAACAAAATCTGGTTGAACTTGCCCTTCCACATCATGTCAGCCCTGAAGCCATTTTGAGCTGAAGCCATTTTGGGAGCATCCTTCAGGGCTGCCACAGCAAGGCCAGTTGGAGCTGTGGGAAAATAAGCAGGGGGGTGGGGGGGAGATAGAGATAGCTGGGGATGTGTAGCTGAAATAACATTCTTTCCCTTGGGAGCCAAGGACACTCTACCAGGTGCTGGAGAGGTTTGAACCAAAGCCAGCTAAGATGGTGGCTGCAACCTGGTGGCATTCACTTACCTTCCCTACCGGTTCACAAATGTGAGAGCATGCACATGGGCTCAGCCTTCTGTGCATGCGCTTTGGCTAAAAACATGCCTAAATGGGGTGTCATAGAGCCAGGGTTGGTGGGCGTGGCCACCCGCGATTTCCAGTACATGCTTTGGGCAAACTGGTCTGAACCGGTTTATACCAGAATACCACCTCTGATGCGTAGGTGAGGGGGCCCATATTAGTCTTGTTCCATACTATTCTAGTATGTCTAGAATATGCATATCTGTATATTCAGAAGACATACCCTGCAATCCTTAGGGGGAAAAAAACCTTCAGTCAGAGAACCACAACAGAGAAGTCTTTTTGAAAATGTTATTTTTAAACACAGCTACCCTGATATTTATCACAGCAGCATGTCTTTAAAATATGCCATTAAACAGGCTAATTAGAAATACATGTTTCTCTTTTGAGTGCACAAATCTATCTCAAAAAAATAAAATAAAATTGTTTAAACACCCGTCTGGTTTTCAGGAAAACTTTCAAGGTAAATCTATTTTCTTTAAATGGCAAGAACTCTGCTATCATGATGACATGTTTTCTAATACCATCCAATCACCTGTCAGTTGGCGTAAGCATCCCTCAGAATAGGAGCCTCAGATAAAGATCAACTGTGCATTCGCACAAAGGAAATGTGTGAGTAGAGAATAAGCCACTGCAAAATACAAGAAGGGTTTCAAAGGAATGATAGCTGGAGGAGCATCGGCCAGATTTTGTTTGCTTATTTTTGTCCAAATATTTTTTTTATTATTATTTCAAAACCAGCCTTCCAAAAGGCTATTATGGAAGCTTATTTTACCCTCTAGAAATGGAATAGAATTAAACAAACCAAAAGAACATCCAGGCAGCTCATTTAAAATGCCATCCTCCAATCTTTGAGATTGCAACAAAATATATCAGGCAAAAGAGGGGGTCCTCGATTTACAACCAACAACTTGATGAAAGAAATGTCCTTCTGGGTTCGGCTCCAAGTGGGGAAAAAGACACTGGAGACATGGAGGCTGCTTGGAAAGATGGTTTATTGGTGGACAGGGCAACATGGCTTGAGCCCTGAACAGAAAAGGTGATCACATGCTTCAACATTGGTGGAGAAGAAGAGAAGGGCTGAGGGAGGGGCTTGCTAGGCTTTTTATAACCTGTTCAGTCCCACCTCTCTGTTTCCTGTTCCTGTGTAAGAAATGTATTCTGATTGGTTGTCAAGACTCCCATAGGGCCTGCAGGGAAAACTCTCTAGGCTGCGTTTTGAATCCAGGTTTGGTTGAGTTCTCAGATGCCATGTGGTCAGTTGAGTAAAGGACCAATATTATCATGCTTTAATCCCATCCCCTGGAGATGAAGTGGAGAAGTCTTTATTATGTAAAGGGACTAGCTTGGCTTTCTTAATGGCCCATTGACAAAGTGGGGATGGGCAGGAAGCTACAGGCAGCTATTCTGTCTTTTAAAACATGTTTCTTTCTTTTCACATCCAGAGAAATATTCTGCCTTTTCAATATTTCCTAGGATATTTCATTTTTCTGGGAGAGGCCTGGGTGATAACTTCCTACAAACTGACCCCCAAAAAATTTATGTTGCTAATCGAGACAGTTGTTCCGTGAATTTTGTCCCGTTTTATGATCTTTCTTGCAACAGCTGTTAAGTGAATCACTGCAGTTGTTATGTTAATAACATGGCTGTTCAATGAATCTGGCTTCCCCATTGATTTGTCAGGAGGTCACAAGAGGGAATCACATGACCCCGAGACACTGCAACCGTCATAAGTAAGAACCACTTGTCAAGCATTTAAATTTTGATAATGGAGTTCTGATCCACAGGGGTAGATAACAGAGGACACTTTAACTGATGGCAAGAGTCCCAATAGGGCTTGAGACAGGCTGCGAATATTTTTAATGCTGTCAAGATTTCTTTCATTGTTTCATCCATTTACTTAGGACAAGAGTTTTGTCTAAGATTCTGTCTCCATATGTGCAGAATCCAAAGGCATTTTTTTTCTTTGCTGGCAAGTATATGAAGTGAAGGGGCTATGAATGCTTGCCCAGATGGACACAGTTGGAAACAACTTACAAAGCCACCATGTGAGTCTAGGAGAAGGTTCGGCTTTTTTGATTTAGAAAAAGGGACTCATAAGGGAACCAGATTGATCCAGTGGATATGATTCCAGGCTAGAAAACTAAAGACCTAAAGTTCTAATCCCATCTTAGACCTTGTTGGAAGAAATGTCCATCTGGGCTCAGTTCCGGGAGGGTGGGGGGAAGACACTGGAAACATAAGAGCCGAGGTGGCGCAGTGGTTAGGGTGCAGTACTGCAGGCCACTTCAGCTGACTGTTATCTGCAGTTCAGCCGTTCTAATCTCACCGGCTCAAGGTTGACTCAGCCTTCCATCCTTCCAAGGTGGGTGAAATGAGGACCCAGACTGTGGGGGCGATATGCTGACTCTGTAAACCGCTAGAGAGGGCTGAAAGCCCTATGAAGCAGTATATAAGTCTAACTGCTATTGCTACTGGAAACATGGAGGCTGCTTGGAAAGATGGTTTAACGGTGATCAGATCATAGGGCTTGAGTTCCTGAGCAGAAATAGGGCCAAGCTGCTGAGAGAGCCTGAGTTTTATACCCTCTGTTGGGCCCCACCTCTCTGTTTCCTGCTCCTGTGTAAGAAGTGTATCCCATTGGCTGTCAGACTCCCAGGAGGCGGGGGTCTTATCTAACTTTGTAGGCTGTCTCTCAGGCTTGCTTGAGCCTTGCTGGCTGATGTAATCGTCCCAGGTGCTATGTGGTGAGATGGGTAGAAGGCTAATCCTACCTTTGTTATGTAGAATAGACTGGTTCAGTTCTTAATGGCCCATTGACAAAGTGGGGGTAGGGCAGGAAGCTGCAGGGAGCTGCTTTGTCTTTAAAAACATGTTTTCTCCTTTTCCCATTCAGGGAAATATAATATTCTGCCTTTTTAAATCTTTCCTAAAATATTTCATTTTTCTGGGAGAGGGAGGGGTGGGTGCTAACTTTCTGCAACCTAAAAGCCAGTATGAAAAATTTAGCCAGTTACTTTCAGCCAAACTCACCTTACAGAGTTGTTGTTGTGAGGAAAATAGGAGGAGGAAGGTGTGTTGGATATGCTAGTCACCTTCAGTTATTATGTAAAAATAATGAAGTTGGGATATAAACAAATATAAATCCATCCATCCATCCATAAATCAATAAAAAAAATCTGAAGAACAGTGTTTGGAAGATTGCACAGCGCTCTGAGAAGTCACCCCACATTCTCTTCCAAAAAGTTAAATCTACCCCCTCCAAACAAACAGATGCAACTTTTGCTTTCAAGATATACAAAATTCTCCAAAGTAACACCTCCTTGTAAGAAAAGATAGGGGAAAAATATTGTTGTTTTAACACTTTCGGCAATTTAATATTTCTGCATTCAAATGCTGAGACACCGTCTCTCAGTAGGGTTCTTTTGACAGAATATCAGCACATTTCCTGTTTTTTTCTCTGCAGAAGCAAATCTTATTACTGTCATTAGCTGGATGCCAGATTTTCATAACCTATCAACTTATCAAATTTGCAGACAACACCAAGCAAGAGGGAATAGCCAACACTTCAGAAGGTAGGCTCAAGATTTAGAAAGATCTTGACAGACTTGAACACTGGGTCCTATTCAACAAAATGTAGTTCAGTGGTGAGAAAAGTAAGATTTTACACTTAGACAAGAAAAATCAAACACACAGGTATAGAACAGGAAGTGCCTGGCTCAATAGTAACTGCAAAAGGGATATTGTAGTCACTTAAATATGAACCAGCAATGTGCTGCAGCTATCAAAACAGCCAAAACAATTCTAAAAAGGTAAAGGTTCTCCTTGCACATATGTACTAGTCATTCCCAACTCTGGGAAGTTGGGGTTGGTCTCCATTTCAAAGCTGAAGAGTCAGCGCTGTCTGAAGACATTTCCATGGTCATGTGGCCAGCATAACTAAACGCCGAAGGCACACGGAACACAGTTACCTTCCCACCAAAGGTGGTTCCTATTTTTCTACTTGCATTTTTACATGTTTTCAAACTGCTAGGTTGGCAGAAGCTGGGACAAGTAATGGGAACTCACTCCGTTACGCGGTGCTAGGGCTTTGAACCGCCAAACTGCCGACCTTTCTGATCGACAAGCTGAGCATCTTAGCAACTGAGCCACCACATCCCCCTAAAACAATCCTAGGCTGCATTAATAGATGGACAGAATCAAGATCACATGATGTGTTAATATCACTTTCATGCCTTGGTAAGACACATTTGGAATATTGCATCCAGTTTTGATTGCCGCAACATATAAAAGATGTTGAGATTCTAGAAAGAGTGTAAAGAAGAGCAGAAAATATGATTAGGGGACTGGAGGATACAATTTATTAAAAATTATTGCAGAAGTTGGGTATGTTTAATGAAAAGAAGAACTAGGAGTGCTACAGAGAAGAGGGGTCAATCTATTGTTCAAAGCACCTGAAGATAGAACAAGAAGCAATGGATGAAACCAATAAAGAAGACCAACCTAGAGTTAAGGAGAAATTTCCTGACAGTTAGAACAATTAATCAGTGGTTCCAGGTGTTAGATATTAGTTCTAACTACAGTGGTTTCCACCTAGGTCCTCTGTTCTGGCGGGAACAGAGGTTTAATCCTATTGGTCAAAGGGTCTGACAGCTCCCTATAAAAGGGCTGCTGTCAGATTCAAACTTTGCTGGATTGTTCCCACTTGTACTCAATAAAGAGCTGTTGTTACCGTTAAGCTTGTGTGTGCCTATCCATTACCCAATCTAACACCAGAAGTTGTGGGTTCTTCAACACTTGAGGTTTTTAAGAAGAGATTGGACCACCATTTGTCTGAAATGGTATAGATTCTCCTCCTTAAACAGGAGGTTAGACTAGAAGGCCACCAAGGTCCCTTCCAACTCTGTTATTCTCTTAAACTGTCAGAATGATCTAGGAGTCCTAGTGGACAACCACTTAAGTATGAGCTAGCTGCTAGCAGCATGCTGCAGCTGACAAAAAAAATTACAGTCTTATGTGCATCAACAGCCATCAAATGGTAGCGTGAGAGTGTGCCATCTATTGCATTCAGACTAGATTTTTTTCTTTGGGATGTCATACCAAATACTTACATCTATCTAGGATTTTATATCCTAGCCCTTTTTTGGGGCAGTGCCACGTACACTAATATAAATTTATGAGCAATGAAATGTCTACTTGTTGTAGCCAAATCACCTGTTATGTGGGAAAGCCATGGTTAGGGTCACTTAAAAGTTTTTCCTTGATTTGTTGTTGTTAGTTGCGAAGTCGTGTCTGACCCACCGTGAACCCATGGACAACATTTCTCCAGGCCTTCCTGTCCTCTACCATCTTCTGCAGTGCATTTAAGCTCACACTGACTGCTTCAGTGACTCCATCCAGCCACCTCATTATCTGTCGTCCCCTTCTTCTTTTGCCCTCAATCTTTCCCAGCCTTTCCTTGATAAGCTAATAGTTATATGTAGATCATTCTGTCCAATGTGGCTAGATCCTGTTCTTATACTCTTTCCTCCTTTATTAAAGTGCTTGCATCATATTTTGTATCAAATGATTTTGTTCTATTTTTCAAAAGTTAACTACCTGAGCAATAATTCACAATGGAAAGAAAATACATTGGATAAAGGATGAATAGTAAAGCATGCAATGAATTTAAGACATTTGCAGTATTTTTAATTGCTTAGGAGCATTAGATATTTCCTTAGGTTCCACAACAGCCAAGGTAATATTGCAATAAAAGGATTGAATTGCAAATGGCGAAATACAAATTCAATGAATGACTTCGAGCAAGTTATCACCACTCAGCCAAATATATGTCACCATATTTTTGCTGTGGGCAAGAAATTAAAGATTGTCTTCTTTAGCCTGCAAACTTGAGATTGCAGACAAAACTCAGTATATCAATGCAAAAATAATAAGCTTATGAAGCATATATATCCATCATGCTTTTGATTTTCAAGGTCAAGGAAGACAACAAAATTGATGACAAGAATTTTTGGTGATAGATATTTCATATTTTTTTTTCTCCCTCTTACTATTTGGCTAGGTCTGTTTAGACAACAAAGCTTAAAGAAGGAGCTGTCTTGGTTTTGTTCGTCTGCAAAATGGCTTGACACAAATGCCCAGCACGTTAGTGCTATTTTTTTCCAATTAATTATAAGTAACATGCTCTGAAATGATAATCTGCTCCAGGGACTCACAGGTATCAAACTCACAGTGTCACGTTGCTGTCATGTGATGTTTCATGATGTTTTTTTCCCTTCACAGAGCAGGGGTGAGTGTGGCCTGTGTGTGACGCATCCGGCCTGCGGACCACCAGTTTGACACCCCTAGATAATGAAAGACCTGTGGGAGTGGTGCATTAGAAACATTTTTTTCAGGCAACTTCTTAGATCGGAAGCAATATGTAGGACAGGTGGCAACATCTGGATGAGGTAGTCTGGGTATAGAAGTTAAATAAGTTTAGCCTTGGTTACACATGAAGAGCTGACCTGCTTAGAATTTGGAATTCTACTATCCAAGAATTTTTTAGATTTTTATTAAAACCCCGCCTTTATTATTTTTATAAATAACTCAAAATGATGAATGGACCTAATGCTCCTTCTTCCTCCTCTTTTCCCCACAACAACAGCCCTGTGAACTAATTGGGTGGAGAGTGACTTGGCCAAAGTCTCCAGCTGGTTTTCATGCTCGTGGGTGGACTAGAACTCACACACTCTTGGTTTCTAGCCTTAACCAGGGATGTCAAAATCGATTTCACTGAGGGCCGCATCAGGGTTTTGTTTGACCTCAGAGGGGTGGAGGGGTGACCAAGGTGGGCATGGCCAGCTTGATGTCACTTGTGCCACGGGCGCCTGTGGTGGCCCGAGAGCTCTGCCAGCAAAAACAGGTTCCCGAGCTCGGTTTTTGGCTGTGATGGCCTCCTGCAATCCTCTGCCAGCAAAAACAGAGCTCCATTTTCACTGGCAGAGGGTTGCAGGAGGCCATTGCAGCCAAAAACGGAGCTAGGGAGTCTATTTTCACTGGCAGAGGCACTGCGGGCCAGTCCTTCTCTGTTTCCAGGGTGGCCCCATGATCTAAGCAACCCTGGGCTGGATTTGGCCCACTAGCCTTAAGTTTGACACCCCTGCACTAGACTATTCTTAAAGAAGATAATGACAAACCATTTCAATATAGCAATAGCAGTTAGCAATAGCAGTTAGACTTATATACCGCTTCATAGGGCTTTCAGTCCTCTCTAAGCGGTTTACAGAGTCAGCATATCGCCCCCACAGTCTGGGTCCTCATTTCACCCACCTCGGAAGGATGGAAGGCTGAGTCAACCTTGAGCCGGTGAGATTAGAACCGCTGAACTGCAGCTAACAGTCAGCTGAAGTGGCCTGCAGTACTGCACCCTAACCACTGCGCCACCTCGGCTCTTGGATATATCTGTTGAGAACACACTGGTGTGTACGTGGTCACTAGGACTAAAACTTCACTTAAGGAATCTGTATCCTTTTTTTAAAAACTGATTTTGGGTTGCGTTATATAGCAGTCTGTCTTTCTCAAAAAACAAAATCCTAATGGAAAGAAATTGTGCATAATTTATGAGAGTCCATAAAATGTCTTTCTCCTATTTTCTAATGGCAATGTTAGTGTTGTGTGTCAGTGTGAAATGTACTTCTGAGAGGTTTGATTATCAGAGCAGTTTGTACCCCAAGCAAACCACTGAGAATAAATGCAATCCAAAATCAATTACTAGCTGAACACAGCAACATTTTAAAGTTTGATGTTTTCCTTTGTGTAATTCACTGGTGCCAGTGTTATGTCTCTCGCTCTCTCTCTGTCTAGCCTGATAACAGACAAGAATTCTTGTGGTTGCTTAGATTCTCCCAATGTGCATTTTGGCCGGTTCAAAAACAAGTTTAAACAAATGACTTAAAATTCTTTAGTGACCTCTTCCATGAAAACAGGTGATATGTGCTTTAGCTTGTTGCTACTTATTCCTTATCTATTCTTTATTTTGTGCCTAGTTTATACACATCTTAATAAGTTATGGCATTTTTATTGTGGCTTCATTTCAAATTTAACCTCTAAGATACTATGTTTTTCTAAAACTTCAGAGCTGTTTTGCATGTCCACCTTTTATGGTAAAATGTTCCTTATGGCATCCCCAGAATTTATTATGATGTGATTTATCAGTTTTGGCAATTGATGGAAATGTGTAACATATGTAAAACATTTCGTATCAGTCCTCTCTCAAATGAAAGCTTGGGGTAAATTTTATAGATTTGTTCCATAGTTCTTCCCATTATTACAACTTGCTTCCAGATGTTATGTATGCTCCAAAACTGGAAGTTTTTAAGAAGCTGTTGGATAACCATTTGTCTAAAGTGGTGTAGGGTTTCCTGCCTAGGCAGGGGGCTGGACTCGAAGACCTCCAAGGTCCCTTCCAACTCTGTTATTCTATTCTATTCTATTCTATTCTACTCTACTCTACTCTACTCTACTCTACTCTACTCTACTCTACTCTACTCTACTCTACTCTACTCTACCCTACCCTACCCTACCCTTTCCTATCCTATCCTATTCTATTGGAACTGTTTCTCTGAAATTGTGTATCCAGTTTATTATACATGCTTTTATTTGTTCTGTCCCTCTTTTGTATTTAAATCAAAGTCTATATGGGGTGATAGGCGATTTGGATTCTACACCACCACATTTTCCTTAATGTCCCATCCTTATTTCTGAGGTCAGATTTTACGCTTCCAGCTATTTTTATGCCAGTCATTGAAAATTCCAGACTTTGCTGAGTAATTTTTGCTCCAGTAAATTCATGGTGTCTGGATAGATCACATTTGCATATGTAATTACACTTTTCTTATAATACTGCAATTATCTCCAACATGAAAAGCATCTGGGGACCAACTACCAGTAATGGTGAAATTGTTGGACTTGTTAATTTTTCTTGTCTAGTTTCTATACTTCCATTAAGTTTTGTCTTCTAATGTCCTCTTTTAGATTTGTATTGTCTTTTGTATCCGTGGAGCCCATTTGTTACTTCTTCCCCATGTTTGTTTAATTTTCTTTGAATCAATTACTGAGTGATTCTTTACCATAACAATCTGAGGTTGAAACAGTGGTGGAGAAAAAATAAAAAAAAATCTGCTATAAAAAAAAGAAACAGTGATGGGATTCAGCCAGTTCTGAAACATTCCGGAGAAACAGTATGTCAGAACCTCTCCATTGGGTAATTAGGAAAGAAAACCACGAGACTCTGCAGGTAGAAATCAAGTGTACTTTTACTAATTACAAATGATTAAAGGCATAGCGAAGCGAAGACTGATTATTTAGGCGCGAAAGCGATAGATATATAGAATAACCCATTCCCCACCCCGTGGCATCACAGTTACAGTCCAATCATAATTCTCCCAAGTGTCAGGTGTGAGATAACTTCAAAAGGCATCACCAAGATGGATGCCTTTTGAAGTGCCGTTAGTCTTGGCGGGAACCTCCTACGCATGCGTAGTCCGACAAGCAGCTGAGCTCCAGAATCTTCCTCCAGCACAATTAATAACCCCTCCCAAATACCATGCCCTCCCTCCCCGTTTCATGGCAGCCGAACCAGCAGCAAAGCAGACGCTGACACAGTAGCAGACATTTTGAGTAGTTTGGAGAACCAGCAAATATGCTTCCCCTGCCCCCGCTGCCTCCCAGCCGATCTTCTTTTGTTGCCCTGAACAGGAGAACCGAGCTGGGAAGCAGGTTAGTGGGGTGGGGAGGGAATGGGGATTTTGCAATATCCTTCCCCTGCCACGCCCACCAAGCCACACCCAAAAAGCCACACCATGCCCACAAAACCACGACCACAAAACTGGTAATAAAAATTTTGGAATCCCACCACTGGGTTGAACCCTCCTTCTGAGTTGAGAGATCTTTTGAAAAAAAATTTTTTTTCATTTTCCATTTTTATTGCCATTTTCAATGATTTTAAGGTGTTGTAGTACTGCTTGATACCCCCAAATCCTGGTTCAATTCTGAGGTCACGCTGCATTGTTAGCTTTGTACTTTTTATTGTCAAAAGTAAGGAGGCATTCCTATACTTAGTTTTCCCAGTCCCAGCCCTCCATTTAGCGGATCAATGCTCATGTCTAAAGTAATATTGAACAGATGCTTCATACAACCACAAAAACTTGTTATAAGAGCAAAAGAAAATTGGCAAACAAACTATTCCGAATGTTTATGGACATAATTTTTGGAATTTGGAGAGCATGGTATATGATGGGCACAATAAATTAAAAATATGCATTTATTAGTCTGACCTCAAAAGAAAGCACAAAAATTCTGTTCTATCTTTTTTTAAAATCTAAAAATAATTCTGTCCTGCATTTGATTGGAAATAATGATTATACTTAAGACAGATATATTTGTTTGCAGCGTGCTGACCTTGGATGCCTTTGAAAAAGCTAAACAGATTCAAATCTAATTTACTGTACTTTTCTGAATATAAGACACACTTCCCCTCCCAAAGCGGGTGAAAATTACCATGCGTCTTATACACCGAATGTTGCCGAAGCCCTGCCCACCCACCAGCCCCCACCCTTCAGCCATTTTCGGCCTTCCACACAGACAATTTTAGACCTGTTCCAAGCTGCAGGGATAACCATGGCTCATTGCCGCCAATCGCCGCCTCCATGTGTCATATTTTTGGCCTCCACATGTCCTGTTTTGGGCCTCTGCACATCATGTTTTCGGCCTCTGCATGCCCCGTTTTCAGCCTCTATGCGTCGTGTTTTCAGTTTCCACAATCTCCATTTCACACCTGTTCTAGGCTGTGTTGATCGCCACAGCACATCACAGCTGATCACCATCTCTGGGCGTTACATTTTTGGCCTCCACACACTCTGTTTTAGACCTGTTCCAGGCTGCAGGGATCGTGCTGAATCAGGCTGCGATAACATGCTGAAGTTGACCAGGCTGTTTGCTGTTTGCTGCAAGGACGCTAGCCAGATGGATGCTGGTAGGCAGAGGCAGAATTTTTTTTCTTGGTTTCCTCCTCAAAAACTAATGTGCGTCTTATGCTCCAGAGCGCCTTATACTCCGAGAAATACGGTATATATCTACAGCAATGTCCAGCCTAAAAACTAGATTGGAAAGTTTTATTTTATCATGAAAGATCACGTCCAATTACATTTTCATTATAATCAAGAAATAATATGGGTACAGACATAATCAACGAAGAGTTGAGCTCAACTTGAGATATTCTTGACTTAATTTTTTTTAGTTTCTCGTGTAATTCCTTATAATGAAAAGAATATTTTTTAAAAAAACAAATATTTCATAAAGTATGTGTGTACTGGCACTTGTGGGCATCTCAGGAAGCAATTTTTACTTATCATTTTTTTATTTTATCTGATGATCCTATGAGAGGAAAGTGTGTTTTATGCAAATATTTTTGTCATCTCTACATTTCTCTCAGTTAACTTTTTTTTTAAAGTAGGGATGAAAACGTGTTATTATTCCTTCTTAAGAAACCATCTGAAGGAAAACTGGCAAAAGCAGTTTCATTTAAATTCATTGGTGTATCCATTTTGGAGGATTGTTTGTATCTATGTAAAATCCATTTTTAAGATAGTCAAACATATTCCTAAGGGTTGATACTAAATTATCCAGTTGAGTTTAGCAAGATAAGTATTTAGGAAAAAGATTTTACAGAAAGTTGACTTATAAATGCT
Organism: Thamnophis elegans; assembly: GCF_009769535.1. Lineage (NCBI taxonomy): Eukaryota > Metazoa > Chordata > Lepidosauria > Squamata > Natricidae > Thamnophis > Thamnophis elegans. The sequence goes on along the minus strand of NC_045548.1, from coordinate 59,726,548 downwards.
TGGAATTCTTCCCTCTTTTTTGAGTGCAATATCCTATTCATTGTAATTTAGTTAGTGTAGCACTGACATGAAGTTATCTAAAGCTTCCCTAACTCCTGAGTTAGGATTAGGGTTAGGTGTCCTAATAGATGCCTTATTAGTTAGAAAGCTAAAACAACTTCTACAGATTTAGATCCTCTGAAGTCTTTTAAGTAGTTTCTGTCAATCTTATTAAAAAAGGACATATAATGGATGGAATATTATAGTTCAGTTCAATTACACTTATTTTTCTGTCAAGAAATATAAGCCACATTAGTAAGAATTAAGGTATGCTTTTTACATTATTATGTGTCTATTCACATGGTTAGCATTTCTCTGCCATTCTTAATTCCTTAGAAATGCTGCTCAAAATCTACCCTTCCTTTATCTAACTTTACTTTGTACACAATATTTCTTCTGGACGGTCTGTTCTCACATTACTTCAGTAAGCATGGAATGCAGGAGTCCTTGATTTTTCTCCACACACACTTTTTACAATTATGCATCTTCATCTATACCCCTTTAATCATTTAGAAATCCCAATAGAAGAGAATACCTGTAGCTACCAGATGAACTATGGAGTCTTTGATACTCCCTGAGCTGGTTGCTTGCTTGTGTGTGTTTTGTAATTTGCACATAAACTGGGAGTAACTTGCAGGTAAACCGGGAGAGATCCCCACACTCACTTCCACTGATGATGTCACTGGGCTCGGTAATGAAATGTCTGCAAGGAAAGCAACCAAGTTCAGGACTCAGAAGAGGTGTTTCTCCTTGTAAGTTGAGGGTTGAGACACAGTTGCATGTCTAAACATTCTACTGGTTTTCCCACATAGTCCTTATATCAATGCAGAACCCTGCGTGCTGCCCAACTGGTCTTCCGGTTTCTGGCATGCATGCCCGTGCGAAGACCAGCTGGCCAGTTCACCGGAACCCGGAAAAGCAACAGGTGATGCCTCCCATGCCCAAAGATGCAGAGAGGGGATCCCTGCGGTTGCTTCCTGGGGAGCAGACCAGGATGGATGGGCCAGGGCTTACATTGCTCACTGTCATAATAACTACTGATTGCCAAGAACAAAATCCTGTTTAAGTATAAAACATGAGTGAGATATGGAATCTTTTGATCTGTGGAGCGGGAAGAGAGATGAGAACATCTGCTGCTATTTTCCTGCTTCTTCTATGTTTAGTGTTTGTCATTTTTGTACCTTTTGGCAAGAACACCAGGATCTACTAAAGTGTAGCTTTTATGTAGTTGCAGGTGGTAATGGAAGGATTGCCTTTATCCATAATGTCCTTTATGATTAGATTTTCAATCAGGATATGAATCATTTACTATTCTACTCCAGATCATTAAACTTTAAATTTTGGATTTCCTTTTCCTCATGCACAGTTCCTCCAGACTATTTGTTAGGGAAGTGCTAAATCTTACTTTCAAATGAAAGACATATTAAGTTCATAGTAAGTGATAAATTTTGTTATGTACATATTAATACATATGAAGCTCATGCAGGATTTCTAAATCCTACCTTAAGCTTCTTTGTGAATATATATTTATTCAAACTATTCCTATAATCTCTCTTCAGAGGTTCTGCTTATGTGAATATGTGTGTGTGTGTGTGTGTGTGTGTGTGTGTGTGTGTTTGTTTGTTCCAGCCTAACTCTGGAACACCTTGAGCAGTTTCAACCAAACTTGGTATACAGATGACTTACTTTCTGGAGAAAAATATGTGGGGGTAAGACACCCTCACATCCCTCGGGGAGTGTGTTCTGTTATGCTGCAGCCTGTTGTGCCTTTCAATGGCTTCTACTGTACTTCCGTAAAATAGCTTCTACAGTACAGCGGAATGAAATTGTCATGTTAATGGCTTACAGTATTCCACAAGGGGGCTCCCTCTGGTAAGGTGGAAAATCCAACATTAGAAATTACATTTGGTCTGGATATTTCCCCCCTATAAATAAATACCCAGGCAATGCCAGGCTATCAGCTAGTTCCCTATATCAGTGTTTTTCAACCTTTTTGTGCAAAGGCACACTTTTTTCATGAAAAAAATCACGAGGCACACCACCATTAGAAAATGTTTAAAAAATTTAACTCTGTGCCTATATTCAATATAGGCGGGTGTTTTTCCCACGGCACACCTTACACTATGTCACGGCAAACTAGTGTGCCGCGGCACAGTGGTTGAAAAACACTGCCCTATATAATTCATATTATCCTTGGTTTGTTAAATACTGAACATACCAGGTGGCTGAGTTCATCAAGCACATTAAGATACCAGTATTTAGTCCACCAGAGATAGGTTCACAGATTGCCCTAAGTGAAAGATAACAACTCAAGGATCATACTAGGCTTTGAAGAAGAGGTTTAAGAATTAACTCCAAAAACAGATAGGGAGAGTTCTCAAAGAACTCTCAAAGAACTCCCCTTTTGATGAATGACTGGATGTTTTGAAACTGTTATAATCCTCTTACTAAGCTTTTACAAGTTTTAAGGTTTCTGTTTTGCTCCTTATAGACTCTTTCTACCTAGAACAAGCTGGTATTTTTTTTCCAAACCATCCCTCTTGGCAGGATTATGAAGCATGCAAAAGTAATGCAAACGTTACAAGAAAGGAAGCATCTATAATGGAATGTGTGGATGACCTTGGGAGATGAAGAAAAGAAATGCTGGCTAGGAAAGAATCAGACAAGACAAGAGGGAGCCTCTAGAGGTCAGAGAATGAAATTTAGAATTGACCCATTGTAATTGGTCAGATGATTAAAAGTGGTGACAGAAAGTTTGCATATTCAGACTTGCAAAGTTCTGTTAATGCAGCTTTACATTAAATTAGGATTAATTCAACTAGTCATGTTTCCTGTCTGACTTACCTGGGAGTGCTGAATACACGAAGAAAGTCTCCCCTTTTGCTATATCTTGTTAAGGAATCTCAAGACTCTGCTAGTAGCTCTAAGAACTGACAGCCAGAACAGATAGTATTAGGTAGACTAATTAATCTAATTAGATGTGATAATTACAAGACAGTTTCATATGGCCCAGAAAAGTCAATGGGTCAGATTCCCGAGGTATCCTTCTTTGAATAGAAAAACACTTTCCACAGGCAGAGGGATCCAGAATCCTGTTGGAGATCAGCTGGCAATTTTTTTTTCTATTTCTTTCATCACTTGAGCTTTTCATATTACTTTGCAATCTATTCTAGAGAAAAAGCACCTTTGAGACAACCATGATCTGGATGATTAAGAATCTCCAGACATTTAACTAGGCACTTTGGGATGAAGACCCTTTGAAAGGTACCGGAGTATGAGTAGATTTGCAAAAAATTGCAGACTACAGGAACTCATATTGCATCTTCAGTATGAGATGGTAGAAAACATCCTGCAGAAAGCACAGTTTCACAACAGAATCCTCCAGCAGTTCCAAGAAGGGTCCACACCCATTTTCACTACTCAGGTGATCCTGAGGAGGCAGACAAACCCCCAAGTGGCCTCAACAACTCTTCAAAAGAATGCAAACGACCAGCAGTCTTAAGGAATATAAATCCTTCTATTCCACTTTGGGACACCAACTAAATATCACACACAGAACAGCCCAAAGCACACACTCTGCTAGAGAGGTTTCCTGAAGATAGGATCCGGTATGTATCTGAAAGCTTGGAAGACAAAACCGCTGGTCCCAGTGACCGACCCAGATTGGATCCTGCAATTGTATTAAAACTATTTCTATTGCATTCTGCTGCTGTTCCTGTCTCTATAGTATTCTCTTATGCCACTTTCAGAGGGTCTTCTTGTAGGACTTCCTTCTTTTATCTCCTCTTTCCATAACTCTTTTATTGGTCCACCCTTTTAAATGGCTCATCTAATAGTACATCGGTTGCCTTGCCCTTCTTTAGCCCAATCACTGTCAGAACCTTTACAATCAGTTCCATAACATTCCATTTCAATATTAGGTGGAATAAACAGCTCAGCTTAATAACAAAGCACAACAGATTTAAAAGTGGGCGTTGAAATAAATGATGTCCTTGGAACAAGCTCCTCTCTCACTCTAACTTATTTCTCCTTCTGCTTCCTACTTCTCTCCCTCCACCCCCACCCCCCATTCTGAATAGGCACACTCTTGTGATACTAGTCATTTTTTTTATTTTGGAAATCAGACTGTCTTCAGCAGTGGTGGGTTCCGGATCCCGTTGCAACCGGTACGGTGCAACGGGGCCGGGGTACACCACATGCATGTGTGCAGCACACGTGCAGTGCTGCATGCGTACTTACCACCCGCAACACTCCAGCTTCTTGGCGGAGTGTCACGCAGGCGCCGTATGCTCAGTGTGCATAAGCCCCAATCGGCTCAAATATAGGTAAGGAGGGTGGACGAGCAGGTGGGCCCTCCGTAGTACTGTACTGGAATGGTACCTGGTGCTCCCAGCAGGAACCGGTACACCCGTACCGCGGCGTATCGGGCGTATTCCACCACTGGTCTTCAGCTTAGCTTAAGCCAGAGGTTGCTTCCTACCAGTTCGGACCAGTTCGACTAAATAGGTAGTAACTTGGCCAGCCACATCCCTGAACCAGTTCTATCAATGGCGCTGTAGGTGCTGCCATCTTGTTGTTTGCTTATGCGCAGAAGCAATTTTTCACTACTGCGCATGTACACATAATATCAAGCACGCCCATGCCTGAAGCACACGCGCACCTGAAGCGCGTCCCTGGGTGAACCAGCAGTAATAGAAGCCGGAACGCAACCCTGGTTTAAGCATCCACCCATTTCTTACAAAACCACTATCTTCTATTATATTCTAATTGTCAGCATCACTCCATTACATAATTAGGAAAGAAAGACTAAGAGATTCCATGGGTTGGAAATCAAAAGCACTTTTACTAATTACAAATGGTAAGCGAGCAGTTGCGAAGCAAAGTCTACTTAATTAGGCGCGAAAGCGATTGATATATAGAATAGTCCATTCCCCACCCCTTAGGATCATAGCTTCAGGCCAATCATAAGTCCTTCAAATGTCAGGTGTGAGATAACTTCAAAAAGACATCACAAAGATGGAATGTCGAGGCCGTTGGTCTAGGCGGGAAGCACTCACGCATGCGCTATCCAAGCATCTTGTACATCCTAGAACATTCCTCCAGCCCATCAATTAACCCCTCCCAAATACCAGCCCTCCCTCCCCGTTTCATGGCAGCTGAAGCAACAGCAAGGCAGAAGCTGACATCAATGCAGAAAGAGTTACCAGCAGTAGTTCTGCAAAACAGAGAAGAGGAAAAGTCATCTGTTTTATTCTTCAACTTACATCTATTTTTCAGAGGTGGCCGTTTCCATATGAGCTCTTCTCTTGCCTGGCAGAATTGCTGAATAGGATTCTTATAGTACTCCTTGATTTGGATGAGCTACTGATTCCTCAAATACAGGACTGACTCAGGGGTGGGTTCCTGCCAGTTTTAACCTCTTCTATAGAAGAGGTTCCACAAATCTACAGTGCCGTTTAGAACCAGTTACAGCTCCCTCCCCCCGCCCCTCCACACATCATCAAGATGAAGAGCGAGAGGAGGAATTCTGGGAGTTGAAGTCCACAAGTCTTAAAGCTGTCAAGTTTGAACACCCCTGGGTTTTTTTTTCTAAAGGGTTAGGGGCGCAAAGGTCTTGCAACTTGACAGCTTTAAGACTTGCGTGCTTCAAATGCCAGAGTTTCTAAGCCAACATTTTGATTGCTAAGCAAGAGTGTTGTTAAGTGAGTTTCACCACATTTTAAAAGTTGCCCATGCCCACCCAGTCACAGGACTGCCAATCCACTCCCATCCAGTCACGTGACTGGCAAGCCACTCCCACCTGGTCACATGGCCAGCAAGCCACTCCCACAAAACAGGCCACACCTACAGAAGAGGTTCCAAAAAATTTTGAAACCCACCACTGGACTGACTGATAAATTTTTGTTATCAAAGAAAACAAAGGATAATTAATTTTTTTTACACAGGGGGAAGTTTAACAGGAATAAAAGCTAAAAACTTGGGTAAGGTAATGTTTGGGGGTTGCATCCTAAAATGAAATCACACGGGATCTTCAGGAGTGGGAGAGCTGAAAATTATAGGATTAGCCACATTTAAACGTTTAATATTTGATGCTATTAGGTCCAAACATGCTCTCAGCTAAAAGGATTTACCAACCCCTGGAGTGTGCTCTTACAACTACTGGTGAAAAAAAATCACTTTGAAATCCACAATATGCAATTTATTAGCATTTTTTCCCCTGCAGAAAGCCATTTGTGGAAATGGGTGGCACTCTCTTTCAGCCCAAAGTTATTTCAATCGAATGTTCATGGCTTATCACGTAGAAAGAAATCAAGCCTGCTGTTTTTAGCTTGTTAATGAGCTTTTATATTTCATAAGCTGCTTTAGGGATGGGATTATATGAGTAAAAACTCTTCAATAAATAATAGTATGCATCGTTCAGATCTTTAAGTTGCATAAAATTAAAAGGCTAAAAGCAATCTAATGCATCTCTGTCCACCAGTAAGTTCTGTTGAAGTTCTACTCTCAATTAAAATTGTTCAAATATGGTAAGAGGTCTGTATCATTTCTATTATTCTGTATCCTCATGCTATGTAAACTGTGCATTGGGCGGTATGGGGTGTTCAGGGAGGGGTAGCTTCTCTGGTGGAGGGGTATGTCATGTCCTTTTAGGGCAGCTGCCAAACTTCTGAGGACAGAAGAACAACCATAGTACAAGAGGAGTGAGCACTTCACAAAGCCAGAGCTGCAAACAGTGCAACAATGGTGACCGCACATGTCTGCCTAACATGTGGCAAAATGTTTCGTGCCCGTATAGGCCTTACCAGTCACCTGCAGACACATCGTGGACAGCCCCACAATTTGTTAGATGTCAAGGTCCTCTTTGAACATGATGGTGTATTAATGCATCATCAAACTATGCATTAATAGAATAGAATAGAATTCTTTATTAGCTAAGTGTGATTGGACACACAAGGAATTTGTCTTTGGTGCATATGCTCTCAGTGTACATACCGCATTTTTCAGAGTATAAGATGCACTGCGGTATAAGACACACCAAGATTTTGAAGAAGTAAATTAAAAAAAAGTTTTTGTACTTTGTAGCCCTCCCAAACCGTCTGCATGCCTCATTTTTTGTGAAAAACGGAGCTTGCAGAGAGTTTGAGAGGCCTGCAAAGTGTTCCTGGAGGCTGGGGGAGGGGATGAGCAAAAAAGCCTATTTTTTGCAAAAATGGGCCCATTTGTTGCCCCCAAAAGGGCATACATAGAAGGCTTGTAGAGTGTTCCTGGGGGCGGGGGGGGCAAAAACAAGCAAAAAACAGCCAATTTTTCACTCACCTTTGCCCTCCCTATCCCCCAAAAGCACTTTGCAGCCTCCGAAAGCCTCTGCACATCCATTTTTGTGAAGGGGTGGAGTTTTGGGAGGCCAAAAATTCTGTATTCAGTGTATAAGACGCACCCAGATTTTCATCCTCTTTTTGTGGGGAAAAGGGTCCATCTTATACTCCGAAAAATACGGTATAAGGGGGGAAAAAAAGAAAAAAAATGCATTCATCAAGAATCATAATATACAACACTTAGTGATAGTCATAGGTTACTAATAAGCAATCCAATAACACTAGGAAACAAACAGAACAATATAAATCATAAAAATACAAGCAACATGGTAAGAGTGGTCCGTTATTGTTTTTTCTTTAAGAAAAAAATTGCATTAGCTAGTTCTCTTAGTTTCAGTACACTGGTCCTTTGCGAAGATGTCTCAAACACTATAGAATGTTTCATATCTCCCAAGGAGATAGAGATCCATTGTGATATGGAGAGAAGGAGAATGGATTCCATTTCTTGTGGACTTCAACTCCCAGAATTCAATGCTAACTTGGGATTAAGTTAAGTATTAAAGTTGCCAAGGTTAGACGCCTCTAAATTAAACCATCATGGCAACTTCAGTGCTATAATCTCCAGTAGTCAAATTTTGACTTTAACAGATGTGAAATGGAGGTGCAGCAGAAGGACTTGAATAGTATAAGAGAGGAATCAGTTCTGCATAATGTGCAGTCGTTCTAGTTTAGAAATATCACTCTGCCAACCTGAGACTTTTCTGCTCAGTTCATTCTTTCTCAATTTCATAAGTTGGGAGGGCAGAATAGATATAGCACCAAGATCTTAGATCCATCTGTAGCTTTGACTTTGGTGGTGGGATTACCTCCTTTCATTACTCCATTAGTCATAGTAAGCACAGTCACATGCATTAGCTTTCATGTACAGAAATATTTTCCTCTGTTCTAAGCAAATTCCACATACTTTTTCTAGTGTCCATTTTCCTCCCGACTCTAGAATGCTAAGACATTAATAATGTAGCTGGACAGGCACCATAAAAACTCAAAATTTAGTGGTAAGTGAAATTCAGAAATTCAAACTCTTATCTAACTTTTAAAAAAACCAAACAGGGCAAAGAGCAAAATTATAGTCTCACAATTTTTTCTCCAACAAATGAAGACAGGTATAATGCGGATGCAATTCAAATATTAGTGTGTGGATAAAGAAGGAAGGCCAGAATTAATATACTTCGTCTAATCATATAAACAATGTCCTCTCTACTGTAATAGGGTAATAGGTCTTTAACTATTTCTCATTTCTTTCTTGGTGTTGTTGCTAGTGTCTGTTTTCCCTGAACAGAATCTTTGTTACATTCAATGCAGACAAGGAGCAAGAAGATGGGGTAATAGAATGTCCTAAACAATATTATCAACAATACTTCCTCATGATTAATTAACAAGAAACTGAAGCAACATTTGCATAAGAAGCTATAAGAAAGAACTCAGTTTATCTTTGTTCAGATTGAAGCGACACTGGAAACAGTGTTTATGTTTTTAATCAAAAGACATTCTCCTTCCTATTTTGTCTTTTATAGCATAACTAATTAGGAGCTGAAATTTGGCTGTAGAAACTGCCTGCTAATTTCAAAACAAATCTACAGTTGTGTAGAAAAGCAACTGCAAATCCCACTTTTCCTTTCAATCTTATTGTTTGTTTCCCTATTTTTAAATTATTCTTCCAGTCCTAGCTATATCAAAGAAGAGAATATACTTATAGTCAGAGGTGAGTTTCACACAATTTTACCACTGGTTCGCCGTGCACAGAAAATGTGAGTATGCACCTTCCACACATGCATCCAGCCTTCCACGCGTGTGCTTTGCTCTCACACATGGCCTGCACACATGTGCGTGGCTTAGAAAACATGGCTAAATAGGAAGGCATAGCACCATGGCTTTTAATAGTAGATAGGACCACATAATTTGAGGCCCTGGGGCAGGGGTGGGTTCCTGCCAGTTCTAACCTCTTCTATAGAAGAGGTTCCACAAATCTACAGTGCCGTTTAGAACCGGTTCCAGCTCCCTCCCCCTGCCCGTCCGCACATCATCAAGATGAAGAGCAAGAGGAGGAATTCTGGGAGTTGAAGTCCACAAGTCTGAAAGCTGTCAAGTTTGAACACCCCTGTATTTTTTTTTCTAAAGAGTTAGGGGTGCAAGGGTCTTGTAACTTGACAGCTTTAAGACTTGCATGCTTCAATGCCAGAGTTTCTGAGCCAACATTTTGGTTGCTAAGCAAGAGCATTGTTAAGTGAGTTTCATCACATTTTACAAGTTGGCCATGCCCACCCAGTCATATAGTCGGCAAGCCACTCCCACCCAGTCACATGGCCAGCAAGCCACTCCCACAAAGCAGGCCACACCTACAGAAGAGGTTCTAAAACATTTTGAAACCCACCACTGCCCTGGGGGGAAAGGCTCACATGCCTTGAAGATTTTGAAGAAAAAGCAAAAAGATGCTGAGAGAGCCTGAGTTTTATACCTTCTCTTGGGCTCACCTTAGAGTTTCCTGTCCCTGTCCAAGTAATGTATCCCATTGGTTGTCAGACTCCCAGGAGGAGGGGTTTTAGCTAACTTTGTAGGCTGTCTGTCTTTTGAGTCCCAAGCTTGGTTGAGCTGTTGCTGGCTGATGATGTAATGAAAGGGCTTTGGGATTCCTATTATAGCTCTGCTTGAAGGAGGTAGATCTTTGTTATGTAGAACAGACTGGCTCAGGCTTTAATGGCCCATTGACAAAAGGTGGGGGGCAGGAAGCTGCAGGGAGCTGCTTTGTCTTTAAAACATGTTTCTCCTTTTCTCGTTCAGGGAAATATAATATTCTGCCTTTTTAATATTTTATAAAACATTTCATTTTTCTAGGAGAGGGGTGGGTGCTAACCTCTTAAAACACCAATGGTTAAAACAAATGAAACTGACTTTGGCCAAAATTATACAGCTGACCAAAATATAGATAGGATAGTCTATTAATTAAAATGTCTTCCTTATATAGGGGAGCCACAAGTTCAAACCTGTTTGGCAAAGAAGACAAGAGAAGTGTTTTTACAGTGTATACAAGAATTCTTCCTTACAGCTACTTATCACAATAAAAACAAGGACTTGTATGAAGCCCTGGTAGCTGTTATCCTTATAATGAAACTTGATACATTTAAATTGAGTTCTGAACGTCAATTTTCTTCTTAAAATATAATGTGCATATATTCTTCTTGTTATATAGTTGAGATGTCAGTTTATCCATTGCTGCAATCTCCTTAAAATGTATTTATTCATTGATGATTTGTCATGTTCATTAGGTGTCTGCCACTGTTTGAAATATGAATTTAAGAAATATAATAATGTCTTTTATTCCATTTCTATCTTAGCATTTTCATATTCCAACGTAATTCCATTACATTTGTTGCAGAAAAAACACAAATAATTTATGAGAGATAAATAAATAAATATTTCATTTCTATATTCCTTCTAGAGCAGGGCTGTCAAACTCGATTTCAGGATTGTGTTTGACCTTGGGTAGGCAGGGTGGAAATGGACAGAGTGGGTGTGGCCAGCATGACGTTAGTCACTTCAAGGGCTCATGTGGCGGCCTCAGTGCTCTGCCAGTGAAAATGGGCTCCTGAGCCCCGTTTTTGGCCACAACGGCCTCTTGCAGCCCTCTGTCAGAAAAAATGTAGCTTGGAGGGGCCGTGTGTAGGCCCCAAGTTTTATTTTTGCTGGCGGAGGGCTGAAGGAGGCTGTCATGGCCGTAAATGTAGCCTGGGTCAACCACACGTGGCCCTCCTGAGCTCTGTTTCACTGGCAGAGGCACCGCCAGCTGGTCCTTTGCTGTTTCCAGATCTAAGCGGCCCCCAGGCCTTGAGTTTTACACCCTATTTCTAGAGCAAGGAAGAGCAAGGAAACAACTTTTTCCCTAATCCATTTACCTTCAGGTGAATTATGCTCCACATCCCATCATTTGCAGCCAGTAAGGAGAAACTTAGCACCCCTTAGCATACTGTTGTGTTCTGAAAGAAAAGTTATTAGGATTATATTACAAGATTAATTAGAAACACTGATGCTATGTTTGGGTCCAAGAAAAAGATAAAATACTCAAAGAAAAAGAGTTAATTATGGCTACTGCAGAATGGTTAATGAAGAAGGACAGCCAAGATAATGAAGCAACGGGCTTTAATTAGAACAAAATTCCAAATGGAGAGCAGAAAGCAAATGTCACTAAAAAAAGATGATTACTGGTGATTAAACCTGATCATAACCGATATGAGAAACACAAGTATGAAATGCAAATCTAATTCACCTATTCACTAATGCTATTCAATGTAACTGGCAATTAATTTGTGTTAATTCATTACCTATAGTGCCTCACCCCCGGCTAAAAATAGGGGTCTATGACAATTCACCGCAGTCAACTCGCCGTAGCCAATTTGCTTAACTTGCTGCGAGACAAGAGTTACACTGATATCAAAAGAAATTGTGGAATAGGATCGTTAAAGAAAGGGTACAAAAGGGGGGACAAAATGAAATGTGAATGACAAAAATTAAAATATTATTTTAATCTTTTAATATCATTATTTCTTAGAGGAAAAAAATTACTCTGCAAATACAGTTCATAGAAGTGCTATTGTTTCTCCCCTATTGAAAACTCAATGAGCAAATGACAGATGGATGGGTAGGGCCATTGCATTATTCCATCTAGAATACCACATAAAGCCTTTCTTGGAACAGAAGGTCCTTTCTAACCTCTCCTGTGAATTCAAGCACCAATTGCATTCTCTGTGAAGCTGCTGTTGAAGACCATCCCAAGGCTACCACTATTCCAGAAGACAGTGGTTTGAATGGGGATGGGTGTTTTACAGCACCTCTGCTACTTCGAGGGCTGTGCAGCTTATTACTTTGTTTCTGGGTGCAACTAAGGTGCAAGTAGTTTAAATCCCTTCATAACTCCGGACCGTGGTATTTATGGATCACTACCTCCCAATTGTTTCTGCCTGCCTAGGTCCCTTAGATCCATTCTATTCATTCAGGGAATTCCACCATCAGGAGTCATCAGTTTCTCTTGAACCATTGATCTAATTAGCCCTAACCTTGCTGGGACTTTAAAAATCAATTAAAAGCTTGGCTGTTTTCCCGGCCTTGCTGGCTGCTATGTTCTCAATTGTTTTCTTCTAATTTGGGGTGTGATTGAAATTGAATTTTTATTGCTCTTTGACATTAAACTGATGTGTCCAAATTATTGTGTAGTTACTGAACCCTGTATATTTTAACCTTCTTTATTGAAAAGGGTAAATAAGCTGTTCAGAGTCAGTATTGATTGGTGCAGTATATATAAGCCCAGTAAATAAATAAACAAATATAAAATGACCTATTTCCTGGACTCCATACTCGTAAGCAATGAAAATCTCTAAATGGAGATTTTCCAGTAATCTAGTTCTCCCCCAGCCTATTAACCCAAGTAAACTAAGTAGGTCTACTAGTATTCTGGTGGCAAACAGCAATCAATGCTATGAATTTCATTTTTTGTTCTGAGTATATTAATCACGCATATTACATGTTGGCCCTAGTCCCCCACTGTTCTTTGACATCTAATAAGCAATTAAAAGAAGTAGTTCTAAGTCACGCAGCTGGACCAGATGATTGGAAAATTGACTTACAAATCATTCTGAAAATTTCTTTTTCATGCTCCAGCCTCTTGGTACAACATTAGCTTTAATACTACTCAAATCCCTGGGGCAGGTGAGGACAGTTCAATGACTTATGTTGACTGAAGATGTTTCAGCTGCTGGATGAAAAGCCACCATCTGGCAACATCAACTCCAACTACTCAACTTGCAATTTAATTTTCCCACATATTCTATAGTTACCTGGAATTTCTTTGCCAGAAATTACCAAGAATCCACACTATATATCAGACATTAATACAAACGGGAGCTGCTGAGGTCAGGCTGGGCTAGCTGTTGCCAGAGTCTCCAATGGATGACTCTGCTTAACTGTTTAAAAAAGCCTCTAAAAAGGTGCCCTCTACAGGAGGAGGCAAGAGAACCACGTGCCTCATCTACATAAGGAATTTTTCGGCTTTTAACCCTTGCTTAATTCTGCTCGAGTGATCATAAAGATAGACTAAATGAGGCACGTGGTTCTTCCGCCTCCTCCTGTAGAGGGCACTCTTTTAGAGGCTTTTTTAAACAGTTAAGCGCTAAGCAGAGTCATCCACTGTGACTCTGGCAGCAACTACCTCAGCCTTTTTCCTTTTACATTTCTTTTTCTTTTCATGATGACAGTGGTGAGGCCCTGCCTCCCCTGACTTCACGTCACTGCTCAAATCCTCACAGCTTTCAACCTTCTACTGTGGACCACACCCCATTCCTAAGAGGTCCATAAAGGGGACATGCATAAGCGCACCAGCATGCCTTTCTTCCCTGTCTTACTGTCCCCATTTATTTCTACTCATTTTCTTTGTTCATGTCCATGTTTATTCTTATACCTATTATCTTGTACATATTTGACAAATCAAAGGAAGGAAGGAAGGAAGGAAGGAAGGAAGGAAGGAAGGAAGGAAGGAAGGAAGGCAGGCAGGCTGGGAGGGAATTAGATTATTGGAAAGATACCGTAATTTCAATAACCAGCTACAGGATTGAAAGCATTTTTAAAATATCTTCAGCAGCAGATAATAACCATCTTTAACAGCATCAGAATTATAGCAGTTGTAGATTTGGAAAGCAAAAATAGCAATTGCATTAAAGCCAGGAAGATCTTTCTGAAACAGATATTTGGCAGAGAAATCTGAACAGGAAATCGCTAGCAAGTCTTTTTCTGGTAAGAATCCCTACATGTTGGTGCTACAGCAAAAAGTCTGGACTGTGGGCTCTTAAAGATGACTTCATTGGAAGAAGAAATTATCATCTAATTGTCTGCAGGAAAGTAGTAGAATAACTCGTGACCCGTCAAAACCGCGGACGACAAAATCGCGCTCGACGAAAGCGCGCATTTGACGTCATCACAGCGCGACAAAAAAAATTAAAAATTTAAATAAAAATAAAATTAAAGCAGTTAGGTTAAGGGTTAGGTTTAGGGTTAGGTTTAGGGTTAGGTTTGGGGGGGGTTAGGGTAAGGTTTTCGCTTTATTTTTACATTTATCGATCACAGCATGATGTTTTCGTCGCGCTGTGATGACGTCAAATGCGCGCTTTCGTCGAGCGCGATTTTGTCATCCGTGGTTTTGTGGTGGAACCGAATAACTGACTTATATATAGGAAACAAGGGTGGTGGGGAAAATAAATATTTCCCTGTTTGTTTTAGAAATATATCCTGCCTTTCTTACAGAAGCTTAAGGCTCAGTATGGCTTGTTTATCTTGAGTAGCAATTCTGTGAGGCAGGTTAGGCTGAAATTTAGTGGCCTGCTCAGTCGCCAGAAAAGTTCCAGGTCTGTTAGCAGATTAGAACCTCTCCAGACATAGTTCAAACCACAAACCACTCCCCTACAAGCCCATTCAAAGTTCATTTGCTCATTGTGGTGTTGCAGGGGGTGAGTGTGTGCAGGTGGAGTACTGCAGCATTGTGATGCAAACCCCATCCATTTACGATGTGCATAGCAGTGTTGCATGGATTCCCAAAGGGATGGAGCTTGCCCAGTCTTATAGCTTTCTTCTTTTGTACAAATCCAACAAGAAGCTACTAATACGGGTGTTTGCCAATTATCTAAAGCATAGACAGCACACATATTGTCTAAAGGACTACAGAAAAGAGGGGTATGGTTACTGAAATAATTAATCCAATTAATGTACTTGGTGAAATGTTGTAAATTACTCCACTGAAGTGGAGTTTACATCTTCTTTGAAAGTTCATGTCCTAAGCAGGGGTGGCTTGTTGCCGGCATTACTGCCAGTTTGGTGTACATACAATTTTGTGCAGGCATGCTAGTTCTCATCACTCCCTGCATAATTGACTTTTGGAGTGAGTCAGCTCTAATAACGAAAGTTTGAATACCTAATGGGCAGTGACGTGCGGTGAGGTTCACGGCCGGTGAGGCAAGCGGGCAAAAGCTGCCCTATGTCTGCCAGCACCAGCCGCCCTTGAAGCCCCGACAAGTCCCGCTGTATGGCCGGTGCGGCAGCATGCATTTTAAAGTGCAGGCGTGCCTGTCTGCCCCCGAAGCCCTGACATATCCCGCTTTATGGCCGGAAGGCGCGCCAGCACTTTAAAGTGCCGGCGTGCCTTCCGGCCATAAAGCGGGACATGTAAATAAAAAATAAAAAATAAAAAAATAAAGTGCCAGCCTGCGCGCCAGCAGAGGCGGGTAAAACACACACAAACACACACACACAAACACAAATTACTTATAATAATACAAATTACAATTACTTACAAATTACAATAATTTTGAATTCCTCCCCCCTCCCTCTGACGCACATACCTTTTTCAGCTGTATTACAGAGGATTTAAACTCTCCTCTTGTCTGCCATGATGAAAATGTAAAAAGAAAAAGGCAAAAGCTGCTGCTGCCATAGCCTCAAATGGATGACTCTGCTTAAGTGTTTAAAAAAAGCCTCTAAAAAAAGTGCCCTCTGCAGGAGGAGGCGAGAGAACCACGTGCCTCCTTTGCATAAGGAATTTTTCGCCTTTTAACCCTTGCTTAACTCTGCTCAAGTGATCATAGTCTAAAGGAGGCACGTGGTTCTCTCGCCTCCTCCTGCAGTTAAGCACTAAGCAGAGTCATCCACTGTGACTCTGGCAGCAACTACCTCAGCCCTTTTCCTTTTAAATTTGTTTTTCTTTTTCATGATGACTGCCTCCCCTGACTGCACATCCCTGCTAATGGGAAACATTCAGAGAAGGGTCTAGATAAACTTGGATATGGATACTGTTCAAGCAGGGTCTATTTTTCACACTCATAATTACCAAACTGTAATTGGCTCACAGAAGCTTCCAACAAAATAAAGCAAGTTAAACCACTACAATATCGGTCAATCAAAATAAACAAGCTTTCATCAATAAAAGACAATATTATCTGATTCTTTGCTTGATTGATAACTTCCAGTTCCAGATGATCAGACAGGTCAGCTATCCGGTGGTTCGAAACCCTAGCGCCGCGAAATGGAGTGAGCTCCTGTTACTTGTCCCAGCTTCTGCCAATCTAGCAGTTCGAAAGAATGTAAAAAATGCAAGTAGAAAAATAGGAACCACCTTTGATGGACAGGTAACAGCGTTCTGCGTGCCTTTGGCA
The DNA here is from genome assembly GCF_009769535.1 of Thamnophis elegans. Taxonomy (NCBI): domain Eukaryota; kingdom Metazoa; phylum Chordata; class Lepidosauria; order Squamata; family Natricidae; genus Thamnophis; species Thamnophis elegans. The sequence continues at coordinate 59,709,948 of NC_045548.1, read as the reverse complement.
TTTAGTCATGCCAACCACATGACCACGGAGACATCTTTGGACAGTGCTGGCTCTTCGGCGTTGAAACTGAGATGAGAACCACCTCCTAGAGTTGGGAATGAGTAGCACATATGTGCGAGGAGAACCTTTAACTTTACCTTTCGGCTCCCATAAAAGCCCCCCTAGAAGAGTGCAGTCTATACTACCTTCTGGCAGGTTATCACTGAAGGACCATCCTTACTTCAGGAAGAACTTCAAAATATAGAACCCATGAAGTCACTTACTGGTTTTCACCTCCTGATCTCATCTTAAAGGATGACCAAAGCAGCTTCTCTTGGGAGGATTTTCTCACATGAGTCATCTTTATATTGGATTAGTGGTAGTTCCTAACTATGAAGGGCTTTTTAAAAAGTCAATGAGCAACATAACATAGAACATCTTGGTGGGCTACAAAGCTCTTCAGAATACTTACTGTATTTTCAGAGTATAAGATGCACCTTTTTCCCTCAAAAAAGAGGGTGAATATCTGGGTGCATCTTATACACTGAATACAGCATTTTTGGCCTCCTGAAACCCCGCCCCCTTTTCAAAAACGGGCCATTTTTTGCTTGTTTCCCCCCTCCCCAGCCCCCAAGAGTACACTATAAGCCTCCTAAAGGCTATGCATGCCCTTTTTTTTGACAAAAAATGGGTCTGTTTTCAGAAAAAAATGGGCCGTTTTTGGGAGGTCTGCAGAGTGCAAAAACTTTTTTTAATTTGCCTCTTCAAAATCTTGGTGCATCTTATACTCCAGTGCGTCTTATTCTCCGAAAAATACAGTAAACATTCTTTCAGTGTAAAAAGTACATTTAGATAACCTAATCCACTCTTGTAAACCTTTGCACTAGGGTAGTGCAAAATGTTTCATTCAGTGGATAGATTCTTCTAGGTTAAACTGGAATATTGCCTCTTCCTCCTATTGCTCTGATGCTGGTGATCCCACTATTCCAGGAAATGGATCAGCCTGGTCCCATTTCAAACAATTTTGTGTTCCATAGTATTTCCAACCTGAAAGCTATCATTTTTCTCTCCAGAATCAGATCAGTATGATTCAAAATAAAGACAGAAAGTCTTGGTGTTTCCTCAACATTCCCACCCTAAAACAAGAGATTCAGAACCACCCACTTTGCAGATATTAGACTTCTCAATACCTGGAGGAGGCTTGGAGATGAGAAAACCAATATCAATATGTAGTAATTTATAATCTGATTTGAGAATCTGGATTTTCCAAATTTTCCCAATAGGTTCAATTTGACTCGCTCCATGTCCAAAGTGTGTAGAAAAAGCTTAGCTCTATTTCTCATTTGTCTAGAATGAAGCAAATAGAAGTAATTGTAACTGCTAGAAAAAAAATTACCATGTACAGCATATAAATACTTGGAATGACAGATTGGAGAACAATGATACAGCTGGAACTTATTTGTTTTATTTGGTGCCATACTGTATAATTTTAAAATAACAATACAAGGGACAGAATAAAAAATATCAGTAAGAACAAGATAACGCAGAGCAACCATAACCACAACAAAAACTAGAAAAGAGTTTTTCTAGTTGAAAAATACTAAATCGAGCTAACAACAACCAGATATGCAACCAACATTCAGCAAGTAACTCACATCACCCTTCTCCCTCTGATAAATCTTTAGAAGAATCATGAAGGTACAAAAATTAGCCACTGTGATTTCTTCACTTTATAATTTGCTATGACTAGATTAACTAATAAGGCCAAGATTGGCAAGGACTTGTCCACTGTGGACAGGAGAAATGTTCTTCTCATTCACTTGCTTTCTGGGTTGATTTTTTTCCAGGCTATAGTTCAGGGATGACTAACCATTTTGTAAAGGTATGCCAAAATTGTGTGCTTGTGCGCATGCGCGCTATCACACACCCACAATTCACTGTGCTCCACCCACCAGGCATGTGCATGAGACACCCTCCCATGCGGAGGGAGTTTTCTCCAGGCTCCGGAGGCTTTCTTGAAGCCTGGGAAGGATGAAAATGGCCTTTCCTGGTTCTCCGGAAGGCCGAAAATCAGCTGACTGGTGCGCACATGCTCGCTGGAGCTGATGGCTCTACGTGCCAGCAAATATGGCTCTGTGTGCCCCCTGTGGCATGTGTGCCATAGGTTAGCCATCATGGCTATAGTTGTGCTGGACAAATTTGGACCAGAACTTTGCTGAGAGCCAAACTCTAGAGCAACAATTTTAACAACTCAACTTTTCTCTTGGAAACAGACAACTCTTGTTGTTGACAGTCATTTGTTGACAGACAGTTGACAGTCATGACCAGAAGGGCCTTTGTACAACTGCAAATTGTAAGTCATTATGCCTGTTTCTTCTCACAATCACCCATATTCTCCTTACTTTCTATCTTGGCCATTGTAATGTGTTGCATATGGGCCTGCCCTTGAAATACACCTAGATGCTCTAGTTGGTTAAAAATCCTGCACAGTTCTGAACATGTCTACATTTGCACAGATTTCATATCATTTATGAAAGCTGCACTGGTTGCCGATTTGCTTCCAGGTGCTGCTTATCACCTTTAAAGCCCTACATGGCTTTGGGACCAGATAATTTGAAGAATCATATTTTCCCAAATACATGTATGAATGTATTTTCCCAAATACATCTACCCAACTCACCAGATTGGGAAAGCAGGATATATTATCCAAGTTGGACCAAGAAGGACCTTTTTTGTGGTGGTTCCCTCCTTATGGACCTTCATCCACATAAAGTTCTCCAACCTTGATATTCTTCTGAAATGACCTGAAGACATGGATTTGCCAGTGGGTCTGGTGATCCCAGGTTGATATGGATCCCATCAAGTGGTTTGCTTGTCACAAGATGGGTGGGGACATATTGAGTTTTGTACTTGGGATTTAATCCTTGTAAGGTTCCCAGACTCACCATAAGCGAGTTGGGCAATCACATAAATTTATTTAATAAACTAGTGCTGATAACCCGGCATTGCCCGGGTATTTATTTAGAAGGGAAAATGTCTGGACCAAATGTAATTTCTAATGTTGGATTTTCCCCCTTTCAAGAGGGAGCCCCCTTGTGGATTACTGTGAAGCTATTACCGTGGCAACTCCACTGTGCTGTGCAGTAGAAGCCATTTTACAGTAGAAGCCATTTCAAGGCACAATAGGTTGTATTGTAACAGAACACACACCCTGAGGGGTGTTGGGGGTGTCTTACCCCCACAGTATTTGTCTCCAGAGAGTAAGTCATCTGTGTACCAAGTTTGGTTGAAATTTCTCCAGTTGTTCCAGTGTTATGCTGGCACACAGACACACAGATACAGACACAGACACAGACACAGACACAGACACACACACACACACACACACACACAAATACTCATTTATATACTGTATATATAGATAAACAAACTTCTATAAATTAAAATTTGAACTACCCTGCTCTGCTCAGAAACATATAACAGATCCCTAATCATAAGAATCATCTGTTACTAATAGGAAAAGTAGAATGGTTCTGCTTGAATGTGTACTTAAACCCTAATCAAGAAATCAAGCCTCATTTCAGGATGACTTCAGTTTTGCTGTTATGTTTTTACTCAGGAACAAGCAGGTGGGCAATGCAATCCCAGTGCTTTAATGTTATTCACGCTCCATCTTATGGCCAATTTAGGAATATTCCTACTAAAAGATTAATATAATGAGATGATGCCATGACTGGCATGTAAGCAAAATGCCTTAAACTTTTTATTTTTAATAATTAAAAGTGTTGCGTTCATTGTGTGTCCCATGACAAGAATTGTGAATCCTATATTTAATCAGTATGTTACATACAATTCATTTTATTAGGGATTTCACAGAACTTTTCAGATTCTGTACAGGTAGTCCTCAACTTACGACAGTTCACTTAGCGACCGTTTGAAGTTACAACGGCACTGAAAAAGGTGACTTGTGATTTTTTCCCTACACTTATGACCAGTGCAGCATCTTCATGATCATGTGATTTACATTCGGATGCTTGACAACTGGTTTATATTTATGATGATTAGTTTCCCGGGGTCATGTGATCCCCTTTTGCAACCTTCTCACAAGCAATGTCAATTGGGAAGCCAAATTCACTTAACAACTAATTTGTCATTAGTTTTACAACTGCAAGTGGTTCACTAAATCAAGAAAAGTTGTAAAACGGGGCAAAACTCACTTAAGAAATTTCCCACCAAGCAACATAAATTTTTGGCTCAATAGTCATCATGCATTGAGGACTATATGTGCAGGCTTCCTCCACATTATTTAAAGTTGCAGACAATACCATTTCCCCCCCCCCAAAATAAGACAGGGTCTCATTTTCTTTTGACCCCTGAAGTAAGTGCTTGGCCCTATTTTCGGGGAGGTCTTATTACCTTTGAGGTGCAGGAGATGGCGAGCATGGACACATCATGGCTGCTGCTGTGTTGCAATATTTTCATGGGAGGGCTTATTATCTGAGGAGGTCTTATTTTCAGGGAAATATGGTATTAAATTTAAAAAATGGGTGGGTTTCAAGTTTGCTGCTTTAACTTCACCCTCCAACCTCATGTCTACACCTGTTTGAACCTTTTCTGTTAAAAGGAATGATACCTTTGACAACAATTTAAATAATGTCCAAATTTTAGATCATTTCTATTTGCCTATCCTTTTTTTTGACAGTTGTATACAAGGATCTGTGAAGCCACCACTACAATTCAGAGGGTCATTACTAAAGCCTTATTTTAATTAAAAGCATAAGATTTGGAGTAATGATATGAAAATCCCATAATATTCGGGACAAGAATAGGAAAAACCCATAAGAATTTGCAACTCCCAAAGCCTTATGCAATTACTCTGTAATAAAGATGGGCAGCCCATACAGTTAATAAATAAATTTAATACATAAATAAATAGTTTCTCAAATCTCACAAAGTTTCACCCTTTTTGCAAGAAATATGTTTATGTTTGATCAATCAGACCAGAGCATGTAATTATGTAATTCTAATGTTTATTTATTATTTTACAGTATTCTTCTCTATGATATTCTAATAAACACTTGTCTAGGAAAAGTTAAAAATTCAATCACAATACAAAAAGTTAGAAATACAGTTGACATTTAACAATAGAGTCAATAGTAAATTGTTGTTATTCACAGCCTTGTAGAAGATGCAACTTTATAGATCACAAAAATGCTGAGAATCAGGGCAAAAGACAACTTTCAAGTAAGATTATGATAGTATGATGATGACTAACATTTCAATCTAACCCATCCTGAACGTCATTATAAGGTCTAGTTTGCAGGTTCTTACTAAACTTCCATCCTTTGATGCATGCATGCATACATATATTATGTATGAAGGGAGGGAGGGACGTGGTGGCTCAGTGGCTAAAACGCCTACTTTGTTGATCAGAAAGGTCAGCAGTTTGGCGGTTTGAATCCCTAGCGCCAAGTAACAGAGTGAGCTCCCATTACTTGTCCCAGCTAGCAGTTCGAAAGCATGTAAAAATGCAAGTAGAAAAAATTGGGACCACCTCTGGTGGGAAGGTAACAGCGTTCCATGCGCCTTCAGCATTTAGTCATGCTAGCCACATGACCACAATGACATCTTCAGACAATGCTAGTTCTTCAGCTTTGAAACAAAGATGAGCACCACCCCCTAGAGTCAGGAATGACTACCACATATGTGGTATGGCATGGTAAATCAAGCATATTTTATTTGCTGAGCCATAATTAAAACTAACAAGAATCATTCAATCTTAACCTGCATATATAGGAGACCCATTCTTTAGGATAAAAGACACTTCAAGGTTTTTTTCCCAGTTGGGCTGCATTATGTCCCCTCAGCCATAGTAAATGTACTCAAATATTGACAGAATAGGGTCAGTGTGCAATCATCTTGCTAGTCTGGATTTCATTTCGTTTCTCAGCATGCATCTTAAGTATTGTCTGCTTCCGTTCATCACCAATTCAGGGCAGGCTGTTTTACGTCACCCAGAGCACTGCTGTTGCCAGGAGCAATGCAATGGAAGCTGCACCAAATGTGATTCTTCATGCGTTCTGGAGAGAATTTCATAGGAGCCTGGATGTAGCCAATAGGGTAGCAGGGTGATGCAGCTGTATGAATGAAAAATGGCTATGCTTTGTGCTTTTTAAATGAACCAGGTAGTTTCTTATGAATGGCAGATGGTTTCTGGAGCCTAGTTCATCTTTATTAGGATGGGATGAGAACATGGTGTAAGTACTGGGCAATAAATAAAATGGAAAAGTTCTCTAAACTTAAGCTCAGACAGCACTTTAGTTTCTTTTGACAATAATACAGAATTGATTTGCCACTACCTTTTTCTGAGATTCATTTTTTTATTTCCTAAGTCAGCTATAGGTAGTGCTCGACTTACAACTAGTCATTAGAGAATGTTCAAAGTTATGAGGAACTTCCCCATGGCTACTTGGATTCAAAATTCCAACACACACACACTCCAGTCATGATTGCTTTTTGGGCATTTATGGATTTTTGCAGTGTCCTGCAGTTACTGGATCACAATTTAAGATGTTCTTCTGTGAGAAACCAGTGTTTACTTCCAGTTTCCAGCAAAAAAAAACACCACCACACATCACGGATAACTGGCTCACTTAACAACTGTTGTAAAATTGGGTGCAATCAGAATAAAATGAAATAAAATAGAATAACAGAGTTGGAAGGGACCTTGAATGTCTTCTAATCCAACCCCCTGCTAAGGCAGGAAACCCTACACCACTTCAGACAAATGGATATCCAACATCTTCTTAAAGATGTCCAGTGTTGGAAGTTATTATTCTGGAGGCAAGTTGTTCCACTAATTAATTTTTCTATCAGGAAATTTCTCCTTAGTTCTAGTTGCTTCTCTCCTTGATTAGTTTCCACCCATTGCTTCTTGTCCTGAACCTCAAGTGCTTTGGAGAATAGCTTGACTCTAGTGGTGGGTTGCAGGTGGTACACCCCAGTACAGGCGTACCGGACCCTGCCCGGAGCATCGGGTACCATTCCAGTATGGTGCTCCGGAGGGCCCACCCGCCTGACCAAGCTCCTTATCTGTCCTTTAAAGCCTTTGGCACTTCCGCACACATACATGGCATGTACAGCGCCTCTCAACACTCCGCCAGCAGCTGGAGTGTCATGGAGGCTTTGAAAAGCGTCGCTGGCAGCTACAACGCATGCGTGTGCTGCCCGCGTCCATGTGGGCAACGCAAGGCCCAGCGCCTGCTCAACGCTCCGCCAAGCTGCTGGAGTGTCGCGGAGGCTTGTGGAAGCATCGCTGGCAGCTACAACGCATGCGCATGCCGCCCGCATCCATTAGGGCAATGCCAGGCTCATTCCAACCCGTTCCAAATTGGAACGGGATCCGGAACCCACCATTGCTTGCCTCCTTCTTCTTTGTGGCAGCCCCTGAGATATTGACACTTGGGTGATGATCTGTTTAGTGACTGGCATGACTTCTGACCATAATTCTGTCCTCAATAACAGTTGTAAATCGAGGACTAATCTGGGATTGCTGAGTGGTTTCCCATCCAGTTAATAACCAATTCTGAGCCTGTTTAGCTTTTCAGATAAGCGAAGATGAGGCTTTGAAATTCAAGACTTCATCCTCCTAGCAACTTAGGTCTTGGCAGAAATCCCAATGGTTCTTGTTTCTTGAGCTTCCTACGCCCAAAACATATTGTGAGTGGGGTGTGTTATGAATACTACATATAAAGAAACAGAAATGAAGATTAGAGATGTGCAATGAGAGTCTTCTACCTGAACCAGCAGGGCTGACCAATCTGGTACTGCATGAACAACCCTTTTCAGAAATTTGAAGATTCAACAAGGGTATTCCCCAGCCAAAATTGGATATTCCCTTCAACCAACCTGAAATTCAATCCTGAAAATTGACTTGGATAAAAAGTGTGATCTTCTCACTGCTCAGTCTTTTAGGCTGATCTTGTAGCCATTTTCATATGAGCTCAAACAGTTTCGCAAAAAAGCTTGGTAGCAGCAAATGCTATTCACCATGGCAACAGAGCAAAAAGGATGTAAGAACAGAATCATCTTTCTCTTTGGTTTCCTCCATTTCAGATTTCCAAAGTCATAGTCTGTCTCAGATGTTCCTTTATTCCGTGTCTCAACCAGATCATTTACATCGTGGTCAGTCAGGGAAATGAATAGATAAGCCACAATTGTGGCTAGCGGTGCTATAAACTCTAAGTGACTCTTTATTAGAGGAAAAACAGATACTGACATAAGAAAGGAAAAGGAACATTTTATATGCATATGGCCTCAACTTTAACCCAAATATCTTGGAAAGCAGATGATCACAAAAATTTCCACTGTAAAAATGTAGAGACTTGCTGTAGGTCAGTGTGAATAGTATTAGTCTGTATAGGCCAACCATGAGAGTCAAAATAAAATAACTTTGAATGGAGATTATATATATAAATATTGGTGGGGTTGTGTGGAGTGGTGGCTTTGTTGCTGTAAGCGGGTTGGTTGGCTGTGTTGTTACATCTTGACTAGTTAATGGAGTTGATGTATACAGATTAGTCAGCTTTTTCATAACATCCTGTGTGGCTGGGGTACTAGCTGTGTGCCCATTAGTCTTTTATGTTGTAACAACCTGGGTAATTGGCTGTGTGATGACATCCTGAGCTCTAGTGTAGTGATATCCTGAGTCCTGTGCTGCAACATCCTGGGAGGTTGGTTGCATTGTAACCTCCTGAGCCTTTGCTTTGTAACCTCCTGAGTTCTGTGATGTAATGTCCTGAGCAGATAGCTGTGATGTAACATCCCGGGCTTTGGTTTGGCTCCAAAGTTTCCGGTCCGGGTATGTGTTCATGGCGTGTGTCAGTTTGCTTTGTGTGGGGGTTGGAGGGGGTGCAGCAGTTAATGATGCCGCTGTGGTTTGGCTTCTGGATGGTGGTTGCATTTCGTCTATGGGATGGGTTTGGGTTTGAGTTCGTTACAATACAAAAGACTAATGGGCACACAGCTAGTACCTCAGCCACGCAGGATGTTACAAAACAGCCGACTAATCTGCATACTTCAACTCCATCAACTAATCAAGATGTAACAACACAGCCAACCAACCCACTTACAGCAACAAAGTCAGAACTCCAGACACCCCCAGCAATATTTATAGAAAGACGGCAGCTCCGACCAAGCTTTGCTTGCACAAGCACGAAGCCGAAGGAACCAGCCTGAAGATGGCGAGTGGGACCTCGTTGAAATGTCACCAAAATACCCTCAATCTTACACGGGAAAAGATCCGAATACACCAAAACCTCTCTGTGTGTGTTTGTGTTTGTGTTTGTGATTGTGATTGTGTGTGTGTGTGTGTGAGATGACATCCTGAGCTCTATTGTAGTGATATCCTGAGTTCTGTGCTGCAACCTCCGGGGGGGGGGGGTTGGCTGATTTTGCTTATTTTTATCTGTGGTGCCTTTGATGTAAGGGAGGAGGGCGATGCCATTTTCCTGTTCTGTGTCTCAGTTCTTGGCATCACCCTCCTCCCTTACATCAAAAGCACCACAGATAAAATCAGCAAAATTCTCCACAAACACTATATCAAGACAGCCTTCAGCACTGACCAAAAAATAGCCCACATCATAAGAAACCTCAAAGACAAGATCCAGCTAGAAAACCAAGGAGTCTATGAAATACCATGCAAAATCTGCCCTGCCACATACATAGGACAAACTAATAGGAGAATAAATGCATGCATTGCAGAACACAAGAACGCAGTCAGAAAAGAAGAAAAAAACCTCTTCTCTCTTCCAGCACCTTAAAGCAACAGGACATGAAATTGATTTTGAAAGAACCAAATTAATCTCCAAAACTGAACACTTCAACAAGAAATAGAGAAACACCCCCACAACATGAATAAACGTGATGATACCTCACGCCTACCAGACATCTGCAAACTAGCCCTATTCAACAAATGAGTCCCAGCCACGAAAACTGACACCGGACCCAGAACAACACAGGACGCAAGCACCAATCACCCTCACCAGACTCAAACCCAAACCTATCCCATAGACCAAATGCAACCACCATCCAGAAGCCAAACCACGGCAGCATCACCAACTGCTGCACCCCCCTCTGACCCCCTCACAAAGCAAACTGACACACGCCATGAACACATGGCCAGACCGCAAACTCGGAGCCAAACCAAAGCCCAGGATGCTACATCTCAGCCATCTGCTCAGGACATTACATCACAGAACTCAGGAGGTTACAAGCAAAGGCTCAGGATGTTAAAATGCAGCCAATCCCCCACCCCCCAGGAGGTTGCAGCACAGGACTCAGGATAGCACTACAATAGAGCTCAGGATGTCATCACACAGCCCATTACCCAGGTCATTACAACACAAAAGAACAATAGGCACACAGCCAGTACCTCAACCACACAGGATGTTACGAAACAGCCGACTAATCTGAAAACATCAACTACATCAACTAATCAAGATGTTACAACATAGCCAACCAATCCGCTTACAGCAACAAGGCCAGCACTCTACACACCCCCACCAATATCTATATAGGAACGACAGCTCTGACCGCGCTTTGCTCGCACAGGCACGAAGCCGAATGGAACCAGCCTGAAGATGATGAGTGGATATGTGTGTGTATGTGTGTGTGTGTGTATGTATGATGTCTCTGTGTGTATACATATTCTCAGACCATTCTCAATTTTCTTGAATTTTTTTTTTGCCTAGAATTGCTGATGATCTGAAAATGTATCCATATGGATGTGCAGTGGTGAACTGGATGATACAAATTTAATATCAATCTTGTACAGCGTAGTTAAGAATATGTGAGTCTCCATATACTGCTGAGCTTCAAATTCCACTAGCCTAGTACGACAAATTACAATGTGCTGGGAGTTGTAGATCATTTTTATTTAGAGAGCCCCAGGACTCTTACTATTCTTATTGATTTTAGTGTTATACATTCAGTCTATACTGCTTTATATATGTACTGTTTCAGCATGTTTTCTTCCACTATTATTTTTTTCCCAACTCTACTAGCTAAGTAATCTGCTTTTGGGACAGAGGCAAGTAACTGGCAAAAAGATTGCCACAGAGGCAGTTAATTCCCATGCAGAACTTGGATTAAATCAATCCACACTCTTTTTATAATATTTTTTGTATCATGTGTTGCAACTATTCCTTTCAGATTTCAAGTGCTATTGTTTGTGCTATTTGAATCTGGGCTAATTGCTGTTTTTAGTGTACTACTTAATTATACACTGGTTTTGTGAGACATACATCACCTTAAATGCATAGCTGAATGTTGACAAGCATTCCGATTAGTCAGTTTCAACATAACCGGAAGCTGTTGAACAGAATCGTAGTGACTGATTTATGTCGCTTAGAGAGCTCTCTACCCTGTCCTTGGTACTGAAATGCCCAAAGGTGAATAAATCCCACAAATTCAGGTCAGCATGTGTTGATTTAATGAGTCAGTGTGAAACAGACTAAATCTGGATCCGAACTGCATCTGCTGTTTGTTTAGCACTGACCTGTCTTTTTTAAAAAAGAAAACTGTACACATTTTGGACAATTTTTCCCCCTGTGTGGATTAAATGTAGGCCACTGGAGACTCTTAAAAAGATAAAGGTCTCCCTCCCACATATGTGCTAGCTGTTCCCGACTCTAGGGGGCGGTGCTCACCTCTGTTTCAAAGCCAAAGCGCCAGCGCTGTCCAAAGATGTCTCTATGGTCATGTGGCCAGCATGACTAAACGCCAAAGGCACATGGAACGCTATTACCTTCTCACCAAAGGTGGTTCCTATTTTTCTACTTGCATTTTTACATGCTTTTGAACTGCTAGGTTGGAAGAAGCTGGGACAAATAACGGGAGCTCACTCCATTATGCGGTACTAGGGATTCAAACCACCAAACTGCCAACCTTTCTGATCGACAAACTCAGTGTCTTAGCCACTGAGCCACTGCATCCCTGGGGACTCTTAAGGCCTCAAAATATCTGGAGGGCATCAGTTTGTGTAACACTGTTTAAACCCAAATAAGAAGCCCTCACATTTCTCTTTGTTTGCACTAATAATGCCTTTAACAGACCTCTGCATTTTCCAGAAGATATTTGAAAAGGCACAATTTCTCGTTGTTTTTAATTAAGCAAGGGCATTTGGCTTGAAGTTGTCAGATAAAATTAGCACTTGCAGAAGCAGCAGAAGGAAGAAAAGTGTGAACAGATAGCAGGCTGCCAAAGAAAAGGGAACAGTTCTGTTCCCCCCAAAAAAGAACAAAGGGGGGGGAATGGAAATATATGCCTATTTCAGAAAATCCAGGTGCAAAACTTTGGAAACCAGACAAATCAATTATTGTTTCTATGGGTAATCCTCATTTACTGACCACAATTGGGACTGGCAAGTTGGCCATTAAACAGAGCAGTCACTAAGTGAAATTGTTATTGTTCTCACAATGTTATTTCAGCTTTCCTTTGCTTTAGAGACTGAAGGATGTGGTCACAAAATTACTTTTCCATCGTGCAAATTTTGATTGCATAAATGTTACCAGTGATGCATTGGTAACATTTATCCATCCACGAGGCCCTGCTCATTCATTTTATTGGCGTGAAAGACAAGATGTTTGTTGGGTTCCAGAACCACATCTTCCTTGCGTGCTTCCAGCGCCTTCAGTTACATTGTCAGGTCAACAGTATCAATTCCCAGAAGACGTTAAAGAACGTGGCGCATATATTCAATAATGAATAAGTAATCATTGGAATTTGGCAGAACAAACAGTACGGACTTTGGCTTGGGAACCTATGATAAGCTGCCCAATTGGAACCAGACAGATACCCATACAAGGCTTTGGAACCTCGAGGAAGAAACCAAACTACAAGCTTGGGATCCTGAACCAAGAAATTCACCTGTGGCTGGTATTGTACGGCTATTGGGTGAGACCTCTATGGCGATGGGTTTTCTGGGTCAAGTACCTGAACTGGTAGTGACAATGACACCATGGACCAATGCAATATGATAGCAGTAATGATGGCTATATAAAACAAACAAGACGAAACAATATTAGAATGCATGTGACGTTGCCATACCAAATCCTCAACTTTGTCCCTATTTTTAGGGCTTTATACATCAGCGATGAAACACCAACCTTACTTTTTTATGGGGTTTGAAACATGCTCTTTCTAATGAGAAGGATTTAATAGTTTCCACAAGGTCTTTTTTTTTTTTTTTTGTAAAAGCAAGCTGAAAATATCCTATTTTTTGGCATTTTTACAAAAACCATCAACTTTACACTCAATTTGGAACTATTGGAAAGCAGTAGGAGAATGAAATTTTATATTTGAAAACCCTGTGTTGCTAAGTTATTAGGCACAAAGTTTCATATTTCTCATACCTTTCCTTCCAAAGATATAAAAAGCCAAACTTTAACCCTTTTTTCAAGCTGCAGTCATTTCGGCCAACTTTGCTCCAACCTATCTAGATGGAGTTCGCTCATGAAAATGTTTTTTATTATTTTGTTTAATAAAGCACAAGAAGTTGTACAAGATAGCCAAGTTTTGTTTCTCTCAACCAAATATTGCCAGAGATATTATGTTTCAAAGTTGCTGAAACCTCAGAGTCATACTGTAGAAGGTTGTGATATGGGGTCAAACAAATGACTATATCTCCACAAGTATTGCATTGGCAAACGTAACATTTTACCAATGTTCATTGGGGATGTGTGTGCATGTTCACACCAAATTTCATTGAAATCTGTAATGGTTGAACAGGGAGCCCCAGACCCCTTGACATGGGATACAAATAATAAATAAATAAATAAATAAATAAGTCGGTAGGTTTGGCTTCCTAAATAGCTGGTACCAAATGGGTATCTGGCCATTTCTTGTCCTAAAGTTCATACACAAACTATACATAAACCTTGCAAAGTTCTCTGAGATCCTCTGAGGGCTACAGAAAAAGCTCCTGATACAAGTCTAAATAAATAAATGATACCGAGGAAAAGATGGAATCGCAATATGACACACTCATTGAAGCAAGCTACTTCATCTGTCAGCACAACCTAAATGAGAAAAGATTTTAAAAATTTGATAGGCACCTAAATTATTCAAGCTGGGGAAATGGGTTCATTTGCTCGGGTTTTTCTTATCTCCCACTACAGTTACAAGGCCAAGAGAAGGTTGAAGGTTTCCTTGTGGAATCAAATGTTTTGTTTTAACTGGGTTTCTATCCTATACGAGCCTGTACCAAATACCTCTCTCAAATCTTATGCTCAGTCATAGAATGAGATGGAATGGAATGGAATAGAATAGAAATTCTTTATTGGCCAAGTGTGATTGGACACACACAAGGAATTTGTCTTTGGTGCATATGGTGCATAGTATACATATGCATAAACAAGATGAAAAGGCATCAAGAGACGCCAATAAAATGGGTTCCACCACAAAACCGCGTTCGACTAAACCGCGCTCGACTAAACCGCGTAGCTGATGTCATCAACAGGGCGACAACAGCACGGAGACAGAAGCACGCTGTAAACGCTAAACCTAAAATTAATCCCTAAACCTAAACCTAACCCCCCTAAACCTAATCCTAAACCTAACCCTTAACCTAATCCTAAACCTAACCCTTAACCTAACCCTAAACCTAAACCTAACCCTTAACCTAACCCTAACCCTAATCCTAAACCTAACCCTAACCCTAACCCTAACCCTTAACCTAACCCTAAACCTAACCCTAAACCTAACCCTAAACCTAACGCTTACCTTAAGTTGAATCGGCTTGCTTTCAAAGTGCTATTTAAAGCTCCCTTCTTTCTCCGCGCTGGCTGTTGTCGTCCTGTTGATGATGTCAGCGACGCGGTTTAATCGGGCACGGCTTAGTCGAGCGCGGTTTTGACGGGTCACGAATAAAATGTACATGGCTACATACTGGATTACCCGAAGTATCTTTTTCCAACAGTTTCTACCTATCCAGTCTGATCCAACAGATTGGGCATGCTGTAAATGCTGTCCTCCAATGAGTGTCAACTGGCTACTAGGAACTAGAAAATGAGCCTTTTCTGCTGTAGTCCCTGCTTTGTTAAATATTCTCCCCTTAGAATTTAGAAGGATCTGAACCCTGTTGTCTTTTCACAATGCTTTAAAAACTTGGCTATGTAGCCAGGCCTGGGGCTCAGAATGTGTTTAGGGTCCAATTATTTGGATTTCTCAGCTGTGATTTATAGTTATTTATTTTGTAGATGTCTTCGTTGTTTTAATGTTTATAATTTTAGAATTGCAAGCCACCCAGAGTCGATTGGATGAGTTAAGAAGCTATAGAAACTGGATAAATAAATGAAAAATAAATAAATTGGGGCCCCATAACTCAGCTATTGCAAAAGCCTATATTATTCCTGAAGGAAGGAAAGCCACATTTCTGGAACAGCCATTAGGGGGTACTAGAGACAAGCAGTCGGCAAAAGTGATGCCCTGTTATACACACTCTTCACTGCTAAATACTAACAATCAAGCCAATGTTAATTACCCAATCAGATATTCATCCCAATTAAGGATAGGCAGTGTTCAAAAATGATTGGTAAGAAGAAGTTTTTTCCAACCACCTTTAGCCTTTCTTTGCTATTCCTTAAAAGAGTCCAACTCTTTTTAGCTTTTCTATGAGGTTGAAAAATATGATCAAGGATCTTATCCATTTAGTTGAATGGGTTTCTTAAAGCAGCATTTTTTTCCCCAGGCTGACATGAAAAGCCTGGGAAATGCGGGTCTCTTTTAATGGAGGAGAGCTTTTGACGAAGCAAGATCCAAGTAAGTGTTCATACCACTGTATTTGCAACTTTCCTGATGAACAATCCTGTGTAACTGCACCCACAATCCAATAGCACCCACGAATTAAATATATAAGTAAGCACTCTTTATTAGTTATATTACCATGGACACAACCCTGCCGTTATCCTGCCAGACTTAGCCCATATCTCCTTCTAGGTATAATCTATATTTTGCCAGTGAAGCTTGCAGCCTGGGCTCTCCTAAGGGTTAATCAAACCTTACCTTAAATTCTCAGCCCAGGCACACAGGAGTAAGTTCCGGGGATGGGATGGGGGGCAGTGGTGAAATTCAATTTTCTTTACTACCTGTTTTGTGGCATGGGTTGGTGGGCGTGGCATGAGTTGGTGGGTGTGGCAGGGGAAGGATATTGCAAAATCTCCATTCCCAGCCTACTCTTTGGGCCAGGCAGAAGTTGTATTTGCTGGTTCTCCGAACTACTCAAAATTTCTGCTACCGGTTCTCCAGAATCGGTCAGAACTTGCTGAATTTCACCCCTGGGTGGGGGATTGTCAAAGAGTTCTGCAGAGCAGTCACAATCCGCCCTGCCTCTTTTTAATGTGTATCTTACAAGTAGTCCTCACCTTGCGACCATGGAGCTGTTCCTAAGCAAGACCCTGGTTAAGTGAATTTTACGACCTTCTTTTGCCACAGCTGTTAAGTTCATCACTGCAGTCGTTAAGTTAGTAGCACAGTCGTTAAGTGAGTCTGGTTTCCTCATTGACTTTGCTTGTCAGAAAGTCACAAACAGCGATGACATAACCCTGGGACACCGCAACCACCGTCATAAATACCAACCAGTTGCTAAACATCTAAATTTTGATCCTGGGACCACAGGAATGAATGCTGCAACATGTGAAGTGTGTCAAGTACATGGGGGGGGGGGGGAACGGTCATAAGTCCCTTGTTTCTGTGCTGTTGTAATTTCGAACAGTCACTACATGAACTGTTATAAGTCGAGGACTACCTGCCTTAAGCGATTTCTCCCGCTCCCCTCCCCACCCTCTTGAACATCCCTGCCAGGCCCCATTGGCTCTCACCTGCCGAGAAGCCACGGGAAGCCAGCTACAAGTGGGGAGGGGCAACCAAGACTTTAAATTGGGGGGCGGTCGGGAAGCAAAGAAAAATAGAGGCAGCCGCTCTGCAACCTGGCGCCCGTTTCTTCAGGGCTAACGTAAGCGGAGCGCCTTCCCAGACCGAGAAGCCCACCTAAAACCTTCCCCGTTCACTGCGCAGCCTCTTTTTATCGCAAACGCCGCCGCGTCAATAGGAGGCCGGCACGACTCCCGCCCCACTCATCTCTCTCTGTCTCTCCTCTCTCTCTGTCCCCACCGGCGGCAACTATCTCCGGAGCCTCAGCGGAGCCAGCATCAGCTCACCGCCCGACGCAAGCCGACAGCCAGCAGCAGCGGCGGCGGCGGAGTCGGACTCTCCACGTGTCAGGGCGGGGCGAGGGGACGGCGAAGGCGGGGGCTGGCCGGAGCTGGGGCTGCGGAGCGCCAAGCACGGGTTCGGGCAGCTGGGAGCGGCTGCAGCATTGGCAGCGACCCGGTTTCTTTCGTCGCTCTCCTGCGCGCCAGCAGCCCGGCTGGCTGTCACCGCCGAGGTCAGGCGAGATGGGGCCCCTCAAGGAAAGCTGCAAGGTGAGACGGCGACCGGGGGGGGGGAGTATTGCAGGGAGGGAGAAAAGCCAGGTGTAGCCAGGTCTGGTTTCCAACCCGCCCGCCTGTATACCTATATACCCATTCGAGCCCAGAGGCACACGCGTACACACGTTCTTTGGAGCGGGCGGACGCGTGGATCCTAGGCAGAAGAGATCTCGGCTTCATCTCTCTCACACACACCCCGCCCAACCTCCGTCCACGCAAAAATGCCCTTCGAGAAGCGGCGTTAAATGCCGGGGAGGGGGACCACTCTCGTCACCCGCGATCCCGTGTTTGTCAGCTCCTCGATGGAAGACTGCATGGGATAGATGGATGAATGGATGGATGGATGGATGGATGGATGGATGATTTGGGATGGGGAGGGGAGGGGACTGCGGATCTTCTGCCCCCTTGTGTGCGGGGTAGAAGCTGAGCCTGTTCCCTCCCCAGCTGAAGGTATGCATCCTTCACACTAACCCTCCACCCCTCAATAAGGAGGCTGACATCATTTTCTGTGCCTCTGCCTCTGCTGCGGATCTTTTTCTCGAATGGGTGGGTGGGATCAAGCTCAAAAATAAATAACGTCAGCCCAAAGCTCAGAAAGGTACTTGGGGTGGGAGGAAGGGGAGTAGAGAATGAAGCTCAACCGTATTACATCAGCTCCAAGCTGGATTGTCTCCCACCCCTTTCCCGAAGTGGCTGAATCTTTTGGGATTCCGGGAAACCAGAGTGGTAGGGAAGAGATAATTGTGTTTTGAGCCCCTCTTCCAGATGATGCCTAGCATAATAAATTCATTACTGTTCCTCTCCAGGGGATGCTGGGCCTCTGAGTCTCTTATTCGGGAACATTTTTTTTTTTTGAAAGGTGAATGTATCTTCCTTTTTGGCATCTCTGACATTGGGGTTCTTTTCTTTTTTTTAAAGAATTTTTTTATTTTTTTATTTTCTTACATTAAGTATACATTCACATAATTGTTATTCTTCTTTACATTTATCATTTTCATACATTTATTATTTCATTTAATAAGTTATAATATACAGTTTGGGTTGCTTTATTTACCATCCCTTCCTCCTTTTTGTAACACCTCCTTGTTTTCCCTTTCTTTTCTCCCTCTCTCCCTTCTCTACTTCCTTCCTTCCTCCTCTCCTTCTCCTTCCTTCTTCCCTTACCTTTCTCCTACTCCTGTTCTTCCTCTTCCCCTTCCTACCCTCTCTCCTTCTCTTTCTCTCCCTTCCATCTTCCTCTCCTTACCTCTTTCTTCTCCCCCCATCTTCCTTTCATTCTCTCCTCCTCCTTCCTTTCTTTTTCTATTATTGTTGGTGTATATTTCAAAACTCAGTTTATATTTCCTTGGGATGGTATTTCCACCAACCCAAATATAATTTAGTATCATTTCTTGTTCCCTTACTTTCACTAGTCTACCCTAGTTATGTTTCCCCCCCTTTATATCGCACTTTTGGATATATACTTATATATTTAATATTTTCTTTTCTGTTTTCCCCCTTCTTCCCCCCCCCCTTTCCATTTTATAGAGTGTCGTCTGGGTGTTTTATCTTCTCCCTACTTTCTTGCTTTCTCTAGCCAATCGGGGGTTCATTTCTAAATAGATTCCCTTCAAAAGAAAACAAAGTCGAGACCAATTAATATAATGTGGGTTTTTTTTTGTTTTCCCGAGGTGAGTTGAAATATATGTGGATTTACTTCAGAAGAGCTAAAGGACAGTATGTTGATGAGATCCCTGAATAAACCCTAAGAGGTTTTTGGATGTTACAACAATTCTTTGCTCAGAGATTGACCATCAATTAAAAGCCACATCTTCAATTGGACCCCACTCGTGAGTGGTTCCTTATCAAACGTTCATAACTCAAGGATTGCTCTTGGCTTTGATCATGTGTCAAAAGATCCACTCCCAAGAATTAGAAAGAAATGACACTTGATTTAATGAAATAATAAATGAATGATTGATAATAACATTATAGTAATGATATATGATAATGATTGATTGATAAATTGAATGATAATTTGAAAAATGAATTGATGAAATAAAGACTAAGATTACAGAACTGTTACCCCGTTAGTTGAATTAAAATTTGGAGATAACTACTAGAGAAGCTGTTAACCATGGAAGCCCCTGAGTTTCAGCTTGTTGTTTGTTTATTCACTAATATGATAAACATGTTCATGGATCCCTTTTTCTGCAAATTTGTCATATTTATCAATTCTGAGTTGAGTTATTAAAGTATCCAGTGGCAATGCCAGAGTTATTAATAGAATGAATGCTTAATATCCACCTAAAATCAGTTCTAGTTGACCAGGGAGAAACACCAGGCCAACCTTACCCAATCTTGAAAATGTTAAACAAGATCAAGTGGAAAGAGAAAATACTAGCTCTAGAACCCGAACTGGGGAGTTGGGAAAACATCGTGAAAGCCATCATGGAGACTACCTTTTTACTGCTATGGAAAAAACAACTTGGATGTGTCAACAGGAGTCAAACTTAGCTCAAAGATTTACCTATGAGATTACTATGATAGATTATGAAACCATTTTGTTTCTAGCCTTAATCTCTCATGGGAACATCTAATACACCTGACAATATGATGCTCCTCAGGTGTGTTTGTCATAGTTGGACCTCTGTCTGAATGGTATTTGATAAGACAGTGTTTCTCAACCAGGACACCTTGAAGATGTATGGAACAACTCCAGCAAACACATGCTGGTTGGGGAATTCTGGGAGTTGAAATCCGCACATCTTCATGTTAATCACCATTCAGAATCTACTGAGCTAAGGAATCCACTGTGGGATACCAAATTGGGGAAGGCTGATTTAGCTGCATCTCTGAAATTTCAAAGATGTCTGAAAATGTTTAAGGATTGAAAGTGGCTCCTATAGATGGAAAACCTCATCCTGTTGCTGAGCCACAGCTTCTCTTTTTTTCTCTCTGAAGAAAATAAAGTTACTGCTTTAATAAAAATCATTAATTTAATTTTTAATTTTAATTTTATTAATTATTATTACAATAATTAATTCACAAAAGAAGATAGGGAACACAAAGACATACACACTGTTACAAGCAGCAGAAAGAAAAAAGGAGACAAGAAATACATATAGGAAATCATTCAGCCTAATCCTTAAACACATCGCTGTTTATTGATTGTACATTGATTGATTCAGTTACATTGATAGTAAGGAATTTGGTAAACTGAAAGCAAATGTATATTGGTGATTTAAAACAGTAAATTTGGAAATATTTGGCTTCCCAACACATAAAACTAGACTTCTTTGTCCCCCTCATTCCTGTTTTGATAAATCCATAATTCTTCATACATTGATAATTTTTTTAAAAAGGTACACTTTCTTTTAAAAGTATTCTTTTAAACCAAAATGGGATCTATCATGAGACAAAACTCATCATTTGAATAAGTGTATTGATGCTTAGTTTACACTTCCAATTAAATGAAGTTGTTTGCAAACTTTCTTAAACATTTTCTGGAATGTCCAGTAAATTAGAAGAAAAATGATAAATGAGATTCATTAAATAATCTATAAGACCATTATCAATGAATCAGTTTTTGTATTGCATTTGGATATTGCAATTGTTTATTTCAGATTTCTTGGAAATAACTAATACCCACATTTGCAATACTCTTTTGTGTATGAAAAATATAGATATGGCATCATCCAAACACAGAAAATATTGATCGTAATATGGAATTTTATCCAGTACATTTTGAAACAGTTGTAAAAATAATATCGTTTAACTGAAGATCAGAAGCCAATTCTAATTTTGGGCAATTCAAAAGCCACTATAATTCAGATATTGTCAAAAGCTGATCTGAAGTATTAATACCTCAAGCTGACCATAATTTCCATAACTATAATTTTCCAACTGGGATCTTTCAGGAATACAAGTTAGTCTTGGGAATAAGGATCAAAAATACATTTCTGTCCCAAATTCATTTATTTATATTTGGGTGCTCCCCAATTTCAAATCAACTCTGGGCTGTTTATAATATATTCAATTGTAAATAGTTAAAAACACTGCACAAAGTAAGTACCATAAATAAGATGTGTTATAGCCTCTGAGCCCCGGGACGCCCTGGCTCAGTGGTTAAGACGCTGAGCTTGTTGATCAGAAAGGTCGGCAGTTCAAATCCCGAGCGCTGCATAATGGACTGAGCTCCCGTTACGTGTCCCAGCTTCTGCCAACTTAGCAGTTCGAAATCATGTAAAAATGCAAGTAGAAAAATAGGGATCATCCTTGTTGGGAAGATAACAGCGTTCCATGCGCCTTCAGTGTTTACTCATGCTGGCCACATGACCATAGAGACATCTTTGGACAGCACTGGCTCTTCAGCTTTGTAACAGAGATGAGCACCGCCCCCTAGAGTCAGGAACGACTAGCACATATGTGTGAGGGGAAACTTTACCTTTACCTATATCCCCTCTATACCATGGGTGTCAAACATCTCATGATGTATCACAATGTTTTTCCCCTTCGCGGAGCTGGGGTGGGTGTGGCCAGTGTGTGATGCATCCGGCCCCCAAGCCACCAGTTTGACACCCCTGTTCTGTATATAATCATAGAGAAAAACATGTTCAAGAAGGGATTACATCCAACCTGGAAAACTGCCAGGGCTTTAAAGCTCTCTGGAAAATCATCAAAGTGAGAACACGTTAAAAAAAAATATGTGTGCACCAAATGTACCTTCCAGCCTTTAATATAAGAATGATTGGTGAATAGAGAGGGTGAAGTAGAGATAAATTGTCCCATAATGTTGAACAAGTCACACAATAATTTCCTAATTATGACCATAGTGTATGTTTCTTTTAATTTAATCATTGATATTTCATAGCAAAGTCAACATATTGTATATTCCCCTTGATAATGAGAAATGAATCAGTTATTATATCATGGCTGTAGAGTAGGTTTTAAAAATCTAGAAGGTTGACCTTTTTGTAAAAAAAATGCCAACTTTTAATATACTCTTAATCCATTTTAAAAAATTAGGAATACTTTTACATAGAAGTAATATTCATTTTTGGATTATATTTCTCCATAGAATTTATAGCTATTTATATATGATCAAAAACATCTTTATATCTACTAATATTTACAGAATTCAAGTACTCATTGAAAGCCAATTATTACAAATTGTTATAGCAATTATTAGAGTCTGTAAGAAGGATATGGAACTTCAGTTAATTGTAATCCGACAAATTATCAAACTGTAAATTTTGGTGTAGAAAAGTAGGTAGTTGTAATAAGATGTAATAAGATATAATGCAGTACAAGATGTATGAATTATATAGTAATCAATGCAAATACTGTTGTACTGAAAATTTCCTGTGTTTGAAAACAGGCCAGTTGTTTTAGCATTACAAATCAGAAGATAAAGCAGATATTTTACAAATTATGAAGTATCCTGCTAGATAAACAAATAATTTTTAATAACCCTAGCAAAGGAAATAGAATATAATGTAATAATTCAATTATAGTAAGAGGAGAATGCATACTTAGGCAAGATTTATTTCAAAACATGCCACTGCACCATATCAAAGGCCTTCTCTACATCCAATGATGAAGAACATTATCACTGGTTTCAATAGTTTTGAATGTGTTCTCAGAATGTAGTCTAAATATATTTATATGCATGCAAAAAGGCACTCATTGACCCCAATCCATATTGTTCACTGTTTTCAACAGGAGGGCTAATTGTACAAATTTTCATTGGATAAAATACGATGACAACGGCCATTCTGCTGATATCAGATTATTTGTTAGGACATGGGTATAAGAGGGTCTGGGAAACAGTAGGGACTGATAATCTGTAGAGATTCTCAGTCACCAGGTCATGGTTGTCACAAAGGTGATTTTTCAGGAGGCAACTGGACTTTCTTGTTTTTTCTTTTGAAGACTTTTCGCTTCTCATCCAAGAAGCTTCTTCAGCTCTGACAGGATAATGGGGAATGGAAGGATTTATACTCCTTGCAGACAGCTGGTCATTTGCATCCTTTTAGGGTCGTTGAAGCACTTGGAGTTTTATCTGTGTCCTCAGGGTCAGTTGAGTAGTGCTCCTGATTCCTGTAGTCTACATTTTTTTCCTCTGGAAATCCATTCCTATTGTCACACCATTCAAAGGGTGTTCATCCCAAACTGTATAGCTAAACATCTTTTAGATCCTTCCATTCCACACAATCCTGTCAGAGCTGAAGAAGCTTCTTGGATGAGAAGCAAAGTGTTTGCATAAGAAAAGAAAAAACAAGAAAGTCCAGTTGCCTCCTGAAAAAGCACCTTTGGGACAGTAGGGACTGATCCAACTTTCAATGGAAGAGAATATCTGTAGTTCTGATATCAACTATGGAATTCTCGGTGCTCCTTGAATGTGGTAGTTTGATTGCAGACCTTCCTAGCTAGGTAACATCATCTGTACGAGTGACACTACTTTCTTTTCCATTTAGAAGGATCACAAAATGCAGGACAAGGAGTTTTGCCGCAGCCGGATTCCTCGCCTGGTACTTCGGCCTCATCTCTCCCAGCAACATTTCCAATACCAGAAGGTGTCTCCAGCATCCGAATCCCCCTTTTCTGAAGAGGAAAGCAAAGAATTCAACCCTTTAAGCTCATCTGGAGGGTCTGCCAGGACAATCAGCAGCAACAGTTTTTGCTCAGGTATTAAAGAAAGAATGTACATCAGTTAGGATAAAATGGCTGTTTTTATAGTATCATTATTGAATGATATGCATATGTAAAAAATAAGCTAGGGTGGGGATGGGGGTGGTAATGCTGTCCTACCTACCAGGCAGTGGTGGGTTCCAGATCCCATTGCAACTGGTAGGGTGCCACAGGACCCAACGGCCACCACATGAATGCACGCAGCGCGCGTGAACATGCACAGCACACGCATGCATCCTTCCCTCCTGCAACGCTCCATGATGCCTTCACAATACTCCAGCTGCTCAGCAGAGCATCATGCAGGCGCTGTACGCTCCGTGTGGGTGCACGGAAGCACCGAAGAGCTCAAATACAGGTAAGGCTGGTGGGTGGGTGGTTGGGCCCTCCAGAGCACCGTACCGGAACAGTATCCAGTGCTCCTGGCAGGCACCGGTACTCCGGTACTGGGGCATACTGCCTGCAACCCACCACTGCCCCAACACCTGCCTCACCTTGCAGACCCACTTCTTCTGTGGCTGCTTGCCTGCATGCATTGCCCTGGCCTCCAATCCAGAGCTCTGTTATTGGCTGCAGAGGAATTTCCAGAATCTGACAGCAAAACGGAGGCTGGAGGTGATATGTGCGAGCAGCAGAAAGCAGCTGAAGAAGAAGTGTGCCAGCAGTGGGGCTGTTGGTACAGCCACTGCGAGGTGAGTCAGTAATTAAACATCCCCCCAAAACTCTGGCTTTTGGAAGTGTAAGCAAGTGCTATCAATGTTGCTATATTGAGATTGGCCTGCATAAAGCATCAATTTCATAGAAGGGAAAACTGGCCCAACTATTTATCATAGCAAGTCATTTGTCTAGGAATCTGGATACATGCCACAAGTTAAGAGCAGAGCCTTGAGATGCAGGCCAACAACTTTGAATCCAGCCATTTGGCCACAAAAAGTTATTTCACAGAAAGACAGATTTGTAAAGAGGTTGCACAAAATCTTGATTGCACAATAGAAATGAGATTTGAGCCTAGAAATAGTAAACCATCTCTTTGAAAGCACAAGTCTTTCTCTCATTTCGTGTAACCTTCCCTAAACACATACTAGTGATACCTCTCTGATAAGGTAAAGGTAAACGTTCCCCCACACATGTGTGCTAGTCAGTTCTGGCTCTAGGGGTAGTGCTCATCTCCGTTTCTAAGCTGAAAAGCCAGCGGTGTCTGTGGTCATGTGGCCGGCATGACTAAACGCCAAAGGCACATGTAGAGCTATAACTTTTCCACCAAAGTGGTCCCTATTTTTCTACTTGCATTTTTTACATGCTTCCAAACTGTTAGGTTGGCAGAAGCTTGGACAAATAACAGGAGCAATATGAGAGATTTGAACTGCTGAACTGCCGACCTTCTGATCAACAAGCTCAGCATCTTAGCCACTGAGCTACCGCAGCGCCTTAGGCATCATCTTTCTGATACCCATACTCAAACATGCATACATAGAACCTTTCACTTTTTCCTAACCCAACTCTCTCAGCTATTGGTCTTTCAGTCCCCACCATCCATAGACACCCCTGCCTATGGGCAAAACATTTGCTTGTCTATACTCATCCTTCTTTTTCATTGCATTTTTGCCATTCCGTATCTTTTTCTACATGGTTTTTCACCCATTGGTGCCAATGGCCTACTTAATGAAATTGTAAATACAAAAGACAGAAAATAATAATAACAATAAAAACAATAATAATAATACCGTGTTTCCCCAAAAATAAGACCTTTATTTTATTGTGTTTCTTTTGACCCCTGGCATAAATGTTTGGCCTTATTTTCAGAGAGGTCTTATTATTTTTGAGGTGCAGGAGGCAGCGAGTGGGGTCACCACATGGTTGCTGTTTTGTTGTGATATTTTCTGGGAGGGCTTATTTTAGCGGATGCGCTCAAAAGCTCAAATTGGGCTTATTATCCGGGGATGTCTTATTTTGGGGAAAATAGGGTGATGATGATGATGATGATGATGATGCTGCTGCTGCAAAATTTCACAAACTGACTACCTACAACGCCATGACTGTGTTGCTAAGATTATTCACTGGAAATTGTGCCAAAAGTTTAGATTTGAGTACAGCAAAAACCACTGGGAACATCAGGTTCAGAAGGTTTTAGAGAATGAGAAAGTCAAGATCTTGTGGGACTTCAGACTGCCAGGCACCTGGCCCACAACACACCTGACATAACAATAGTTGAAAAGAAAAAAAAGTATGGTTCATTGACATTGCAATACCTGGTGATGCACAAATTGAAGATAAACAGCAAGAAAAAAAATCACAAAATACTGAGACTTACAAATTGAGGTTGAGCGATTATGGAAAAAGAAAGCATGTGTTGTCCCAATTGTAATTGGAGCCCTTGGAGCAATACCTAAAGGGCTACCTCACTATTTGAAAATTCTAAATTTAACTGACTTGAACATTCTGATTCTACAAAAAAACGCCCTACTTGGAACAGCTTATATCCTTCAATGTTACCTTAACAGTTCCTAGGTCCTTGGTTAGGACTCCAGCTGTTAAGCTACCAACCAGCCCCAAAGGCTGTGAATCTTACTAAAGATAACAACAACAACAACAACAACAACAATTCCTGATAATTCCTTCCTACAACCAACAGGAAGGTAAGCCTCTTTCCTCCCTCCATTCCTGATCCTCCTTCCTACCATCAAAACAAGAAGGTAGGCCTCTTTCCTGCCATGGCTGGGCCTGGCCGGCTATCTGGTGCAGTTCCTACAGTTATGATATTATCATCCTTGAATCAGTAGTGGCTTAGCAGTGAGAACCAACCCAGGCACCTACCATCACTAATGATGAGGAGAAATCAACAAAATTCCACTTTGGATCGGTCATCGCCCGGGTCAACAAGGACCATGTCAGATGCTATGGCTCCTGGACATCTGTCGAAAAAGGGGCTACAGGGCTCAGTTGTTACTGCCAGGGAACCAGGGCGTGCAACTGCAAAGCAATTGGAACCAAAGCGCAAAACTTATACAACCGAAGATAATCAACAAATCCTCAAATATTACTACCAGGTAGAACCAACAGCCAAAAAAGAATGATGCAACTGTGGAAGGAACAATACCTGGAAAGTGACATAAGTGAACAAAGATTAATGGATCAAAGGCGCTTCATCATCCGTAATAAAGCTGAAATGCAACATCTCAAAATATTGGCTAAAAAGAAAACAACAAGTAATGATGAACAAGCTGAAGAAATTGGTCCAACACCTGAACAAATTGACCAGCCAGTGGAAGAAACAAACATACAGGATGAAAACCCTCCTGTGCAACAACTTGAAAATGTAGAGCTAAGTAATCTAGCAAAAATGCTGAAAGAAAAAATTGAAAACCACATCAAAGAAAATGTAGAAAGAAAAAGACTGCCTATCATTTGCGAAGGGCATAGCAAACGAGTGAAAAATCTGTTAACTGCCGTGAACAACTTTTTAACTTCCATCCCATCCAGCACACTATATGAAACCAACCAATTAATGTATAGTACAGCTGTCACTATAACTGCAGAACTAGGTTATAAAATGCCAAGAAAAGAAACCCACTGGAACACCAAAGTGGAAACCTCCACTTGAAAATAAAATTTAAAAACTACGAGGGGATATCAGCAATCTGAAGTTCTTAAAAGAAGGAAAACTAAAGAGCAAAACATAGTTTACACAAAATAGTTTGCACAAAAAATACAACCTGGAGGAAAAAACAATAATGGAAATTATGGAAGAACTAAAACAACGTGCAATAGCAACAGCAAGGAAAATTGAAAGATACGAAGGACGAATAAAACAATATCATGAAAATGTCCAGTTCAGAAGAAACCAACACTTCTTCTGCCAGTCCCTTGATGAAAATCGAATCCAAACTAATATTCACCCATGTAAAGAAAAAACTTTGAACTTTTGGAAAGAACTGTGGGAAAACCCAGTGGAATACAACAACACTGTCTCCTGGATCAAAGATATTCAACAAAAAAAACAACACAAAACAAGATGGAAAATATTGTAATAAAAACTGACATGGTAGCAAAACAAGCAAAGAAGGTCAAGAACTTGAGTGCACCTGGCCTGGATGAACTGCATGGATACTGGCTAAAACACCTGACAAGCCATCATCACATGGCCACTCAATTTGATCAAATGCTTCAAAATGCAACATGAAAAATGGTTAACAGCTGGCCGAACATACTTGATAATGAAAGATCCAGAAAAAGGCACAGAACCCAGCAACTATCGCCCAATTACAAAAATCCAATGACAACCCAAACTGCCGACTTTGAAATATCAAAGTCGAAACTGTTTCACATTTAATATGTGAATGCAGCAAAATTGCACAAACTGATTACAAAGCTAGACGTGACCGAGTTGCTAAATTAATCCACTGGCCATTATGTAAAAAATATGATTTACCTGTATCCAGAAAGTCATGGGAACATAAAATGGAAAAAGTTATCAAAAACGAGAAGGTGAAGATCTTGTGGGACTTTCGAATACAAACGGTTCATCATTTGGAGCACAACACGCCAGATATCATGGCTGTAGAGGGCCAAAATGTACAGTTTATTGATATCGCTATTCCTGGAGATGCCAGAGTCAAAGAAAAAGAACTAGAAAAAATAATGAAATATCGCGACCTGGCCATCGAAACTACACGGCTATGGATGAAGCATGTAACAGTGATATTCATTGTCATTGGGGCACCTGGCACCATGTCCAAGAATTTTACAAGACACATCAACAAATTGCAGCTTCCTGCAATAACATCAGCGGAACCGCAAAAAACAGTGCTACTCAGAACATCTTATATTTTAAGAAGGTACTTGGTTGATACCTAGGACGCTGGCAGCAACCCGTATCAACCATTAGCACCAGTCACTGGTATCTGTAATGCATTTTTGAATGTTCAGTTGGCTGAGATTCATGTTTAATGAATAAAGTATATATACTAATGCTAATGCTAAGATAATAATAATAATAATAATAATAATAATAATAATAATAATAATAACAACAATAATAATAATAATATGCTTAGAAACAACTAGCATTAGCAAAAATATTACATCCTTTACTGAAAAGGCGATGAAACAATGGAGAACTGAGTTGGCAGTAGCGAATGAGAACTACGGAATGGTTAATATCAAGCGAGGAATTTTCCAGGGTGATTCACTTTCACCTCTTCTCTTCATCATCGCGATGATCCCACTATCAGTAATCTTTAAAAAAATGAAATTAGGCTACCAAACAGCCAAAAAAGCTGAAAAAAATTCTCATTTATTATATATGGATGATTTGAAACTCTATGGAAAGTCAGAAATAGAAATCCAATCACTGACAAACACAGTCCGAGTATTCAGCACCGATATTTCAATGCAGTTTGGCATGGAAAAATGCGCCACTGTATCCATAAAAAGGGGCAAAAGCACTACATGTGAGGGAATTGAAATGCCCAATGGCAAACTAATTAAATGCAGTGGAAATGAAGCCTACAAATACTTAGGCATTCTGCAGTTAGATAACATCAAGCATGGAGAAGTAAAAACTATTGTCAGGGGAGAGTACACCATCAGAGTTAGGAAAATTTTGAAATCTAAATTGAATGGTGGAAATACAATCAAGGCCATAAATACCTGGGCAATACCAGTTATAAGATACACAGCTGGCATAGTTAAACTGGACACAAGCTGATTTGGACCTTTTGGACCGAAAAACCAGGAAACTAATGACAATGCACTACAGTTTACATCCACGTGGTGATACTGATAGACTTTACCTGCCCCGAAAATCAGGTGGCAGAGGATTATTACAAGTGAAGCAAATAGTTGAAGAAGAAAAACACACACTGGCTGATTATTTAAAAGAAAGTCAAGAACATCTATTAATCGAAGTAAAGAACAAAAATCTATTGAAGGTCCAACAGACGAAACAAGAATACAGAAAAGATGTGATAAAATCAAGAATGGAGAGTTGACAGAACAAAGCACTGCATGGCCAATTTCTGGAAAAAATAAAAGATAAAGTGGACAGTGAACAAACTTGGTTATGGTTAACAGCAGGTACATTAAAGAAAGAAACAGAGTCACTAATCCTGGCTGCGCAAGAACAAGCTATCCGCACAAATGCCATTAAGGCCAAAATCGAAAAATCCTCTGATGATGCCAAATGCAGACTTTGCAAAGAAGCTGATGAAACTGTTGATTACATACTCAGCTGCTGTAAAAAAAATCGTGCAGGCTGATTATAAATTGCGGCACAATTCAGTAGCACAAATGATCCATTGGAATTTGTGCAAAAATTATGTTAAAACAGCAACAAACTGGTGGGAACATAAACCTGAAAAAGTCACTGAAAATCAGTTGGTCAAGATCTTGTGGGATTTTCGCATACAAACAGACAAAATACTGGCACATAATACACCAGACATCACACTGGTTGAGAAAAATAAGGTTATAATCATAGACATCGCAATACCAGGTGATAGCAGGGTTAACGAGAAGGAACACGAAAAAATCACAAAATATCAGGACTTAAAAATCGAAATTCAACGATTATGGTACAAACCAGCAGTGGTAATTCCAGTGGTAATTGGCACACTGGGTGCTATTCCAAAAGCACTGGAATTACATTTAAAACAGATAAAAATTGACAAAATCACCATCAGTCAAATGCAAAAAGCCGCACTGCTTGGATCTGCACGCATATTACGAAAATACGTTATGACGTCCTAGGCCCCTCGGTGGGACCCGACTAGTAACCAGTGCCAAATCCGGCGAAACAACTGGCCGCTGTGATACAATTGTATAATAATAATAATAATAATAATGTACTTGATTGATACCTAGGACGCTGGCAGCAACCCGTATAAGCCATTAGCAGCACTCAATGGTATTTGTGATGCATTTTTGAATGTTCAGTTCAGAAAAAGGGCACTCATTCCCTTTTTCCTGACCTCTCATTGCAGGGACCCCTTTCTTTTGCCAGTAGGAAAGTGCGGGCTTCCCACTGTGCCAAAAAACCAAACCATTTCTCTCCTTTCACTTCTCAGTCAGTTGACTGAGTTTCATGTTTAATGAATAAAGTATATAATAATAATAAATAAATATTCAAATGTTACTTTAACTGATCAATGTTGCCACCTTGGATAAAAAGCACTGCTCTATCCAAGAATTTCAAATATTGAACTATCAAGGCCATAAAAACTTAACTATTTATAGAGTCACTTGGGGCTATTGTTCCATTCTTTGCCAATTAAACTTATGGAGAATCAGTTGGTTTGGTGAGTGATAACAATCGCTTGATGTGTCAAAAACATGTTTCCCAAGGGGCACAGCTTGTTTATTGCTTCCTTCTTTCAAGGGCTGTTATGCTTCAGTACCTGCAATAGAGCTAAAATCATTGCTGATGAGATGTTCCATTGGCTAAAATCATGTGTTTGCTGTTTTGAGTTAGTAGACAATTATTTTAGAATCTGCCTGAAAAGGTGGCATAGCTCTTCCACAAATGTTGCTGGGTGTTTACGCATTGTCGACAGCTGCTTGATGTTTTTCAGTCAGACTGTATAAAATATGTGGCTTGTTTAGCCTTTACCAGCTTAATAGATTGCATATTGTCCTTCCTGGATGAGAGATCAAGGTTGCTGTCCAAGCGACCAGAAGGGCATCAGGATGGAAGGAATTACGAATTTCTGATTTTATAATCTGTTAATGCTGTTTAACTTATTTAACTCATTAACATTGATGATCCTCCAGAAACAAATTCTAACCCATGTGTGAGTCAATGATCAAATCTGTCAGCATAGTTGATTCTGGTAGCTGTAGTGTGCAAATGAGAGAATAGAATAGAATAGAATAGAATAGAATAGAATAGAATAGAATAGAATAGAATAGAATAACAGAGTTGGAAGAGACCTTGGAGGTCTTCCAGTCCAACCCCCTGCCTAGGCAGGAAACCCTACACCATTTCAAACAAATGGTTATCCAACATCTTCTTAAAACTTCCAGTGTTGGAGCATTCACAACTTCTGGAGGCAAGTTGTTCCACTGATTAATTGTTCCAACTATCAGGAAATTTCTCCTTAATTCTAAGTTGCTTCTCTGTTTGATTAGTTTCCACCCATTGCTTCTTGTTTTACCCTCAGGTGCTTTGGAGAATAGTTTGACTCTCTCTTCTTTGTGGCAACCTCTGAGATATCAGAACACTGCTATCATGTCTCTCCTAGTCCTTCTTTTCATTAAACTAGATATACCCAATTCCTGCAATCGTTCTTTATATGTTTTAGCCTCCAGTTCCCTAATCATCTTTGTTGCTCTTCTCTGCACTCTTTCTAGAGTCTCCTCTAGAATATCCTTCTGTTCTTTGTAGATGTTTGGAAGGGTGCTGCAGTGGATTCAGTTTCTGAAAGGTCCTTTAGAACACAGTCATAATACCTGTCAGTAGCATATTTAAAAATGTATAACTGTGATCTTGTGATCCTGCAGAAAGGACAACTGCATTGCAAATAGATGCTTGTTTGCATTCCTGGGTCTTCAAAGCTCATTTTGGAGATTAGAATCAAATATCTACATAGCTTTAAAGCTTAGGCAAGGATGGATAATGAATGGTTCCCTGGCTAGTATTGAATGTCGAACTTCCAGCAAACCTAACCAACATGTTAGAAACAGGTAGGATGAGTTTATATTTCACTGACATAAAGAGCACTACAGGTTGTCCAGTCCTGGATTAGTGGATTAGAACTGGAGAATGTATAGTTCAATCCAACGTCACCATGAAGTTTACTGAGAAAATCTCAGTCTCACCTGCCTTACATGGTTGCTATGAGGATTAATTTGGAGACGAGAGCATTATGTGATATCTTGAGATATTTGAGGATGAACAGAAAGCTATACCATACACAATATGGCAAAAGGCATTTTTCTACAATAACAACCTAGCAAAGAGTACTGGCTCTATACAAGTAAGATTTGGAAGGTCTTGCCAAAGGAGAAGATGTGACAAAAGAGAAGTGATTCTTTAATTATGTATGTTGCAAGTATACGTAGTTTTCTGTCCCTTTAATTGCAATGGCTTCTACCAAAGAATGTAAGGGTGAATAAAGGTGATGGAAATTCCAAACAAGTCCCGACGGGAATTCTTCAGAAAGAGCAATGGATACTAAATAATTCCTGGTAGTGGAAATGTGTGCTAGATTGAATCTAGCAAAACATTGCATCTCCTAGTACAAAGTTGCTTGAAGAAAATGCTTACCTTCCAGAGGTGGAGTGGAGAGAGAATGGAGATTTTACAGTATCCTCCCCCTGCCATGCCCACCAAGCCACACCCACCAAGCCACGCCCACCAATCCAAGCCACATCCACAGAACCGGTAACAAATTTTTTTGAATCCCACTATCTTTACCTTCTCAAAGAATTCATCCGAGGCCTGGGTGACTGTTTAGCCTTCTGAATTGACGCAAACCAGTTGAGATCAAATGAGTCTAAATCAATTCAAACCGATCTGGATGCTTTCCACATACAGTATCTTTTAAAGATCATTATTATTATGAATCAAAACTGGTCCAATCAGAGATATCTTCTGAACTAATTTGGACATTCAAATTTTTTCAAATCAACATGAACATTCTAATTTAATCAAATGCCATTAATTTGATTCTGTGATAGCAACCTATTTTTCAGTAGTCCAGTATAGAAAATACATTGCAAGTAATGCTTCTTTTTTTTTTAGTATTCCATGAAATTCAAATTAGGATAGCAGTATTTCCAGAACATGTACCATTTGACTTTGAATAATATAGACTATTGTCTATCACTAACAGAAAAGCATACTTGATGAATATGAACGACGTCCATGCATAAGCATAACATCATAAATCTTGCAAAATGATTACTATGGCTTCAAATGAGAGGTACACATAAACTAAAATTAAGATTACTTAAAACATATCCAATTATCTAGACAGATGTGCTGTAAGAATATGAGACAATCATGCCATTCGCTCCCAGTCTAGATAATTGCTTCAGATGGTAATGTTTCTGTGACAGAATGCAAATTGTTTGCTTATACTTTGAAATTTGCTAGCTAATTATCACATTATGATGCTTTCAGCCACTGAACCAAATAGTTATCTCTGCCCGGCAATCAATCTAGATTAACTCATCACAGTTCTAGAATAAAAGAAATATTTTCAATTGCTGAGCAATGTTATAAGCTGCCTTTGTATCTTGCTGAATATAGGGTTGCATTGTCCTAGGTATTTGTGTAATAGAGGGAAGCAGTTCTAAATTTTAATAGAAGAACAGTCAGAGCTGGAGGGCAGAGTTAAATGTGTCATCAGTTTGGAACATTTTACGCTCCCAAAAGAAACATAAGTGTAGCTCTCTCCCTCTTGAATTCTATTGCCCCCTATCTAGTGCCAATTTAGCTTTGACTGTTAGTTACAAGATTCTTATGTATAGGTAGCAATAATAAACTCTTCTGGGCTTTGAATTAAGTGAATTCTCCTGGTTATTTATGCCTGACAATTTTAGCATCACACATTGTTGTCTCATCTGTATCTCATGCTATTTCAGTTCTAGTCCTGAGGATATGGCTTCAGGCAATGCTTTTTAGAGGAAGTAACTGCTGAATTATGTAACTGAAGGTTTGCTTGACTTGCATTTTTATATCTATTCTTTGGCAGGTGACCTCATAAGTAACTGTGGCCTATACATGAACAAAAAGGATAAAAATAAGATTGGCTTGTAAAATGTTGCTCATGAAGATGTTTAGAGGAAGTATTTAGCATTTTGAATAAAGTCCTCCATCTATCCCCAACATGTTAACCACTAAAGCAGGGGTCTCCAAACTTGGGAACTTTAAGATTTGTGGACTTCAACTCCCAGAAGTCCACAAGTCTTAAAGTTCCCAGGTTTGGAGACCCCTACATTAAGGTATTGGAATGACACTCTCCAGAATGCCCAGCCATCACTATGTTGACTGGCAGCCATCACTATGTTGACTGGCAGCTCTGATACTTATAGACCGAACCATTTAAGTAGTATCAAAAGGGATCTGCAACTGATGGAAAAAGAAAGCAAGCATATAGTAATCAAAATCAAGAGATAGCAGCAGGTGAATTAACTCAGGGGTGCCCAACCTTTAGGCCACAGCCCACTAGTGGGTTCTGAGTGGGTTGTGAGCTTTTTGCCTCAGAAATGGTGAGAGAAAAGATCAGGGCTGTGATCCGACCGGTTTAAGAACCAGGTTTGCTTCCTGCATGCATCTGATGCATCAGACCCACGTGTGCGCAGTTTACAGGAAAATCACCTTCCGCGTGAGGAAAAGAGCTGAGGGATGGCAATCCACCCTGGCACACCCATCAGCTGGGCTTCAGAAAAGGGAATATAGGTGAGTATAGCACAGGGGTGAGCAGGCGGGCCCAGCTGAAAGTCGGAGTGAAACGGTTTGCTCCCAACTGATAGTTGGAGTTACCGGTTGGCCCGAACCAGTCCAAACTGGTAGAATCCCACCCCTGGAGCAGATGTCTGTGTGCACACACAGGCATCCCTTCTTGCACAAGAGGCAGGCAAGTGCTTGCATGCATGCTCCATTTGCATGAGTGGCAGGCACACATGCATACCTCGCGCAAATGGAGTAGTCCATACACACACTTGCCAACTGCTCACACAGAGTCATCCCCCTCCCCCAGCACCAGTCAGCAAAACCAGAAAGGTTGTAGAAAACTCTTAAGACTCAAGAAGCTTTATAGGAGCCAGGGAAGGGTGAAAACAGCCTCCCTCCCCCCCCCCGAGGCTCTCCAGAGGCTTCAGGGACCTTCGGGAGGCTTCCCTGAAGCCTCCAGAGGGCAAAAAACAATCCTACGAGCAAACCAAAAGTCACTTCTGGTTTGCTCGTAGGGTCGGTTTAATCCTCCGGAGGCTTCAGGGAAGCCTCCCGAAGGCCCCTAAAGCCTCAGGAGGGCTTAAACCGACCCTACGAACAAACCGGAAGTCCATTCCTGAACTTCCAGTTTGCCCACAGGGCCGGTTTTTTACATTCCAGAGAGAAGCTCCTGAAGCCTCGGGGGGGGGGGCATGTCCTCCCCAAGCTCCTATAAAGCTCTGGAGCCTGGGGAGGATGAAAAATGGCTTTAAAAAAGGCTGAACATGTGCGCGCTGGTCAGCTGACAGGGCAACGTTTCACGTGCCCTGACAAATGGCTCCGCTTGCCACCTGTGCCCATCTTTGCCCATCTCGGCTCTAAGTTAACTGATTGTGTACAGACTTACAACCACAATTGAGTCCAAACTTTATGTTGCTAAGGAGACCGGGGTTAAGTGAGTTTTGTCCCATTTTATGATCTTTCTTGCCATATTTCTTACGTGAATCACTGCAGATGTTAAGTTATAACACAGTTGCTAATTGAATCCAGCTTCCCCATTGACTTTACTTGTTAGAAGGTTGCAAAATGTGACTTTCTGACCCTGGGACACTGCCACCGTCATAAATATGAGTCAGTTGCCAAGTGTCTGAATTTCGATCATGTGACCATGGAGATGCTGCAATGGTTTTAAGTGTGAAAAATGGTCATAAGTCATGTTTTCTCAGTGCCATTGTAACTTTGGTCACTAAACAAATTGTTATAAGGCAAGGACAACAAGTAATGCATAAACCACAACTTGATCCAGGTGAACAAAAATCTTGGAAGGAACATTTCAAAACATTCTCTATCTTAATTAACTCATCATAACTAAAGTTGAAAAAAATCTTCTTACAGTATCCAAGTTACTGTGCTAGATGAGCGTTAAGGGTTATGGACATAGTTCTTATATTCTTGATCTTGCCAAGCTAGGTGAGACTTAACATGAGGAATGTGTACAAGATTGCAATTACAATTTGGACTTTTCTGCCTAGATGAAGTCTCTAAATAGGCTTTGGGATAAGCAGGGGTGTCAAACTCAAGGCCCAGGTGCTGGTTCTGGCCCGTGGGATGCTTGGATCTGGTCCACAGAACCACCCTGGAAAAAACAAAGGACCAGCCTGCGGTGCCTCTGTTGGGAAAACAGAGCCCAGGAGGGCCATGTGCAGCCCTCCTGAGCTGCAAAATAGAGCCCAGGAGGGCTGCAAAATAGAGCCCAGGAGGGCTGCAAAATAGAGCCCAGGAGGGCTGCAAATGGCCCTCCTGGGCTCTATTTTCATCAGTGAAAGATTGCAGGAGGCCACTGCAGCTGTAAACAGAGCACACAAGGGCCGTTTGCAGCCTTTCCAAGTTCCACTTTCACTGGCAGAGGTCGCAGGAAGCCATCACCGCCAAAAACAGAGCTAGGGAGCCTGTTTTCACTGGCAGAGTGCTCAGGCCACCACAGGTGCCCCCCCGACATGAGTGACAACAAGCTGGCCATGCCCACCATGGCCACGGCCACCCCAGCCTCCCAAGGTCAAACACAACCCTGATGTGACCCTCAATGAAATCGAGTTTGACACCCCTGGAGTAAAGGATGCTTCACTACACCCAGAATTGGTGTGTGCTGCAGAAGAGTTGACGTCCTGGTTTAATCTGTTTTTTTAGGTGGCTTCTGCTCTTCAAATAATGCTCTGATCACACAATGTGTCCACGCTTGAAACTTGATGCCAACTTTCTTGGCAGCATTTGCTAAGTCTCAGCTGGGCTGCAAAAGAGGTGTTGGTAGAAGGAACTATGCTAGGATATACTTGTTCGGGGGTGGGGGAGAAAATTGCCATTTTGCCAATTCTCCATGCATGTGAATCCCATTCACTAGATCTCACTAAAAACAAAGGAACAGACCCTTCCCAGCTGGGTATGAACATTCTGAAAAACTGAATAAATAGGAATTAGATACTCTTCTCTACCTCCTCCGCCCCTTTTCCACCCTTAGGTTTGGATTTCAGCTGCAGGATTCATATGTCATGCTGAGAAAAAACATTCACCAGAAACATTCAGCTGGCTTGTTCACTTCAGATTATTCTCCAGTATTAGCTCTGTTTTAATCCTAAATTGTGCAGCCACTTTGGAACCATTTTTCATGCAGATTGAGGCGTATTGACTACCTGAGCTTTAAAGTAGCTGTCCCGAATAGATGAAATAAAAAGGAAGTTCTGCCCATTTTGGAAAAGTTAAGCCATTTAACTTAAGGAATCCAGAATGAGAAAGCAAGACACTAAAGGAAATGTATTTAAATGTTCCAGCAATATAATATTGTGCATATGATCCCTAAACCTATTATTAATCTATCCCAGTAGATATTTACAATAAGATATGCAATATATTTTTGTTATGCTGCGTTCACTGTCTTGCAGATTAGTAATTTAATTTTAGCGAAGTAGCTGCACCTCAAAAATGGCACCCAACGTGATGCTTAGCGAATACACGAGATCCGCTTAATTCAAACTTTCAAACTTTAATGGAATTTGTATGCTGCCCATTCCCTAGGGACCCTAGTAATAATTTATAATTACAAAGAACGGGTTAATATTCACACGTGCATTTGCCAGACAGAGGTAATCCTTGTTTAGCAACTGCCTCATACCTCAATCATTCATAGTTACAGTGGTGATGAAAAAGTAACTTTGCCGTCAGTCCTCACATTTACAATTTTCACAAGTCTGTAAAGCAGATATGTCAAATTCAAGGCCCGTGGGCCGGATTTGGCCCATGGGGTGCTTAGATCTGGCCCGCAGGAACTGACCACAGCACCTCTGCCAGCGAAAACAGAGCTCATGAGGGTGGCCCTCCCGGCCTCCGTTTTCACTGACAGAGTGTTGCAGGAGGCCATTGTAGATGAAAACGGAGCCCGGGAGGGTCACGCACCCCCCCCCCCATGAGCTGTGTTCAGTGGTTCGAATCACTAGCACCACATAACGGAGTGAGTCCCCATTACTTGTCCCAGCTTCTGCCAACCTAGCAGTTCGAAGGCATGTAAAAATGCAAATAGAATAATAGGGACCACCTTTGGTGGGAAGATAACAGTGTTCTGTGCATCTTTGGCATTTAGTCATGCCGGCCACATGACTACGGAGATGTCTTCAGACAGCACTGGCTCTTTGGTTTTGTAGTGGAGATGAGCACCGCCCCCTAGAGCCGGGAACGATTAGCACATATGTGGAACGGGGACCTTTACCTATGTGTATATTGCCACAGAAGAACTCTGGGCATGGCAGCTCTCCAAATCAAATCAGTCAAGTAACAATTGGTGAAGCTGCTATTCGGAAGAAAGCCATTTCAGGAATGTCATCTCATCTTATCATGTCATCTAAATATTGACTTTTTAAAAGATGAAAGTTCTTAAGGGGTGTATATCTCATTGATTTGAACCTGCAGCACAAATGTATGTTTCTAGTAAAAAGTCATTGATAAGAATGTGCCACTGGGCTAAGATTTTTGTGAAGGGTTAAAGTCTAAGCCTTGTTAATTTAGCAGGTTTCCCAGTGAATATTCTAGAGGTAGACTGGACATAAATTCAGCCTTTAAGCCTCTGTGTGTCACCTGCATGACTGATTTTTTTGTAGCATGAGCTCTTCGGATAAGTGATTATCCCCCATGTGTGCGTACTTGGGAAGCCAAGTCGGTGACCTTGACTTCTGTCTTCATCTGTTTCGCTCATCAATCATCTTATAGGTTATGTATCCTTCCTGCCCCCATCACCTGTTTTCTTTTCTACACATAGGAATCAAGGCAGAGCTTTGAAAACAGGATCCAGCCCAAATGCTAAAACAGCGCAAAGTCAATTCACTGCTGTGTAATGAGAATTTTTTATTAAGGCACACTTTCAATTTACTTAGGAACAGTGGTGGGATTCACGTACCTTCCCTACTAGTTTGCAAATGTGAGTGGGCCCACACCACTTTCTGCACATGTGCAGTGCTCGCGCATTAAGTCGGGGCAGGTGGGCGGAGCCTCCCGCAGCCTCTGGTACCGGTTTCCCCCGAGCTGGAGAGAACCGGCTGAATACCATCTCTGGAACAAACGTAAGGGACTGGTAGGTTATTTCATTCCATTCTTAAAATCTTCTTCAAGGGAATTGTTTTATCTTGTCACCAGGAAATAGAAAAAAGCAGTAATAATTTATCTTTACAATTGAAGTGTGGAGAGCACTTCACTAGATGTAGCTGCTGGCCACCCGACATGAAACAAAACTAGGGACAGGACTGAAATCCAGCAGTTTCTGACAGGTTCTGGAGAACTGGTAGCAGAAATTTTGAGTAGTTTGGAGAACCGGTAGCGGAAATTTTGAGTAGTTTGGAGAACGGCAAATTCCACCTCTGGCTGGCCCCAGAGTGGGGTGGGAATTGAGATTTTGCAGAATAGCAATAGCAGTAGACTTATATACCGCTTCATAGGCCTTTCAGGCCTCTCTAAGCGGTTTACAGAGAGTCAGCATATTGCCCCCAACAATCTGGG
This sequence comes from Thamnophis elegans, assembly GCF_009769535.1. Lineage (NCBI taxonomy): Eukaryota > Metazoa > Chordata > Lepidosauria > Squamata > Natricidae > Thamnophis > Thamnophis elegans. Next base: position 59,669,403 of record NC_045548.1, on the reverse strand, counting down.
TCCTCATTTTACCCACCTCGGAAGGATGGAAGGCTGAGTCAACCCTGAGCCGGTGAGATTTGAACCGCTGACCTGCTGATCTAGCAGTAGCCTGCAGTGCTGCATTTAACCACTGCGCCACCTTGGCTCTATCGAAGTAACTCAAGTGTTCTATTTGAAGCAATGCATATCTCAGCAAATGCAATCAAAGTGTAAACTTCTAAATAATAATACATTGAATCTTAATTCTTTTGTGGTTGTTTTAAACTGCAGGATATACATAAAATAATACATAACTTATATTTTTGTCTCAATTGCTTTTGAGTAATACAGAAAAGATAATGATATACTATAGCAGCATCCCCCCCACACCACCTACTTTTTAAATAAACCATTACAAATTCAAATAGTTTGACCCCAATCCTACTGCCATAGTATGATACAAAACATTCCATGCACAGGGTTTTGTTGACCTGGTTGAACATTCTCAGCATCCTGTCCAACTAGCAGCTCCCTCCTATGTATCCCAAAGGTTGTTACAGCTTCACCAAAATTCTGGTGAAGATTGAGAGGAGTTAGAAAGTAGATAAAGAATTTGTCCTGACAGAACCTGCTTGGTGGTCAGACAAAAAAAGATTGGCTGTAACACATGGAACTCAAATAGGTCCAAAGTGGCTCAAATCACATACTGCCACTTAAGGAGTACAATGGACAGAATTAATGATATTAACCAATTTGCTCAACAGATTTTAATCAAGCTTAATATGAGGTATAATTACATAAAACATAGTTCACATATAGGAACATTTTCGCACTTCTGAAACGTATCCCAGTCGGTTTCAATACTAGACAGTCAGTACCTGTACCACTGATTTTCATTTTTGATTTGTGGAAATAAAGTCAGCATTTCAATTTAGTGAGTTAGATTTGAATAATAAAAAGTAAAAGTTAAAATTCTTTCCTTGTATTTGATCTCCGCACATTATTTCTTGATAAAAGAAAGGCCAGCCACAGTATTTAAATTTCAGTTCAAAGAAATCATCAAAGGAAGTCAAGGCTGAATTTCCAATTGTTTTCTCTTGTTTGAATCCTTCCCCTGCCACGCCCACCAAGCCACACCACACCCACCACAGAACTGGTAATAAAAACAATTGAATTTCCCCCACTGGCTAGGGAGACTAACTATGCCTGCTAATATTTTTATCAAGCATAGTGAAAACCTCTGGCAAATATTTATCGATCCATAAAAAATGTAGACCACTTTCTATCAAGAGCAATCTTTTGCAGCTCAACCCACCTCAAAGAGTTGTTGTGGGGAAAATAGGAGAAAGATTCACTTGCTTTGAGTTACTTATAAAAAAAAGATGGGTTTTAAAAGTTCTAACCTAAAATCTGAAACCCTCATTTCTATGAGTTTCTTTTCTTCTTAGAAAACCCTGATCTTTATTTAAAATAGGCACGGCCGACCTGCCATGATAGAATCTATCAAAAAACCGTAGAAAAAAAAAAACCAAATAGGATAAATAGTAAGTTAAAGCTGATAACAATAATTGTTGTAATGCTGATAGAGAGGTGCTAGGGGAAAAGGCTTTTGTGAAGCTGTGGGCTCAAATCTTGGGAGATGGTTATCAGAAAACAAAGAAAAAATAGAGAAGGTCCATGCAAGGTTGCTGATCAGAGGGAGTCCATCCCAAAACTGAGGTGCCACAACATAGAAATCACTCTTTGGCATCTTCCTTTGGAGGGGAGGGGAAACAACATTTGTACTGTCTTTTTTCTATTTCTTTTAACAACCACATGAGGAGAACAATGAAACCAAATATTGCATCCTGCTCAATCAGATTCATGATTCACCAACTGGCAGGCAGAAAACATGACAGAAATTCTTTAATTTCACAACATATGGACAGATTCAACACATAGTTTCAATTGGGAAAATGTGATAATCAGGGGTTGGTTCCGGCAGGCATTACTGCCGGTTCGCTCATAGTGCGAACTGTGCACACGCGCAGTGCAATAAAAATTGTTCTGCACATGCGCAGAAGTGAAAAACAAGATGGCAGCTCCTATGGCACTGCCCGGAAAACCAGTTCAGGGGCGTGGCAGGCCTGGTCGCAGCCGGTTCCAGCGACCCAGACCGCCAAACCATTACTGGTTCGGCCGAACCGGTCCAAACCGGTGGAAACCCACCACTGGTGACAATCCTATGGTAGATCATGTCAAGTCCAAAAATGCCAGGGAATTTCTAGAAGCCTGGGCTTCTGACAAATCAGCCATCAATAGACACAGAGACATTAACAACATCTATAGACATGCAAAAGAGATAAACAACTAGCCCAAAAGAGAAACTCTCCACCAGATATCAGCACTCAGTTCAGCATGGATTAATTCCAAGGTTAACTTCAGACCAACAATCAAGTAAACAATTCCCCAGTCAAGAAATTGCCAAAGACCCCAGCCAAAGAATCTCAAAGACTGCCTCCACCCACACACCGGCAAGTCACCAGAATATAAACTGACAGCAAGCAGCGCTCCTTACTACCATAGCCCTGATGATGTTACCTCGTTAGGGTAATGTAAGAAAACTAGCAAGCTCAGAGAGCACCAATGTCAACCTCATGTCAACCCAGAGCTAAAGATATTCTCCTTTGTTAGATGTCTTGCAATTGTGAGATATACAAAGCTTCTGCCCCTGTGTACATGAGGCTGGTTTATTTATTTATTTTAATTTCAACAGGCTGATTTTCCTTGAACTCATCCTGCCTCAACCCGGGATTTTGCAACCTCTTTTGCCACTGTTGTTAAGTAAATCACTGCAATTGTTAGATGAATCACACAGTTGTTAAGTGAATCCAGTTTCCCCATTGACTTTGTTTGTCAGAGGTTGGCTGGGGAGATTTCAGATGGTGATCACATGAACCTTGGATGCTGCAGCTGTGTGTAAAATACATGCTGGTTGCCAAGTCCCCAAATTTTGATTCTGTGACCACATGGATGCTGGTGAAAGCGTTGTAAGTGCAAGGACTTGTCATAAGTCACTTTTTTCCAGTGCTGTTGTAACTTTGAAGGGTTGCTAAACGTGATTGTGAGTCAAGAAATACCTGTGTCCCTTTTACCACAACTTAGTTTGAGGATTAAGGATGTAGGAACTGATTTTCAGTAAACCTATCGGCAGACAAGACCTAGATTGTCTCTGTTATTATCTTGAAATCTTGACATCAGAGGAAAGGGAGTGGAGAAGATAATAGCATGTCTTTCATTCCGTGAGAATTGAGGATGTGGAAGGGCTTGTTCTGCTAAGAGGTTAATTTAAGTGCTTTATGCCACAGCCACCAACCATGTTAGAGTAGATACTAGTTAGGAACTGTTTGTAACTGACAGCATGGTGGGGGGAAAAAAGGAGGAGGAAAAACATTCTGTGCTCTCCAAAACAATGTGCTGCCAAGTTGAACGAGCTGCGTGTTGGCAGATTTCTTTCTTCCTCTCTTGTTAAAAAAAAAGAGAAAAGTATGCTATGATCCAGCAAATAAAACCGGGAACCAGGAAGTGATCCTGCTATGTTCACGGCAATGCCGTCATCCCCCCGTTTTCTGCTTCCCTTTCCAGTCTGATTTTCTGCAAAACTATGGTGGTACGTTTAGCTGGTGTTACTCGGAAGGACAGAGTTATTTCTGGTTACATTTCCTTTCAGTTCCTTCTTGTGACCGAGGCTCTGACTTCACAATTTCGTCACTGTCATTTCGAAGCTTCTAGAGATAAAGTCATTCTCTGTTTTGAGACAGTGCATGTTAGCAAGTTGGGGGCAAGTGGTGAGATCTGGCCGCTAAGGTAGAGGCGTGGGAGAGAAAGTTTTCAAGAATCACTGGAGAGTCAACTCGTGGGGGCAGCCAACTGCTCATCATGATTTATTGGGCAGTCACTTAGGGAGGTGAAAGTGTGAAGGCGCTGTGGCAAGAGGGATGTAAGCGGGTCACAGGAGCTTTTGAATGGAGATCTTGGCAAATGATGGTAAGCTTTGCATTGGGGTAAAGAACATTTTCATTTGTGCCAAATGTCTTTGTGAAGCTAAGAGATGCTGCTCAATGTGCTGTAAGTTGGGATGGCTGATTTTAGATTTTATCTTGATCAGAAACTCATAAGCTTTAAAGAAAGCATATTGTTTTCTGATGTTATTCCCTTTTGTGTGTGTTTATGTCTGATCTGCAGTTTCCATTAATGATTGTCTTTATTACGGAGCTGTTGTAAGGCACAGTGAAAATTATTTTTCCAACTGCATGAGTATTCAAAAGGGCTTGCCTAATTGCTAAGGATAATCGTGTGTAATTATTAATCTGTCATTATTGCGTTTTACTGCATGTCTTCTAGCAAACTTGTTTGAATGCCTAGCAGTCTCTATATCTACCTGTCCAACCATCTATGTATGAATGAATTTCAGTTCAGTCAATTTTCTTTCTTTTTGGTTTAGTGGTCAGCATAAGTGTAGTCTTCATTTGACAGAGGGTTGAACTGAAGCTGAAGCCACATTTATTTCAGAACTTGGACTTCAAATGTCCAGTCCTTTACCAATACAAGAAATCTGCTACCCCCTCGTTTTTCCAGGTGTTCATTTATCCTGCACTTTAAAAAATCCACAACTTTTAAAGAATCTGCTGTTTGAGCAGCCTGTGGCTGATCAAAACCACATTATATTGATTTAGCTTCTAAACAGTTGTGGAACAAAGGTGGTCTTCTACTTCTTGGAGCACAAACAAATTTGCTCTTACAATTAAACATATTTTTTTACATAGGATTTTTTTTGTGTGTTATGGATTGGGTAACTTCATTCTCACATCCGACCCTGGCCCACTAAAAAAATATTTTTAGGAATAACTAAAGATAGTTCTTAAATTACAACCACAGGGAAATTCAGACACCAGAATTTTCATTGCCAAGCAATTGTTAAGTTAATCACCAGTTTTCAACTCATTTTGCTATGGTGGTTAAGAAAATCACTGCAGTTGTTAAGTGAATCACATGGTTGGTAAGTGGATCCAGCTTGTCCTATTGACTTGGCTTGTTGGGAAGGTTGCAAATGGTGATCGCATGATCCTAGGACACCGCATGAATAGATGCCCATTGCCAAGCACCCAAATTCTGATCATGTGACTATGGGCAGTCCCGTGATGATTGTAAGTGTGAGAACCAGTTGTAAGTCACTTTTTTCATTGCCGTCGTAACTTTGAATGATTGCTAAACAAACGGTTGTAACTTAAGGACTACCTATATAGGCCTGAATCCAATTATATTAAAAAAAAATGATCAGGATTCACATTTCTGCTGAAGTGTTTTTATAGAGGTAGTAGCAGTATTTTAAATTCTTAAATAGTGTAGAAAGTTGCCACCTGCACCCACCCCTCTCCCAGAAGAATGAAATATTTTAGGAAATATTAAAAAGGCAGAATATTATACTTCCCTAAATGGAGAAACATGCTCTTGGAAAGCAGCCCCCAACTTTCTTAATAGCCTACAGCAGATGTCAGCACTTAGATAATCAGCACTTTTGAATAGATAGGTCTATTCATAAGCAAATACCCTCACCCAAGATCCAACAAAGGTAGGATTAGCCCTCAGCCATAGTAGGAATTGCCAAATGTCCCTTCATTGCATCAGCAGGTCCAAATTTCAACCAAATCTAGTTCAGACAACCTACAAAGCCAGCTATCACGCTTACATAAGCTCTACAACACCCAATAGAATATATGTTGTTGCACAGGAACAGGAAGTTCAAGTGCAAAGCCCAAGAAAAGGTATAAATACCCCCCACTCTCAACTCCCTGTGGCCAGCTGTCCAGAACCATAAATGTGGTTCTGCATCATGAATAAATGGACCCTCTTTCCAATAATCCCCCCAGCCTCCATTTTGTCTCCAGTGCCTGGCTTGGAATGGAAACTGGATATTTCTCCCAATAATAGCTTATCACAATTTTGCATCATAAAATTGGGTTATGCAAAATGAGAACGAAGTCTAGCTTTCAGCACACTAGCGTCACTGTGTTTAGAAACAGGGGTTCCATCTATATGTGCATGTATTTTAATATATTAATTAATTTGTGCACTTAAAGTTTGAAAAAATAATAAAAATACAGATATCCTGTGTACTTGACAATCGATGTGGTGCCATAAATAGAAATGTCAAATCAATCGTATGTAAACTGAGTTCAAAACTCTACTCAGCTATCAAGCTCATTTAGTAATTTTAGTCCAATTAATATTATTCAGACTAACCTCCTTGAAAAACTTGCTGGAAGTTAAAAGAGGGGAAGGAAAATCATGGATCTAAAATATATTTGAAAGGTAGAGAAGTAAGAAAGTTTATGTAAAATAAGCATGTGTTACTACTTTCTGTGTATGGATGCAGAATTGGAAATAATAATTATTGAAATGCAGAAGGTCTTAGTTTTGAGGGAAAGGCTATGTAAGGAAAACCATGTGTCCCCTCTGTCTGCTTAGTAGTAGCAGTACCCGAAGTGGTATTCAGCAGATTCTGACCAGTTTTGGAGAACCTGTAGTGGAAATTTTGAGTAGTCCAGACTCCAGAGAACCAGTAAATATCATCTCTGACCCCATCAATTCTCTGCCTCCTGACTCCCAGCTAATCAGGAGGGAATGAGGATTTTGTAATAACCTTCCCCTGGAGTGGGAGGGAATGGAGATTTTACAGTATTCTTCCCCTGCAAGTGACACTCACAGAAATGGTAGTAAAAAAAAAAATTGAATCTCACCACTGAGCAGTACTGATGATTAAAAAATAATCTACAATATCATCAATATTGCCAACAAAACAACAGAATAATCAGTATTTGCTAATACAGTGTAGTAATATAAAGCATACTAGCACAAGCATAATCTAAGAGTATAGAAAATAAGGCAAAGGTTCTTCCAGTTTTATAAAAAGAAAGGAATTGAATTAAGGGTCTTCCTAAGTATTAAAAGATGTGACTCAGATGTTACAAGGCAGTATCAAATTTCAGAGAAAGCAAACTATGTAGGCAATCTCTCTGTACATTTTAAAAGCTACTATTTTCTTTGAGTCACGGTGGCGCAGTGGTTAGAGTGTAGTACTGCAGGCTACTTCTGCTGCTGGCTGTCTGCAATTTGGCAGTTCAAATCTCACCAGGCTCAAGGTTGACTTCCATCTTTCTGAGGTCAGTAAATGAGGACTCAGATTGCTGGAGTTAATATGCTGACTCTGTAAACCTCTTAGAGAGGGTTGTAAAGCACTGTGAAGGGGTATATAAGTCTGCTATTGCTAAGGTGTATCTATTTTAAAATAATTCTGAAGCTGATAGTCCTTCATGCAGAAGGTATCTCCAATCAGAATAATCTGATAGTTGCTCAGTTAGACAAACTATGATGGTTTTGTTGAAACTTTTATTTTCTCCTAGAATCTGGAGAATGGTTAGGTGGAATGGAATTTCAGAATTGTCTTTGATTTGATTTCCAGTTGTCTTTCACTTCAGTAATAGAATTAAGAGAAAGAGCAGTGTTCCAATATCTCAGGGGTTGCCACAAAGAAGAGGGAGTCAAACTATTCTCCAAGGCACCTGAGGGTAGAACAAGAAGCAATGGGTGGAAACTAATCAAGGAGAGAAGCAACTTAGAATTGAGGAGAAATTTCCTGACAGTTAGAACAATTTATCAGTGGAACAGCTCGCCTCCAGAAGTTGTGAATGCCCCAACACTGGAAGTCTTTAAGAAGATGTTGGATAACCATTTGCTTGAAATGGTATAGGGTTTCCTGTCTAGGCAGGGGGTTGGACTAGAAGACCTCCAAGGTCCCTTCCTACTCTGCTATTGTATTAAATTGGTCCTCTCTTGATACTATTTCAATCTTTTGAAGCCATACAAAGATTCACAGGGAAATTCAGGCTTACTTTCTGTCCAGAAAAATAAATCATACCCAAAGATGACCTACCTAACATTTCCTGCAATTGGCATTTTTTTATGTACAACAGTGTAACCTCTGTCTAAGTCACAGAATGACTTTGACCTGAGTGATCGACAGAGCTGGGAGTTGTGCAGCTGCTGTTTTGGTAATGGTGAAAATTTTGATCCTGCAGGAGACATAGTGATCAAATGCTCATCTGATACTAATGTACAGGGAGGGAAAAATGTCCTCTGGCAGCGTGGAAGAGGGTACATGACTAGACAGATGTATGTTTTCTCTGTGAATATTTGGAGAGGAGAGAGAGAAAGGGGGTTATACACCAGGTATTCATTATATAGTTTGATAAAAAAAAATAACAATACTGCGATGGGTAAAGAGGGATTGTATGCAACAGAACCTTGGATTGTCCGTAGCTTGAATTCAAAAGCCTGCTGAATTATTGGTATATATAAAGGTCACTAATAACATGAGCCAAGTGAACAATGATTTTCCGTGCCAAGATCGCTTTGTTCCTATGATAAGCAGCTTGATGTCCATGAAAGCTGCAGAGCTGAAGCAGTTTTAGTTATAATAGAAATCAGGGCTGGATCCAGGATCAAGAAGACGGATTAAAAGTTGTTTGGAGCCCTGTTTTATTTGGATAAAACCTTTCCTATATTGCTGCTGTCAGGTCTCTTTGTCACCATGATCTACGTTTTCCACAATGGCCTAGATGTGAGCTATTAAAATGAGAAGAAGGAAGGAAGGAAGGAAGGAAGGAAGGAAGGAAGGAAGGAAGGAAAGAGAGAGGGAGGGAGGGAGGGAGGGAGGGAGGGAAGGAAGGAGATGGGCTGTGTTTGGGTTTAGGGAAGTGTTAGAGATACACTTGATTAGGATGAAAGCAAAGGGCCTGAGAGCAAACTGACCCATTAAGGTGGTTCAGTGGCTACCTGACTAGATGGCTCAGTGACTAAGACACTGAGCTTGCTGATCAAAAAGTTTGGCAGTTCGAATCCCTAGTAAGGTCTCCTGCATGAGCAGGGGGTTGGACTACATGACCTCCAAAGTCCCTTCCAACTCTGTTACTATTTAAGATAACAATGCATTGGTCTGTCCAGAGGTGATATTCTATCAGTTCGCACCAGTTTGCCCAAACTGGTAGCAGAAATAGCCGGTGGTCCTGCCCACCCACGCTGGCTCTAAGGCATCCCATTTAGGCCCTTTTTTTCGCCAAAAGCGCATGGGCTGAATGCTGAGTGCATGCGCACACACTCACATTTGCAAACCGGTAGGAAAGATAACTGAATACCACCCCTGGGTCTGTCCATTCCTTCTGCTGCAAAATGAGAAGCTCTCAGTTTTTTATAACTGAACTGAGAAAGCAATTAAAGGATAAACAGGATCTACAACATATTTATTGAGACGTATTATTGATTTTCTCCCATTCTAGCAATGTTTAGGCTTTTAAAATTCATAATAAGAGCTGCCTTATCAGGAGTGTGATCCTTACACTACCATCCTTCGGGTTTCAAATATTCATCTGGGAAAAGCCAATTGGAAAGGTATCCCAAAATTCTAGCCACTTAGCCTAGACAGAGTAACTTTTAAAAAGCGTCTAAGCCAGTGATGGCTAACCTTTTCTGGACCGAGTGCCCAAAGGGTGCATGCGCACATATGAATGCATGCATGCATGCATGCATGGCCAAACCCCCAAAATGCAGTGTGTGTGTGGCCACACATGTTCCCTGCCCCCGTGCATGTACATGCAGGCCCCTGCATGTGCTTCCCCCCATGCAAATGTTCCCCCAATGCATGCCCTTCATCCCACGCATGTATACGCAGCCCCCTGCATGCTCCCCCACCCCCACGCACGCATGGCAGAGACCTGACAACCAGCTGGCCTGCAGGTGGAACACACACATGTGAGGCAGAGCTGAACTGGGGCAACGGCTCGCGTGCCCACAGAGAGGGCGCTGCATGCCACCTGTGACACATGTGCCAGAGGTTCGCCGTCGCAGGTCTAAGCATTTCACTCCTTGTAAATTGAATTCCAGTATAGATTCAACAAATGTGTAAATCATCTATTGATTAAAAGCAGAATTTTCAAGCTGGGCAACTTTTAAGGCTTGTGGAAAAGTCAGAATTCTGGGAGTTCAAACCCGCAAGTTTGGAGAGCCCTGATTTGAATGGTGGAGAACATAATCTGCTGTGTCATTCGAAGAATCCTGCCTATAACCATGTTAAGATGTTTCTCTCTGAATTGACAGGACTCCAAATTGGAACCGTGAAAGGGGCTTCGTGTGTAAGGAACTTCATCCTTGTAGCATTTTCTTTTTCTTTTCAACCCAAATCCTTGATATTGCAACTTCCCTAATAAAGCACAGTCCCTAATGGCGGGGAAATGTTTTCTCATAGTCATCTCAATGCATGTACTGGGTGCCACAAATATTTTAAAGAATTAAGCGATGACAAGGATGTGGAAGATTAGTAACTGCGGCAATGATAGTGGTACAGATAACTGAATCTTAAAGAATTGAGGAAAATCAGCAAAGTGGCAAACTGAAGTTGGTTTCTACCGGTACGGTACGGCTCAGCTGAATAGGTAGTAACTCTGGGAGTCACGTGACCATACCGGTTCTATCCTTGGCGATGCCATATTTGTTTTCTGTTCTGCACATGCGCAGAACAATCTTTATTTTAAAAAATGTAATATTTTCCCTTTTTTAATGGTGTGTGCATTCCAGTCTCAGAGAGGTCCCAGACATAGGCCGTTTTTCGCAAAAACAGAGATGTATTTGCCTTCCCCGGCCTCCAAAAGCACTCTCAGGCTTCAGCAGGGGTGAAAATACCTCAGTTTTTGCGAAAAATGGCCCATTTTCCACCCATTTTTTGCAAAAACGGGGGCATTTTTCCCTTCCCTCAGCCCTGCTGAAGGCTGCAGACTGTTCCTGGGGGCTGGGGAGGACAAAACATGTTTTTCTTAATGGGTAGTTTGCAGGCACTCCCTTAGCTCCAGCGAGGCTGCCCCCCCTTCAAAACTTTTCGCCCCTGTTTTGGTGGGCATGGGTTGGTGAGGGGGCCATGTGACTGAGAGTACATGAGTGACATCAAGTTGGCTATGCCCACTCAGTCACAATCCCTCCCATCTAGCCACACCCACTGAACAGGTAGTAAAAAATATTTGCAACCCACCCCTGGGGGCAAGTGATAGAATGACTCTTGTATGCAGTGTTTCAGAGATAGAAGGTGAATCTATGGAAGGTTTAACTGTATTTTTCTTTAAAGAAAAGCATGGAGATTTGTTGCTAGCCACTAGCTTCAAAATGCAAAGATATGGAGTTGCTTTCTCAACCATGGCAACTTTAAAGGGCATGGACTTCAATTCTCAGAATTCCCTGATAGAGTATGCTGGCTAGGGAATATTGAGAGTTGAAATTCACAGATCTTAAAGCTTCCAAAGTTAAGAAACCCAATGGAGGCAAAAGGATTCCTCTTTCATTCTCCTTTCCTTTCAGCGTTGACCAGGATGCACCGGCCAACAACCAGGCCATGCAAACAAGAGAAGCCCCATCTGGGGGATTCAGCCAGCATGTGAAACCATGCCCCCTCCAGTCCATGGGAAAACCTTCCACGGAACTGGTGCTCAAAAGGTTGTAGGCTGCTGGCATAGACTACCTGGGATTGCATGGCTGGAATGTCACGATGATGTAATGGGCTCTAAGAGGCCCAGCTTAGTCACTCTGATACACGAGAAACAAGCTGTATTTGCTTAGCAATGAAAGAACTGTGGTGGCTCAGTGGTTAGAGTGCAGCACTGCAGGCAACTTCTGCTGACAGCTGGCTGCCTGCAATTTGGCAGTTCGAATCTTACCAAGGTTGACTCAGGCTTCCATCCTTCCAGGGTGGCTAAAATGAGGACCCAGATTTTGGGGGCAATAGGCTGATTCTGTAAATCTCTTAGAGAGGGCTGAAAAGCACTGTGAAGTCTAAGTGCCATTGATATAGAAGACATTCATATTTGCTCAATTTACCTGTCCTGTTTCTTTAGTTTCGGATCATTTGTTGTTGTTTTAAAAGTGACGTTAGACCAATCCCTTTTCTGTTTGCTTTGACTAAAATTTTGCCAGGCAAGTTTGTGTATGCAATCAAAAAGGACCTTCCATATTGGTTGCTTTTGATCTTTTGAAAACCACCTGCTCTCCCCCTGTGGAATAAAGGGAGACCTTTCTTCTCTGAAAGAGAGACATGGAAAATATGCTTGTGGGCTTCAGATGCTCTTCCTTCGGTAATATACAGGGAGTCCTCGACTAATGACCACAGTTGAGGTCAAAATTTATGTTGCTAAGCAAGTTAAGGGGACTTTGCCCCCATTTTATAACCTTCCTTGCCACAATTGTTAAGTGAGTAACTGCAGTTGTTAAGTTTGTAATACGGTTGCTAAGGGAATCCAGGTTTCCCCATTGATAAGCATCAAAATTCAGAGGGTAGTCAGAAAGTTGCAGAAGATGATGACATGACCCTTGAACATGCTAACCATTATAAATACATGTCAGTTGCCAAGTCAGTTGAATTTTGATCATGTGACCATGGGGATGCTGCAACATTGGCAAGTCCAAAAAATGGTTATAAATAACTTTTTTAGTGCTGTTGTAACTTTGAGCAGTCTCTAATTGGTTGTAAGCAGAGGTACTGTTAGGTAAGCTCCCCATTGGGAGAGCGAGTACATTCAGAGAAGCGTTGTGAGAGTTGTGTTGGAGAACACACAAGCCAGCATACAGAGACACTGCAGTTTATGTAGCCTTTTACTTTCGTGGAAATAGAGGTATCAGAGTCCATCAAACAGTCCAAGTCATACACGGTCAAGACAGTCAGTCATAAACATCTTTCAGTTAAGGGATAATCCAAATAACATAGTCTATAATCATACAAACAGTCTGGTACTCAAAGTTTGCTAGCAGTCGCAAAACTTACAATAGCTCACGGCACTTTCTAACAGCCAGCTTCCAAAACACTCAGATCAGATCAGCCCAGCATCTAACAGAGAGCTAACAGTCATTCTGGCTCCCTCTTATGGCCGATTGAGGAAAACAGCAACCAATCACATTTTACAGTATGATCTAAAGAAACAGGTATAGCATTGTTACATGATTTATATATTGTCAACCCAACCGTTAGATTATATTCCTAACAGGTACTATTCACTTACCTTACCTAACGGTTTTCAAATGCAAGCCCACGTGGTTGTTTCACTCGCACCTGCCACCTCCACGCATGCGCTCAGCCTTCTGTGCATGCACTTTTGGCTAAAAATGGGGCCTAAATGGGATGCCACAGAGCCTGGAGCAGTTCGGCAGGGCCACCCATGATTTCTGCTACCGGTTCAAGCAAACCAGTCTAAACCGGTAGAATACCACCTCTGGTTGTAAGTTGAAATCTATCTGTAGTACTTTGTTTGTAACACCTGCTCCCTTATAATGACTATGATCATGATTTCACACTTATTGCTTGTATCATACTGCTTATGCACAGGAGACAAATTCCTTGTGTGTCCACTCAGACTTGGCCAATAAAGAATTCTATTTTATTACTCAGTTTGTCAGCAACCCTGATTGCTGTCATTGGTTCTCGCAAGGCTTTTCAAACTTTCAGCTTGTCTTTGTGGCATCTCCAGTGTGTTTTCCATCACCATTGTCTGAATCTTGTTTTCCCACATCACAGTGGAACTGACAGCAAATTTGGACAGTGTGGAGGTTGGGGAGGAAAATGGGCCAGTCCTGGAAGGCTCGGACGAGTGCTCTGTGTTCAGAGATGAGGCCAGGACCATCTGACAGTTATCAACTGCCTTCAGAGTCAGACATCAGTGAGGCAGACAAGCAGCTGGAGCCTGTTCCCAGTGCACGCATGTGCAGAGTTGGCAGAAGGGAAGAGCTAAGGAACAAGGATCGACTTGGGAGTAAGGCCACAGGTGCACAGTGAATGGCCCCTCCCATAGGGAATAAAAGGGGAGCGAAAGGGGAGTGGAGTTTGCAGGAGACAATTAGTTCATTTCTGCATTCTTGCCAACTATTGCCTAGTCTGACAGATATCGGCCTGGCCAATCTCCAAGCCTGATGAAAGGTCGGTAACTGTGAACTATCTTGAAAGACTGTGGGCCGGGACTTTGCTAGAGAGGAATTCACTGTAAATTAAATAAAAGGGGACGAGGATTCGGCTTGGTGCTGCTGGGGAAGCCTAGGTCAGAACAACCATTGGTTGTACACAGTGCATGAAGCCAGGAACTGGTTCTTTGAGAAGTCCTTGGATGGCATGAACCTAGCCACATGTTTGCCTTTCCCATTCTCCATACCATAATACCCTGTGAGGGAGGTGGGGAAATGAACCCCCTTGTCTGACACTCAATGCTGATGGAAACTTCATTATTGTCCCTCTGTGTCGGAGAACGTAGTTCCAACATGAGTGAACTAGAAGCTACTGCTGTGGGGATTAAAAAGATGCTTATCAGATGGTGACACAGCAATGTTCCACTGAAAAGAAAAAGGCATTCAGCTCCAGCCAGGACTGCATGCTTCCTTGCTTTACAGAATGCCTTTACAGAGTGAAGCTCGGAGAGAGGAGGAGAAGGGAGAGAGAGATACCCAGCAAGTAACTTTTGCCCCTCTCTTGTTTTCAGATGACACCGGTTGCCCCAGTAGCCAATCAGTATCTCCAGTTAAGACTCCGCCAGATACGGGAAACAGTCCAATCGCTTTCTGTACAAGCAGTGATGGGGGAGATTATGCCAGAAAGAAATTTAATTCAGGAACAGTGGCAGATGGAACTCATCAGCCGGCTCGCTATAAAAAGGAAGCAAAGACAAACCTCATAAAGCCAGGTAAGAACTACTTAATTTTTATTTTTTTTAAAAAAAAAACATTTTTTTTCTCCTTGCATGATAAACTTTATTGAACTATATCCATAAAATTCATTTGCAGTAAACCAAATAAAATCTGCAGGTATACGTATTTGTAATCTTCTGGATCTTTATAATTTAGAAGGACCCTTTGGCTTTGAGGGTGTACTTTGGTGTTCTTCGTACTTTGTTTAAAGTTATTCCTTAAAGAAAGATCTACTTGGAAATGGCATACAGAATGAAGCATGCATGTTATATTATGAATGGTTTAAAAGCAGAAACTGCGTAGCAAAAAGGCAATGACTGAAATGCTTATTCTTAATGCGAGGTAAAGTTTAAATGCTGTTGTGATGCCAAGAGATTTTGATTACTGATAAAAAAAAGTTGGATTCCAACAATCCAAGCAATCCAAAATGTTTTGTTAAGATACTAGCAAATTCAGCTGTAGACTGGAAGTTTCAAATGAATTGAAAATAAATGTGCCTCTGAATGTGAAAGACTATTAACCACTTTTAGATGGATTAAACCAGTGTTTTTCAACCTTTTTTGTGCAAAGGTACACTTTTTTCATGAAAAAAATCACGAGGCACACCACCATTATAAAATGTTAAAAAAATTTAACTCTGTGCCTATATTGACTATATATAAAGTAATTTTCCCACGGCACACCTTACACTATGTCACGGCACACTAGTGTGCCGCGGCACCATGGTTGAAAAACACTGGATTAAACAATCATGGCACCCGTTAAAGTTAGAATTGTGATCATTTATTTGAAGAAAGGAGTTTACAGTCTATAGGAGGCAATTGTTCACTGATAAAAGCCAAATTGGCCTTGGTAAGAGTCAGTTTGAGCTTGTTTCATCTCATCTAGATTCTAACAACTTTTGTACACCAGTTCAGGCTTTTTATGGCATTTATGAGGGTGGTAATTAATATATAATACCGCTTGGCATCACAACAGCAAAAGGAAGTGATGGTCAAGGGATATTTGCTCAACTTTAGCTGCTAGGCCACTCTACCTAAACCTGGATTACAGCCTTTGTAATTCATATCTCAATCTCCGGGTATTTAGACTCATGTGCTCCATGTAAATAACCTTTGAAGATTATTTGACAACTACAAATGGTCCAGAATACAGTGGCCAGATAAACTGATGAAATCCAACCAATATCAGATAAAACCAACTTTGAGGTTATTCACAAGCTTCTGGGTGAAATTTGGAATGCTGATCCTAAGATCCATGATGGAATGCCCCAGGTTACATCAGGCACTGCCTTACCAAGTTTAATTCTGGCTATCCACTCCAAGCATCTTGAGAGCTCCTATATGCTTTATTCCTCAAAAAAGGACATGGGACATGGATTAAGTATCTGACTGTTCTATAAGATATCCTCCCACCTGCAATACATGTGCCCTGTTTTCCCAAAGATAAAACCTCCCCACATAATAAGCCAAATCGGGCTTTTGAGTGCATGCACTAAAATAAGCCCTCCCCTGAAATAGGCTCTCCCCAAATATTGTAACACAGCAGCAGCCATGAAGTGAACACTCATCGCCTCCTGTACCACAAAAATAATAAGACCTCCCTGAAAATAAGGCCAAACATCTATTTCGGAGTCAAAAGAAAATAAGCATTCTTGTTGCTTTTTTTTTGCAAAGCAGTAAACACATTTTTGTCTCATTGGGTGAGTGTCTGAACTCATCTGATTAATATGGATAGTTTCTGATGAGGTGAGCCCTATGAAATGTCCAGACAGGTCTTCACTATAAATTAAGATCAGAAGATCTCTGATGACAAAACTAGTGGGAAGAACAAAATAATGTGCAATGCACATTTATTAAGTAATTATCCTACCACTGTCATTTGCAGAACAATTCTGTGTATATCTTCTCAAAAGTAATTCCCAGTGAGTTTAATTCCATATCATCGCTGTCTTTTGACCTGATTAAAGCCCTATTTAGTCATTCTTGGGGTAGATCTGTTGAAATTCATGAGATGTGGGGTTTTATTCTAAATAAGGTGAATCCAAGCAATCCAAAATGTTTTGTTAAGATACTAGCAAATTCAGCTGCAGGCTGGAAGTTTCAAATGAATTGAAAACGAATGTGCCTCTGAATGTGAAAGACTATTAACCACTTTTAGATGGATTAAACAATCATGGCACCTGTTAAAGTTAGAATTGTGATCATTTATTTGCAGAAAGGAGTTTCCAGTCTATAGGAGGCAATGGTAGACTTGATACTATTCAAGAGCATCCCATTCTATTCTTGGGGAAATATTCTGCATTTTTTTTTTTGCAGAAATTGACATTTTAAAAATTGTGCTTGAATTGCTGCTTTTTGTTCTCAGCTGCAGGGATCAGCAATCTGGTACAAATAATGTTTGTTGTTTAAATACAGAATGTGCTCCGTTGAATAGAGGCCTTGTCATGGGGATAATTGACTGTTTGGGGATAATAGCTTTGCAGCACACCTAACAAAATCCTGCATTGTTCATTCTTAACTGAAGATTTCAAAGATAGCTTTCATTTCATGGTTGCCGAGAAATGTTCACCCTTTTTCATTTCTACTTATTTTTCAGTTAACTGTTTTGGATAATCACATGCAGAATAAAATCCAGATGTGTGATCAGACATCTCTTATCCATATGTTTCTATCACTGATTCCAGCCTTGTGGAGTGTATAAGCCATGCTGGTCAGGAAGGAAACAGAAGGCAATGTTTAAAGCACTGCTCAAGTTATTGATGTTAAAATTGTTCCATGGAAGTCTATAAATAAAGCAGCTAAATTTCATTCAATTCACTGGATTTCAAATACAGGTGGTTCTCATTTAGTGACCACAATTGAGAGCAGCTACGTGGTCATGAAGCAAAGCAATCTTTAAGTAAAACTGTGAATATATAAGTGCCGTGGTGGCTCAGTGGGAAGAATGCAGTATTGCAGGCTAACTCTGCTCACAGCCAAGAGTTCGATCCTGACTGGCTCAAGGTTGACTCATCCTTCCAGGGTCAGTAAAATGATGACCCAGATTGTTGGGAGCAATAGGCTAACTCTGTCTTGTACTTACAATGAGTTGCCAAGCCCTGTGAAATCATGTGACTGCCATTTGCAATCTTTCCTCAGAACATCCAGTGAGAAGCTGGCAGAGAGGGTCATAGACAACTTTCTTTGCCTGGCCCAGACTGCACAGCACACCAGTTCTTCTCCTCTGTCTGGATATTTTCCAGCCGAGGCAGGAAGGGGAGCTGGCACACTATACCAGTGTTTCTCAACATTAGCAACTTTAAGATATGTGGACTTCAACCCCCCGGAATTTCACATATGTGGACTTCAACCCCAAGAATACAGCATGGCTGGCTGGGGAATTTTAAGGATTGACGTCCACATATCTTAAAGTTGTCAAGATTGAGAAACACTGTACTATAAGCCCTGTGCCAAAAAAAGAGGAAGGGTTAGCTAGTGCTTCTTTTGGGATATTTATCACATGTTCACTACTTCTGATTTCCTGCCGGCTTCCCCAGTGACTTTGCTTGTGGGAAGCTGGCAGGGAAAGTCTCAAATTTTGATCATGGGTTGCTGAGATGATTTGAACTTTGATGGCTGGTCAGAACTATCACTCTTTCAGTGCAAGTTTGTATACTCACTGAACAAGTAGTCCTTAAACAAGGACCACCTGCATTTGTTTATGATAGCTCGTTAAATGAATGTTCTTTCTTCTTCCTTTCTTCTTTTTTCCTTTTTGTGGGTTGCTATTCTTGCCCCCTTCTTTTGCCTTTTGTTCAAAATCTTATACCAAAGAAATAATTCGGTCATTCTTTTGTAGGCAAATTCCCTGAGGCATGGCCTACAGAAATCTCAGGACTTGCAGTGCCCTACAGCTGTGGGGTTTCCTCCAGAGGCTTCCAAACAGTGCTGCCAAATAAGAATTTTTGGAATGCTAAAAGAGAAAACGCATTTAATACTGGACTAAGGAACAGTAACCTTAATTGTATTTTAACTTTCATCTAAGCAAGTAACTTTACTTCATTTAAAAGGCCAAATGCAGCTTTTAAGCTAAAAGTCAGCTCTAAAATATTTGCCTTTAGGCTTGTGATATTGGGATTTTTTTTTGTGCTTCTCACTAGATTGCCTTCTTTCCTAAATAGGTGATTGACAAGCAGAGGGAGGACAGAATTGATAACAGTCTTTATATTGGAATCACGAGGGTTCTTTACCCTTTCAGTAGACATGCCCTTAAATCTAGAACAGGAGTCCCCAACCTTTTGGATCTCAAGGAACACTAAATTCATAATTTTAAATCTCACCAACCACTAATATGATCTGCCTAGTGACTGGGTGGACAGGCGTGGCTAGGTGTTCATGTGACTGGGTGGGTGTCACCAACTTGGTCAGCCAGTTCCAGACTATGATACAGTCCCACTGGAATGAGGTCCTTGGGGTCTTCGCCATCAGTGGCACTTCCCTCCAGCCTTTGCCCAAAGCCCCATACCAGGAGGCTGAAGCAGACCCCAAGTTGGAATTTTTGCCCTCCCTCTCAACTTACACAAAAAGACCCCGAAGGGGGGAGTCTCTCTGCCGTAACACAAGCGTTTAATGCACGTATCCGGCCCAGGTTTGAGGACCCCTGATTTAGTGCATATAAAAAATTCAAATAATTTTTCTGTGGACCACCGAAATGTTCTCACAGACCACCAGTTGGTGATCACTGATCTAGAGAACTGAAGACCTTCAGAGGGCCAAACTGACATCACAACTATGTGTGTGTGTGTGTGTGTGTATATGTATGTGTGTGTGTGTGTGTGTGTGTGTGTATGTATGTATGTATGTATGTATGTATGTATGTATGTATGTATGTATGTATCAGAGGTGGGTTCCTACCAGTTCGCACCTATTTGGTAGAACCGGTTCATCAAATCTACCGAACCGGTTAGAAGAGGTTCCACCAGTGGGCCCGGAAAGCAGGCAACACCTACAGAAGAGGTTCCAAATTTTTTTGAAACCCACCACTGGTCCTTGGATATGATTATTCTACACTATCATGCTCATATTTATAAAACTCAGTGCCTCTGTGAAAGGTAAAGACTGCGTTTGTGGTGCAATCAGAACATTGCGTGTGTTGAAGTTGTTTTAACGCAAACCAAAGATGCCCTTTAAAAAAACAAGTTTACATCATATTCTTATGCATGCCAGTGCTGTGTGTGAGGTAATTTAAGGTGGTTCTGACAAGTGTTGTCGACATCTTCATATCCGGTCACATGGGCGGCAAGCCACTCCCACAAAGGAGGCCACACCCACAGAGTAGGTTCGAACAATTTTTGAAACCCACCACTGGTATGTATGTATGTATGTATATATGTATGTATGTATGTATGTATGTATGTATGTATGTGTATATATATATGTGTGTATAAAAAATAGGTGTTTTTTTAATCCTTATTTTACTTGTGTTTCTTCCAGGACATAGCAGCAGCCCCTAATCACCAGTTGCACAGACAACAAATAAAATAGATTCATTTGTTCCTAACAGGCAGCCTTTTCCTATTGGTCTGGTTCTTTTGGCTTGCTGTATCCCTTGTCCTCTCTAGCATCTTTGTCAAAGGGAATGTGGGCCTTTTGATGAAGCTAGCCTGCAGAGCATAATAACGGGATGGACTGCTACTCATGAGAATACTCAATTGCTGATAGGCTACTTTTTAGTCGAGTTGGTTGCTATGGTACTGGCTAGGTTTGCTTACCAGTTGCTCTGATGTGAGGAGTTACTAAGTGATCTGTCTCCATGGAGACACCAGGATAAAACTATGCTCCATGGAATACATAAATTACACATCCCTTTACAAGAGAATCTTACAGTCTTTTCTTTTTGTAAAGAGTTTTTCCCCCTCCCCATTCTGGAAACCTTGAGTAAATACACAATCCCAAATGTAAGCAAAACATTGTTTAAGTTATCTTCTGTGTAAGGTCTCATCTTTGTAGTTTTGAAGAAGCTATCCCTGCAAATCGCTCAGAAATGATGAGAGGTTTTGATGGTGTAAAGTTCCCTGGTCTTTTTGGCCTCAGTGTGAGTGTTGCAAAGCCAAAAATCAATATCCGTATTCTATTTTGGTGGCATCATAAAACTACTAAGAAGTTAAAGTAAGAGAGGTTTTAAAACTGAGAAGAGGGCATGCAGAGGAAAGGGTGCAGCTATGCACGTAGAAAATAAATTGATAGAAGAGTGTTTCTGAAACCTCGAGACATTAGGAAAAGGTGAGATGTATAAAGCTGCTACAGAGCTTGTTGCCATTCTTTACAGGTAGTCCTCAACTTACAACAGTTCATTTAGTGACCATTCAAAGTTATACCACTGAAAAAAGTGACTTATGACAGTTTTTCACATTTATGCCCATTACAGCAAACCCCGTGGTGACATGATCAAAATTCAGATACTTCGCAACTGACTCATACTCACAACCGTTGCAATTGTCCCAGGGTCACATGATCACTTTTGCGAACTTCTGACAAGCAAAGCCAATGGGGAAACTAGTTTCACTTAACAACTGCGTTTCCAACTTACCAACCGCAGCGATTCACTTAACAACTGTGGCAAGAAAAGTCATAAAGCGGGACAAAACTCACATAGCAAATGTTCCACTTGGGACAGGAATTTTGGGCTCATATGTGATCATAAGTTGAGGACTACCTGTATTTATTATTAAGAAAAAATTATTCTGCCCAACCCCTTTGTTACATTTTTTTTTCTACTTGAAATTGAAAGCATTGTGATTCATGGTGAAAACATAATATTTTAGAATGTCTTTTCCTCTTTAACAATCTAGAAAGACTTTGAGCCAACATAAACATGAAACTGGACCTATAAACACTTTGCATAATCTGTTGTTTATTCTAAAATATCCAAAAGGTTGACCCAGAGCATAACTTCAAGCCTGCTTGTTTACTTTTCTTGTTCTTCTTCTGCATTACTGAACATTTTTCCCATGTGATCACACATTATAATATTTTTCCAAGTCATTACAGTATAAACCCCGTAGAAGTCTCTCTGTCTGTATTTGTATCCTTTGGTGGGATATTTTAACGCTGGTTTATTCTTTTCAGTAGTTAACCCCTAGCAGTTAGTTAATTCAGTAAAGCAAAATTAATATTTTCTCACATGGCAGCCTCACAGCAGATAGGTTTCTTCATTCCAAAGAGCAATGAATAAATGTGATGGTTAAGTTGAATAATAATATTATGTTAGAAGAAACAAGATATGCAGGCATGAAATCCGCTTACCATCGCTATGGGTTTGGGACTGGGATCACGCGTGCCGCGTATGCGCAGAGCAGGGGTGGGTTCCGGCTGCTGCCGCTGCCTGTTCGATCAGGGACGCGCTGCGCACCCACTTCGCATGTGCGCATGCTTGATGCACGCTACAGGCGCATGCACAGTACTAAAAAACAAAATGGCAGCCCGTATGGTGCCGCCGAGAAAACCAGTTTGAGGGCATGGCAGGCCGAGTTACTACCTACTCAGCCGAACTGGGCCGAACCAGTAGGAACCCACCTCTGGTGCAGAGGGTCCATGTTGATGTCTGGGAAGGTGGGTGGAGCTTTCCGTCACTGCCACTACCGGTTCGCCTGAACCGGGACAAACTAGCAGAATACCACCTCCGGAGGTATGTCTATTCGAACAAAGAGAAGGAGCAAGGGTGACATAATAGCAGTCTTCCAGTACTTTAGAGGCTATCTAGAAAAGAGTGGTTGGTCAACATATTCTCCAAAACACCAGAGGATAAAATAAGAAGTAGTGGATGGAAACTAAGCACAGATCTAAGCACTTGATCCTTGTGTTTGACACCCCTGCTCTATTCCATTTAATTTAATACAGAACAGCAGTCTTCCAAATAAATAAACACTTTTAAAATTGTATTATGAAGTCAAGGTTACGTGGTATAGATTCACCTGGAAAAAGGACCAGTGATACAGTGACATCAATAGAGGAAGAACATGTGCCTTTGTCACTTGTTTGAATTTTTAAAAAACGTTAATGGCAAACACAGTGGAGATTTGATGTCTATGCTATCCTTTCTTTTAAAAAAGTCTTTAAAAATTATACCACTTTAAAGTTTATGTTTTACCTCTGAATTTGGGGAGTGCAAATTTAGACAGCTGGAAGTGGGCAGTATGCCACTGGCTGCCCTTTCTAAAGCAAATAGATATTTAATCATTTATTATGGGAATTTATAGGGCTCCAACCCATCTTAATCAGACTGAATGGGCTGCTGAAGTCCATAAAACCTGGAATATATAAAAGCAATAGAAAAAAAACAATACAAGACACTGGGCAAATAAAAACTTAATCAACCATAGCAGAAAAACACAATATAAACTGCAGTTTGATTGCAGCTTTGGGCTTAGATCCAGAATTCCTTGGGAAAATGTTGCAGAAATGAAACTATATAGCTAATAGAGTTGCGGGCCATACAGGAAAGAAAGAATAATCAAAAACCTATTGCCAAGCATGATTTTCCTCCCAGCTGGAAACTGTTCAATATCTAAAAAGAAGTCCTTTTTCAGGTTAGGAACACTTTGGATTTTTTAAAGGGACTGTCTCTTTGGGAACAGCTATTATAAAGGTGCATTAGCATGTCAATTAATTCCATTATTCCTACTAAACAAAAGGAACCCAAGCAAACAAATAGCTTTCAAGTTCAAGAAATGAATTAAAATGTTTTTATTATTATTGTTACAATAAACTTCTCTTCAAACAAAAATATTTTCAGGGCTGCTCATCATCCTGAAAAAGAAACCACTTATTTTATTTGTTTTCTTAATGGTTTAATTTGTTGTAGAAGAGCTATTATTTTTAATCTTGGTTCTTCATTCCTGGGGAAATGCTAAACTATCTGAAAATGGGATCTGCCCTTATAGTTTTGCAAATTGCCGGATGGGAAAGTTTCAAACCAGGCAGGAGGATGGCGGTGATTCATAGTGACGCTTATAGGTCTTGGGTTAATCTTTTGAGTTAGAATTTCCATCAAATTTATTCCTCCTTTTTCCTTTTCCAGGAAGTGAAGCTGATTTTAGTTCATCGAGTAGTACAGGAAGCATTTCAGCTCCTGAGGTCCACATGTCTGCTGGTTCCGGAAACAAAAGATCATCATTTTCCCGCAAGTATGTCACAACATTTTACCCCGTTTCATCTGGGTTATTTATAGTGAAGAAGTATTCCTTGACTTACATCCACAATTGAGCTCAAAACCTCCATTGCTAAGCAAGACCATTGTTAAGTGATTTTTGCCCCATCTTACAACCTTTCTTGCCACAGTTGTTAAGTGAATCACTGCCGTTAAGTAGTGATATGTGTCAGGTTTCCAAGTGATGAAACCCATTAAAAAAAGAAATGGGCCTTAAAAAATCAAGCAGATTCAACCTGGTAGTAGCATTCAGGGGAGTTGTAGGAGATGACTAGGTTGAGCCCGAGGGAGGGCTCACATGTGTCATCAGTTATGAGCTCCTATGAGCCCACAAGAGATCTATGTGGAATCCACCATGAATTCTTTATCCATCGCACATATTGCTTTGGCTGTTAGTAGTTCACATTCTTGTAGAGAACTTAAGCTTACAATAAATCTTGATACCCATTTGAACTGCCTGGATTTCCTGATTTCCCTGGCTTTAATAACTATATGGAAGATATTTTGTTTTGCTTTCTTTTAGGGTGTTTTTAAACTTCCCAGTGTAGCTTGCACCCTTGGCATATCCTGGTGGTGTCCCATCCAAGTGCTAAACAAGAAGTTTAAAACATCCTGAAGGAAGTCAAAGGAAAGCAAGATATATAAAGTCAAGAAGACTTTATATATCTTCCCAAGCTCAGTTCAAGGGAAGTTTCACTTTTTAAGCCTCTAACATTGCACTCATTTGTTGGATTTTTCAGTTTTTATGGCCAAGAGTTACTTTTTTCAGCTGTTGATGATCTGTTTTACATTTAAACACACATGCTCATACATTCATACTATTTTCACTATGTTCTGGCCAAGTACAAATTGTGGTGGTGATTTCCCCTCTTTCTAACAAAAATTCTTTGACAGTGAGAATTGGTTTGAATTACATGAAAAACGTGGCAGCTTCCATTCCAATCCTTCTTCCTCTCAGAAAGAATTCTGGATGTTTGAGCTGGAGCTGTTTATCATGATGACACATCCCAACGAATTGGTTGAGCCAAGGAAGCAAAAGGGGGCCCTTGATACTCTCTGAGCTTGCTGGTTTTCTTGCAGGCGTTTCATTACCCAAAGCAGGAAACTCATCAGTGCTAGTAAGGAGTGCAGTTTGTGGTCAGTTTACATCCTAGTGCACTGATAGCTAACTTTTTTGTTGTTGGGTGCCAAAAATGTGATCGTGCGTGCGTGACAGCTTGTGCATGTGCCAGCACCCATAATGCAAAGTATGCCACCACATGTGCATGCGCGCACATCCCCCCTCAAGTTCACACACACACACACACACACACACAAACACCGCACTGTTCGTCTCCAGGCTGAGCTTGGTATTTCTTCCAGGGGGGCGGGGGAAAGCCTCTGGAGCCTGGGGAGGGTAAAAAATGAGCCCAACTGACCAAATGGACTTCCGGTAGGCCCAATGGGCCATTAGGCCCATTCCTAAAGCCTGGGAAGGGTGAAAATGGCCTCCCTCAGCTCACTGAAGGTTAGCAATAGCAGTTAGACTTATATACCGCTTCATAGGGCTTTCAGCCCTCTCTAAGCGATTTACAGAATCAGCATATTGCCCACAACAACAATCCGGGTCCTCATTCTACCCACCTCAGAAGGATGGAAGGCTGAGTCAATCCTGAGCCGGTGAGATTTGAACAGCCGAAATGCCGAACTAGCAGTCAGCTGAAGTAGCCTGCAGTACTGCACTCTAACCACTGCGCCACCTCGGCTCTCTCTCTTTTTTTTTTTTTGACGTTCCAGAAAAAGATTTATTTACAGTTGGGGGGGGATGTCCACATGGTGCTCCCTCCCTCCCAACACCCCCCCCCCAATAACTTAGGTCCAGGGAAGCCCTTTAAGTGGTGCTGCCTTCCCAGGGAGGTCAGCAGGCCACAGGTTCTCCAGAAGCCGGGAACAGATCATTTCTGAACTTCTGGTATGCCCATTGGGCCCGTTTTTCATCTTCCCCAGGCTCCAGAGGCTTTCCTGAAACTTGGGGATGGTGAAAATGGCCTCCCCTAGCTCTCCGGAAGGCCAAAAATCAGAAAGCCAGCACATGCATGCACGCTGGAGCTGACAGCTCACATGCCAGCCAATATGGCTTTGCGTGCCACAGGTTCACCATCGCAGTCCTAGTGGCTTGCCTATCAGTGTCAGAACACATCCACCAACATCAACTAGCAATCAGAAGACCTGATGAAAATTCTTCACAGCATATAGACAGATTTAACCCTTAATCACCAGACATACTATTTCGGCTATGCTATTACAGACATGAGGTCATAATGACCTCTGTAGCAAAAAGACATTCAATGTTTTCATGGTTGGATCTAAAAATTGATGTGTAGAGCATTAAAGCAAAAGATGTATTGAGCTCTATCAAATCCACATCACGCAGTTCACATTTTGTTTCTCCATGCTTGAACTTCAACCTTTCTACTCTAATTTTTACATTGGTCCACTGAATGATGGCGCTGATAATTCTTTTAGAAAATAATAATTTCAAAATCCAGGGGAGTAGATGAATTTCCCAGATTTCTAGCTGCTGGCTGTAGTCCAGGTAATTGAACAACAATATTGTGACTGGATCTATTGCTTCCAAAAGGTGCAGAAGACCATGTGAATTTGTTCTTGCCATATAAATTATTGCCCGACGTAGATTGTACCTGGTCATCAATTTCAATGGGAGCTTCATCATCGCTGATGTTAGAATCAGCGGCGGCAACAGGTTCCTTGTTGACCATTACAAAATTTTCATCACATTCTGATTCCACTTCACTCAGATCAGTCTCTGCTTCTTCATACCATTTTAGAACAGTTTCCTTGAAGTTTGGATCACCAAATTACACTCTTTTTGGTGGAAAACTTAACTCCAACATTATTTTTAAAAAAATATGTTACCAAAGATCTGCGGTCAATGGGACCAAAATTCAGAAGCCTTTGACCGCCTGGTGGGAAGACCAGGGACTAAGTTCAACTGGCAGATTGACAAAGTTTATCGCGTTAACTCCTGGGTGGCAAAATTGTTTAAAGTTGGCTCAGCAAGAAGAAGCTAAGAACAATGTAGAGATGTCATTAATTTCTTTATTTCTTTTTTCTCAATAGATTTTAGACTGTGTTTGTTAAAAATCCATACCGTGTACAGGTTCTGGGAAGTCGGGGGGGGAGGAGGAGGGGGGTTTGGGGGGAGGGTGGGGGGAGGGAGGGGGTATATATTAGGCTAGACAAGAATTTGGTGGTAAACTAGAACTATTTTGACACACAAAAAATTGTACTCCGATGTCTTACTGATTGAGGAATGATGAAATGTTTGTTTTAAAAGAAATAAAACTTTTGAACCCCGCCCCCCCCAAAAAAGGACCAAAATTCAAATTCAAATGCCGCTGCAGAAAGCACCAAATAATTGACACAAGTGTGATGTTGCATACACTCTTATTGGTGGGGGAAAAAAAGCTATTTGCAAATGGAATAGTCCATTTCTAAAAAACAGGGGTGTTCTGAACATTTTGGAAAACTGTTGCGGTCACTTTGACCACAGGTTTGTGGTTATGGCCTAATCATAGTTTCAGTAGGGAAAAGGTGTCGATCCTAGACCAAGCCAAATCCAGCAGTGCCAGGGAATTTATAGAATCTTGGCATTTTGACAAATCAGCCATCAATAGGCACATAGACATTAACAACATCTACAGGCCATGCACAAAAGACTATTACTCAACACAAAGACCCAAGCATCTCTCTGCCAGCAATCAGCACCCAGGTCATCATAGATTAACTTCAAGGTTAACATCATACCAACAATCAAGTAAACAATACCCCAAAACAAGAAACTGACAAAGAAGCCAACAGCAAACAGGCCAACCAAAGAATCTCTGAGATCACCGACACTGGCAGGCAAGCCATTAAAATATAAAGTGACAGCAAAAAAGCACTCATTAGTAGCACTGACGATTTACCTAGTTTGGGCAATGGAACATCTGCAAGAAATCAAGCAAGTTCAGAGAGCACCAAGGACCCCTCACATCAATCCTGAGCTACATATATTCTCCTTTATTAGTACCAAGGAAGAAAAGCAAGGAAAACAGAGGTTAGGTTTTTACTTTTCCACCAAAGTCCTAGATCCGTGATGGCGAACCTATGGCATGCGTGCCAGGGGTGACATGCAGAACCCTCTCTGCAGTGGTGGGATTCAAATAATTTAACAACTGGTTCTCTGCCCTAATGACCAGCTGGGTAGGCGGAGTCCAGTGGTCATGTGACTGGATGGGCGTGGCCAATTCAAGGTCACTCACATCGATGGGCGCTTCGTCTCAGCTGTTACAGTGTAATAAGTTTTAACGGGACAGGCAGTTTCTGTAAGCAGGGCAATCAAGATTAGACTAGAAACAACACCAGAATGTTTCCTTCCTGCCCTTCCTTACAGGATTAGCCCTATAAAGTGAGAAAAAAACAAAATGAGATTTCCTCCAACAACTGGTCCTCTAAACTGCTTAGAAAGTTAACAACCGGTTCTCCCGAATAGGTGCGAACTGGCTGAATCCCACCACTGCCTCTCTGACAGCACACAAGCCGTCAACCCACTTCAGCAATGTCATGCATGTTTGCGTGCCTTCCACCATCATGGCAGGTCATTGGGTCTCTTCTTGCTTTCGAAAGGCTTGGTTAGCAGCCGCTATGGGAAGGACAGAAGCATGGAGCTCAGGCCCTGAACTGTCAGATTTCCAACTGTCAAGCCCACTAAGCCACTGTCCAAAAATAAGATGCGCAGGGTGTGTGTGGGGGGGAGAGTTGCACATGCATGTGTGGGGTGCATCCGTGGGGGCGCATGCGCATTGCATTTTGGGGGTTTGCATGTGAATGTGAGGTCACAATCACACACACACACTTTGGGCACTCAATCCAGAAAAGGTTAGCCATCACTGTCCTAGATTAATGTCCTTTCCAATGGAGCCTTTGAATCAATGAGCTAAACTCTGCCTGCCAAAAATATCTTGGCCACACCATGTGTGCCGAACAGAGACACTATTTTCTTCCTAGTTTAAAACTGTCAGTGCAGTTTTCCTTTTCCCGCATGAGGGCCAGAGACTCATTCAGTGGGTTGGTAATGCTATGTCTTCTTTTTCCCTTCCTCCCGTCTCCTTTTCTTGAAACAAATGGGACGGAAGCCACTAACCTCTGTCTCGAGATGTGCCTGTGCTAAACACCCATGCCACCATCTGGATGATATAAAGTGTTCCTTGCAATGGGTGGAGGAAACCAACTCAAAGAGATCCTTAATTAAAACTTTCTGCTTCTTGGCTGCTGACTTCTCATCCAGGCGTTCTGCCTATTATTTGTCAGCTTATTTTTGTACTTCAGAAGATACAGTTTTAATTATTAGATGTGGGTGCATGCACGCACACACACACACACACAGAGAGAGAGAGAGAGAGAGAGAGAGATATCTTTACTATGTGTAATTTGTTCAGTGTTCACACTAAAGATCTATCATAATGTTAAGTTATAAATATTTACCATATTTGGAGAAGAGCCTAATGCCGGAAAAGACTGAGGGCAAAAGAAGAAGGAGACAGCAGAGAATGAGGTGGCTGGATCGAGTCACCATAGCAGTAAGTGTGAGATTAAATGGACTCCAGAGGATGGTAGAAGACAGGAAGGCATCGAGGAACGTTGTCCAGGGGGTCGCGATGGGTCGGACAAGACTTTGTGACTAATAGCAACAATAACAACATAAATATTTATAAATATATTTATTCATCTATAATTGTTAAGTGAATAGATTCTCCAACCAGTTGTCAAAGCAAAGTTTGCATGGTTAATTACTATGCCAATGCTCTGATGTTGTTATGAAATATGCTTAGAAATCAAACATTTTTTTAAAATGGTACTTTTAAGAAATCAAGGTCTCGTGGCTTCAAAATTAGATTTGTAGTCAATAGAAAAATAAACAGTGAAAGTATGGTTACAGTCTGGCATGGTGCCTGAACAGACCATGGATATTTACAATCCTGGCTTTGTCTCTTGTGAACTCTGCACAATGTCATTTAGAGCAATTATTAAATAAAAACAGGCAAGCAACTCTAAACCAATGTTTCTCAATCTCAGCAATGTTAAGATCTTCGACATCAACTTTCAGAATTTCCCAGCTAGTAAGCCTACTTTTTTTTCAAGAAAACTTTGAAACATGGCAAAATGTACTTCTTTTTGTCAAATCTTTGGTTATTGGAATGAACCTGATTCTAACATTTTTAAGTTTGATTTTAATTGCGTTGCGTTTCCTGTTATGCTTTATATTTGTATGTTTTGTTATTTTTAATCAATCTTTACCAATTCACACAAACAGGAAGGTGGAATATAAATTAAATGATTAAATGCATAAATATATCTATCAGCAGAAGAGAATATTTGTATTCTTAGAGTTGAACTGGGGATCCTTGGTGCTATCTAAGTTTGGTGGTTTTCTTGCAGATATTTCCCTACCACACTAGGTAATATCATCCATGCCAGTAGATATGTGATGATGATACTTAGTTTGGTAATGAAACATAGTAAGAAAACAACCAAGTTCAGAAAGCACTAAGGATCCCATAAATAAATCTTTATTTTTTGTGTCGGTGACCCACTAAACCACTTCAAAGCATCCCAAATCAATATAAACTTGTTAACATTTCACAAGATTTCAACAGGGTTATGTGAAATCTCTGCATAAAATGTTGACAGTCTTGCACTGATGCTCACACAATTTGGAAAGTCCCAGTCAGTAGACTCTGGAATTGTACTGATTTCATCCTGATTGTCATTTTAAAAGCCTTGGGGAGTCTACACAGGTAAACTATTCCTTACCACCCAAAGGTGCTTTTTCAAGAGACAACTGGACTTTCTGCTTTTTTCTTTTGAAGACATTTCACTTCTCATTCCAGAAGTGAAACAGCTTCAAAGAAAAACCAGAAAGTCCAGTTGCCTCTTGAAAAAGCACTTTTGGGACCACCATGACCTGGATTCCTGAGAATCTCCAGACATTTATCTATTCCTTACTACATTTTTAATTCAACAGGGTGGACAATTTCACAAGGCATGAAGTCAATGCTCATCATATACTCCCTTCACACATGATAAAGATTTCTACATTTCAGATGGTGGTCTGTTTTCCAAAATATACTTTATGAATTCTTAGTTTTTGGCATATAAATCAGAGGCTGTAAATTGTCCAGGTGTCCTCTGCCACCAATCAGAGTTTTAAAACTCTGATGGCTTTGTTCCCAGTCTAGAAGTCTTTCTGTCAGTGATGTGCGGTGAGGTTCATGGCCAGTGAGGCAAGCGGACAAAAGCCGCCCTATGTCTATCAGCACCGGGGCTTTATCAGGGCTTTCGGAAAGCCACACCAAAGCCCCGGCATGGCTTTCCGAAAGCCCCGCTGAAGCCCCGCCACCGTGCGTCCTGCTCTATGGCCGGCACGGCGGCAGGGCTTTAAAAATAAAAAATAAAGTGCCAGCCCGCACATCAGCAGAGGCGGGTAAAATACACACACACACAAATTACTTATAATAATACAAATTACAATTATTTACAAATTACAATAATTTTGAATTCCTCCTCCCCTCCCTCCAACCCACATACCTTTTACAGCTGTTTCACAGAGGAGTTCAACTCTCCTCTTGTCTGCCATGATGAAAATGTAAAAAATGTAAAAAGAAAAAGGCAAGAGCTGCTGAGGCCAGGCTGGTTAGCTGCTGCCAGAGTCTCCAATGGATGACTCTGCTTAACTGTTTAAAAAAGCCTCCAAAAAAGCTCCCTCTAGAGAAGGAGGCGAGAGAACCACGTGCCTCATCTACATAAGGAATTTTTCGCCTTTTAACCCTTACTTAACTCTGCTCAAGTGATCATAAAGATAGACTAAAGGAGGCACGTGGTTCTCTCACCTCTTCCTGCAGAGGGCACTTTTTTAGAGGCTTTTTTAAACAGTTAAGCACTAAGCAGAATCATCCACTGTGACTCTGGCAGCAAGTAGCTCAGCCTTTTCCCTTTTAATTTTTTTTTCTTTTCATGATGACAGTGGTGAGGCCCTGCCTCCCCTGACTGCACGTCACTGCTTTCTGTTATAGCATATCAATTCTATATCAGTTAATAATTTCAGTACTTGCAATCACCAGGTAGGAGTTCTGTGAATCCACATTTACAAATTTTAAAAAGAAAAGTTGATTTATTGTAAAAGTCTCATGGACTGGTTCAATAAACCACTCTATCTATGGATGTATAATTGAGTTAATTGGCATACATTTGTGCGTGAATAAAACAACAATTCAGAAGAAATTGATACATTTAGAAGATTTGTATGACATCTTAAAAAAGACTACAGTAAATGTCTCTGCTATCTACATTGATTCAAAATAAGCATTTTAAATATATTTAGACAAACAGATTAACAGAGTTGGAAGGGACCTTATAGGTCATCTAGTCCAACCCCCTGCTCAAGCAGGAGACCCTACATCATTCTTGACAAATGGCAGTACAATCTCTTCTTGAAAGTCCCAAGTGATGAAGCTCCCACAACCTCTGAAGACAAGCTGTTCCATTGGTTGATTGTTCTCATTGTCAGAAAGTTCCTCCTTATTTCTAGGTTGAATCTCTCCTTGTTCAGTTTCCAGCCATTATTCCTTGTCTGGCCTTCAGGTGCTTTGAAAAATAGCTTGACCCCCTTCTCTCTGTGGCAGCCCCTCAAATATTGGAACACTGCTATCTTGTTTCCCCTGCTCCTTCTCTTCACTACCTGGTTAATTTGGTCCATGATAAAAGTGAGCCAAAGAGATCGTGGCAATTAATGCCAAAGGTAATCGGTGAAAACTGTCATAGCTTCATGTCTTTCTTTAATATGACATATCATAACCCATTGTTGACCTTGTCTCTTTTAGCCGGGGGCCTCATGGACGCAATCATGGTTCCTTGCCTTATAAATCTGGGTCCAGCCCTCCAACCACAGCCCGTGAGAAGGACTTGTTGTCGATGCTGTGCAAAAATCAATTGAGTCCTGTCAGTCCACATCAGAATTATGGGGCCTCTTCAGCCAGCAGCAGCAATTCCGGTTCATACAAGGGAAATGATAACAGCCCGACTTTTAGGCAAGCGAATTTCTCCATAATATTTATCTCCTTGCTATCCTACCACTTCCCAAATCTTTAAACTCTTTCATCTCTAGCTGTCACTGGAGTGTCTCCAGGGCACATTATTTCAAGCTCGTGAAATCTCTTGATCTTTGAGTTGCTTTGTTTTGAGCATTTGAACAAGCTCTTCTATTTTATTTTATTTTTTTTGGCCTCCCCTCAGAGGAAGGAATCTTTCAAAAGGTCACATTCCTAACTTAATGTCTGTGTTAACTATTTTTCTTTCCTTTTGAACCCATCTCCCTTGTGTGATGGGATGTAATCTAACACCATTTTCCATTCCTTGGCCTGCATCTGCTTCAGAAAAAAAAATTCATGGTACAATGTCGCACTTAAGTTATATTATCTCTGCCCCTACTTGACCTGTTCCTTTGGTTGCTTGTTCTGAAGTTTTTACCAGGAGCAAATGTGCAGCTTCTGCCTTCAGTGTGATTAGTCCTTGGACTCCTAATCATTTACAAGAAATAGAGTAAGTGGGTTGTAGCTACTATGATTAACATACAATCGATTAATGTTTGGCTTGTTGAGGTTTTGGACATTTAGCATTTGAATAATGTAATTTTAAGGCAAGACTTTATTGTGGCTTTTCTAAAGAATAAAACAAGAGAAAACTTGCTTTTTCTGTTGAAGCCAATTTCTCATTGGAAAGTGTTTAAAATTGACCTGCTATCCTCCAAAGAAAGATTAATCCAGATTTCAAGAAATGTTTCAACCCAATCTGACATTAAATCTTTTCTTTCTTTCTTTCTTTCTTTCTTTCTTTCTTTCTTTCTTTCTTTCTTTCTTTCTTTCTTTCCTTCCTTCCTCCCCCCTCTCTTTCCCTCCCCCCCCTCTCTCTCTTGCGTGTGTGTGTGTGTGAGAGTGAGTGAGTGAGTGAGTGAGAGAGAGAGAGACCTTCATTTTAAAAAAGCAGCCAGTTAACTGGTGCTTATTCTGAGGTAAATGCATATAGCACTGTTTCTCAATTTTAACAATTTTATGTTTTGTGGACTTCCTGGCTGCAGAATTCTGAGAACTGAAGTCCACACATCTTAAAATTGCTAAAATTGAGATTAAAATTGCTAAAATAGGAATGCAATTAAAGTCACCTATGCAGAACACAACACAATTCTGCAAGCATAACAAACTTTTCCCTACTGCAGGCGGCCAGCACGATACAATTCTTGCGGTGAGAACCATGGGATAAAGCCACCCAGTCCAGAACAGTACCTGACCCCTCTCCAGCAAAAGGAAGTTACAGTGAGGCACCTGAAAACAAAACTGAAGGAATCAGAGAGCAGACTTCAAGAAAGGTAAAAGTTCTGGGTAGAAACAAATGCTGGAAGGCAAAGCTTGTTTGGAAGTTTGTGATTAGGGTATTTTCCATTATCTAGACCTATGATGGCAAACCCATGGCACGTGTGCCAGAGGTGGCACACAGAGCCCTCTCTGTGAGTATGTGCGCTGTCACCAGCTGCTTTTCTGGTTTCATGTGTGCTGGCCAGCTGGTCTTTGCAGGTGCTGGAGTGCTGAAAACTGGCCTGAAAATGGCCTGAAAAACAGTCTGAAAACCACCAAAATACCACCCAAAACAGCCGGAAAAAACAGCCAAAAGCCAGGCATGTGTTTGCCAGTTACAGGTCTTCCGGTTTTTGGTGCTCTGGCACACGCACGCACACACATGCACATGTGTTCTGGTTTGGGCACTCGGTGCCAAAACAGATTCGCCATCACTGATCTAGACAGATGTCAATTATAAACCTAAGTTACATATTTTCTAAACAATGCATTGGAAGCTTAAGTAGCTAGATTGAGAGAGAGACAATTTTGGAAGGGAAAGTCAACATGGGGTAGATAAATAGATACATGCGTTTTACTCAAAAGGCTCTGAAATTGTAGCACCTCTAGATCAGAGGTGGGTTCCTACCAGTTCGCACCTATTCGGTAGAACCGGTTCATCAAATCTACCAAACTGATTAGAAGAGGTTCTACCAGTGGACCCGGAAAGCCGGCCACACCTACAGAAGAGGTTGCAAAAAATTTTGAAACCCACCACAGGTCCTTGGATATGATTATTCTACACTATCATGCTCATATTTATAAAACTCAGTGCCTCTGTGAAAGGTAAGGATGACTACTGCAGTTGTGGTGCAATCAGAACATTGCGTGTGTTGAAGTTGTTTTAACGCAAACCAAAGATGCCTTTTAAAAAACAAGTTTACATCATATTCTTATGCATGCCAGTGCTGTGTGTGAGGTAATTTAAGGTGGTTCTGACAAGTGTTGTCGGCATTTTCATATCCGGTCACATGGGTGGCAAGCCACTCTCATCCGGTCACATGGGCGGCAAGCCACTCCCACAAAGGAGACCACACCCACAGAGTAGGTTCGAACAATTTTTGAAACCCACCACTGCTCTAGATAAATGTTGGGAAAGACTAAAGACCTTTGGTTGCTCTACTGCTATAAACCAGTAGTAAGCAATCTTGTGCCCTTTTACTTTAAATTTCTAAAATAAAATATTGTGGGAATTTTTGTCCAGAATATCTGTCCAGGACATCAGGTTGCCTATTCACCTGTTCATACAGATTTAGATAGACTTATAGCTACAGAACTGAAACTTACATGCATCGTAAGTAAATAAGTAAGTAAAATCTTTATTATGGTCAAAGACCAGCAATACACATTAGTTTTTACACTATATTAAAAAATACTAACATTAAAATATAATTAAAAAGTATTGACATTAAAAGTGGGTAATAACATAATGGTCCAAAGATTGTTAGAGGTATGTCCAGATAATTGGTACAAGATGGTACTATACAGATTTAAATAGATTTATATTTACAGAACTGAAACTTACATGCATCGTATCACCTCCAGTTATTGTATTCCAACAAAAGTCTACTAATTCTACTTTGCAGAATAATGGGATTATCAAAACTGCAGCATACTATACAACTGCAGTGAAATAGTTAGTTTTGTCCAGTGAGATATTCCCACAAGAAAGGGGGTTATGAGAAAACATTGGGAAGAAAAATATTTGTATATGATTGCCTGCTTTAAGCTGGGGCAAGCAGCAATTTAGGAAAAAGTTCCTGTTGACTGTTAAAAACATTTGCCGTGTGATCTATTTTATTCTGTCCCCTAACAAGAGAAATAAAAACAAATACCTCTTCACTGTCCTACAGCTTTCTCATTAATCATCAAGTTTTTAATCCCAGAGTTGGACTCTCAAAAGAGCATAACGTGTTTTTTTTCTCCCTTCTTAGAGAAAGCGAAATCAAGGAACTTAAATCTCAACTGGCACGCATGCGGGATGACTGGATTGAAGAAGAATGCCATCGCGTGGAGGCCCAGCTTGCCTTGAAAGAAGCGCGGAAGGAGATTAAGCAACTCAAGCAGGTCATTGAAATGATGAAAAACAGCTTGGCTGAGAAAGACAAAGGGATTCAGAAGTATTTTGTGGACATCAACATCCAGAACAAGAAATTGGAGTCTTTGCTTCAGAGCATGGAATTGGCCCAGAACGGCTCTTCTCGTGATGATCAGAGCTTAGAATATGAATGTGATTTGTCACCTGACAAGTCTTTCAGCTTGAATACAACTTACTCCAAGACGGAAGATAGCATGTTCACAGAGAACCATTCGGTGGAGGCAGATAGCGGAGTACTGCTCAGTGATGATATTGCGAATGGGAATGACATTTTTGAAGAAACCATGTTTGCTACCACTCCTGAATTTGGTCACCCGGCTGTTTTTACATCTTCTGCTTTCAACCATCTGGATCTGGTGCAAAGCCTAGGCAGCTCCCAAGTAGAAGATGACAATCATAGTGAAGCCATGGAACAAGCTGTTCAGGCTGATGTGTTGCTATATAGGTCAGGCATGGAGCAGCTGATTGAGAACATATTCAAGGCACAAGATGTTTGTCAAATCAACCCATCTCCTGTTTTGGTGGAAGCCAATGTATCTGATCCAGAAATTATCTCAGACTTGCTTGTGGATTTGACGCCAACAGATCCAAATTCTGCTATCCTCTTATCTCCATTGGAACCCACGCCCAGGGCCGTGGATTCTCGATATTACAAAAACCGA
Source organism: Thamnophis elegans (assembly GCF_009769535.1). Lineage (NCBI taxonomy): Eukaryota > Metazoa > Chordata > Lepidosauria > Squamata > Natricidae > Thamnophis > Thamnophis elegans. The sequence continues at coordinate 59,632,207 of NC_045548.1, read as the reverse complement.
GTCATGAAGGAACTGGATTTCATAGACTATCACACCACAACCCTTGGGAATGTGACAAAGTTGTCCGAGGGGAACATTGTCAAAAGGTATTGGAGCAGCAACTTCCTCATAGATCTGTTGGCCATTGGTGCCCCCATTGTGCCAACAATCATGTGGATGTTTAGTACTAGGAGGGGAGGAACAATTCCAATCTTCACTTTTGGAGCATTGTTTCGTGGCTGCTGCCTGCTGGCCTTGAATTCTCTTCGTCAAGAACCGGTTATTCTTCAGCGTTAGATATCACTGTCTTGAATGGTGTGTCAAGAGATTGTATTCTGGTGGATATATAGTGAGGCCATTAAAAAAAAAGTGGTGTGCATCATGGTGAATCTGCCTGTTTTGCTCCTAAATGTTTGATTTGCACTATATTTAATTGAGAACATGTTCGTTGTTTGAAATTAAAGGCAAACTATTGATGGCATGGAGACATGTTTCCATTAAGTGTATACACAAGTGCATTTATAGCGCATGATCAGCACTTTCCATCCTGTGGTCGGATGTATGGATTGTGATACCAAATGTTTTCTGATGTGAGGGTCAGGTTCATTCTGTCAAAGGCAGCATATATAGTCCCAGCATGTGTTGTCGACGCTTCTTAAATGGCACAATTGTGATGCAGTCACGCTCGCATTCCATTCATCTTGTGTACCCAGGGATCATAACCAAAACTGCCCCCTGCCCCACAACCCGGTGTATTCATGTAGATGGGTGGAGATCTTGAATCGTGTTATTTTCTTTATAAATGTGGCTGTGAATATATTTGACTGAGATTTGTCTGAAGTCTTAAATGAAGTCTTACTGGAAGTGTGGGGTTAATCTATGAAGGAATATTTTAAATGTGTGATGTATTAACTTATTTTTCCTCTTGTTTAATAATCTTTTCAAGAAAGCAAAAACCCTTTGAATCACATGTTGTAAATAAAGCATGCTGAAATTGAAGTGGTGTGTTTGTGGTAGCTACCTATGGCACAATACAAGATATTTTATGCTGTTACCCACATACAAGCTTCAGAAGTTTCCTCTGGTGTCTGAAGTAGTGGCTAATCTCAATTTCAAGTGGACTCTGTGTGTGTGGGTGTGGGTATTGGGTGCAGTAGTGGTATGCTGCTGCTTCGCACCGATTCGGGCAAACCGGTAGTGGCGGCAGCGGCACAAGACTCTGCCCACCCACTCTGACGTCAAGAACCATCAAGAACGGTCTGCACATGCCCAGCACTCCGGCTACCGAACTGGTAGTGAAGAAAATAGAATACCATAACTGGTTGGGTGGGTGTGTTGGGTGCATCATAAATTCTCTGGTAATTGTTAGAAAACAAATGCAATAGTAGAATGTGCAACTTTGAGGATTAGCTACTACTGGTAATCCACAACTTAGACCAGAGGTCTCCAACTGTGGCAACTTTAAGACTTGTGGACTTCAACTCTCAGAGTTCCTCAGCCAGCTTTGGGAATTGAAGTCCACAAGTCTTAAAGTTAGCTCTGCCTTGGACTCTGATTTAATTCTGCATGATATTTGGAACGCTGACATTAGGTTCTCCTGCTTGAGCAGGGGACTGGACTAGAAGACCTCTAGTATCCCTTCCACATTCCATTTTATTCCATTCCATTCTTTCCTTGAGGAGATCCAGCCAATTACTTTCAAAATATAAGCGGGCAGAAGTGCATTTATGTGGAACGGAAAGCATCTCTTTTCACCACATTACCACTAAGTGGAATATGTGTATGTCAAATAAGTCAAGGTGATGGCCACAATTGTAATCAGAAGCCCACTGTTTAACATGCATATCCTTTACAGCCAAAAGGGCAGGGTTATTTTTTTAATTACCCAGTTGTGATTCTGATTTTTGGCTCCATTTCTTGTCTTCAAAAAATATACCAAGAAAAGATCTGGTGAACCTTCAGATTCCACATCATTGATAGAAAACCTTTGGAAAATAAAAAACTGCATCCTCTTGAACAGTGGTAAGCCATGGGATACTCACTAACATTAGAGATTTAAACAGAGAACTTGTCCAAAATATCTTCAAAATAGTGCCTGATTTCTCTTGCTTTAGTACATCTGCCCACTGCTTCCCAAGATAAGAAATTCAAAGCATATTAATCATTAAGAAATGATCTCTTAGACCAAACTGCAATTGCATATGAGCAATACCTAGCATAGTTTTTGTATAAGCGATTCTTTTGAAGCAATCTGTGTTCAAAATAAAAAATATTTGTAGCTCAGGGTTGACATGAGGAGTCTTAGGTGATCTCTGAGCTTGGTTGTGGGGTATGTGTGTGTGTGTGTGTGTGTAAAATCTAGACTCAAACCTGGGTGTTCTGGACAGTAGGGGCTATGGTGAGGAACAGGCAAAACAAAGTCATTTCGTCTAGGACAGATTTGTGGATCTTGGCAATGGCCATAGTGGCTGAGAATAGGGTGAGGACAGAGGAAAGGAAGGTGCCAGGGAGCTCAAGGGGAAGCAGGCAGGCATTCGGGGGCGAGGGGAAAGGGGTGACAAATGCCAAACTAACCTTAGTTGTCCAATAAAATCAACCCAATTTCATTCTTGGGTTTTCTTTCAGCTGAAACCCCAGCCAAAGCAAGAGTTTGATAGAAGTTCCAGAATGAAATGGTTTGTTTCAAATTCAAAACATCTTTTCTATTTTATTCTCTTCCCTCTCTCTCCCAAGCAGTAACCTTTTCAACTCTCCTTCGTCCAGAAGGAGCAGGTGGCTAGAACAACATTGCTGGAAAGTTGATTAATGGCACTAGCAGTTGCTAATGAGTGATATTACTACAAGCCATTGGGATATATATTTCACTCTCCTCTGTACACAATCTTCATTACAATTTGGATAATCGGCAGGTCTCTTTATTGACATAAGTTCTTCAAATCTACTTTTCAAGCAGTAGTCTGAATCTATTATGCTGCCAATATTCGTGTTAACAATTTTCCTCTTGGAAGTTTTTTTTTTATTGGATCCCATTGAAACTAAGAAAAAGAAACTTAAATCCCATTACTTTCAGTGAAATTCAGTGATATCGAGGTTTATTCTCTGACAGGATAATTATTTTTTGAGCTTTATTTAAATAACTGCAGCAATTCACTAAAATAATCTTACATTCTATTATTTAGATTCCCCCACTTTAGAGTCTAATAAAGATCCAGACGAATCTGTCTAATCTCTCATATAACTTAATACTACAAAAGAAAAGTACATAGTAAGCAGAGGCGAGTTTCACATAATTTTATCACCAATTCGCCACGCACCGAAATGTGAGGAGTTATACCAGTTTATCTCAGAATTGGCAGAATAACTCATTTCAACTAGAAAACGTTACTTTTGACCCAGAGGTCAGATTCGAACAACAAACACCTGTTAGGGGTGTCCTGAGTCGGGAAAGCAAAAAACCACTCCATTTGGTGATCTGAGGTTTCCCTGAGGAGTTACACCAAAGTGTATCTCAGAATTGGCAGAATAAGTCAATTCCACTAGAAAACGGTACTTTTGACCCAGAGCTCAGATTCGAACAACAAACACATATTAGTGGTATCCTGAGTCGGGAAAGCTAAAAAACCACTCCATTTGGTGATCTGAGGTTTCCCTCAGGAGTTAGACCAAAGCCTATCTCAGAATTTCGCGAAAGAACTCAATTCAACTAGAAAGTGTTACTTTTGAACCAAAGCTCAGATTCGAACAACAAACACCTATTAGGGTGGGATGGCCCACCTGCAGGTCACCACTACCAGTTCGCCTGAAGTGCTTCAAACCTGCTGAATACCACTGATAGTAAGCAAGTTTGCTTATCCAACTCCTTTTGAGAAGTCCACACTAACAGTAAAGAAAAAATAACATAAGAACTGGTACAACTAATCCTTTGGCATTGCAAAAACATCAACTGGAAAACTTTTTAATACATAAAATTTACTTCCATTATGAGAGCTTTGCACAACCCTTATTTTTGCTTTGATGACTGGTGGATTAGAAAGGAGGACAAGTGACTCGATCATGGGAGATTCCTAAACAAGCTGTGAAAACACAGGATTCATACAAAACTTTCAACCTTGGATTTTGACAAGTACCTAAGAACTGGGTCATCTTGCTATATTAAGATACTGGAATAATTCATGCCAGGCTAGAATAAACAGATGCTCATTTTTCTCCTTAAAGAATCTTACCTCATATTGATTGATGGCAACTTATATTTATTTTCAAGATTAAGGATGCTTGGTCTAGGAGCAATAACCCTTAAGTTACACCAAGAAATGAAAGTCTATGTATACCTATTTGCCTCCAGTATATTTATTTATTTAAAATGTTTATATGGTCATCTATCTTAAACTTTGGGCAGCTCTCAACATAACCATAAAAAGCCCCTATAAAACAGTAAAAAAGATCAGACAAAAATAAGCTTTAATGATCTCGAGATGCTCCTCAGTAAGCTACAATGACCCTTGTTTTGTTCCTTTATGTCCTATCCTGTGTAAACAGCCAAGTTTTGATGGCCTTCCCAAAAGCTAAAATGGGCAGGGGACTTGTTGAATTGTTGGGTGGAGGGCATTCCCTAGGTTAGGGATAACCATAGTAAAGGCACCCTTCTGAGGCCCTATTAAGTGGAAGGATGTCAGTGAAAGGTTCTAGAGTAGAGGTGTCAAACCTGTGTCATCACATTGTCAACCCGCAATGTATCACAACTCCCCCCCCTTTGCTAAACTGGGGGTGGGTGTGGCCAGCGTGTGACACATATGGCCCACCAGCTGCAAGTTTGGCAGCCCTGACCTAGAGTCTGCCTACTGCACCTTATCTAGTGGAGAGGCAGATATTCTTAGATAGAGGTGGTTCTGAAAATAACCAGGTCTCCTGCCATGTAGGGCTTTTATGATAACCAGCACGTTAAATGGGACCCAGAGACAAACTGGGAGCAGGGGCAGGTCATAGAGGTATAGCAAACCTATTAACACCTAATACTGTGCACATCATTGAATTCTGGACCAGGTGCAATTTTCAAGTGGCCTTCAAGGGCAGCCCTAGGTAAAGTGCATTCCACTAATCCAAATGGGAAGTGATTAAAGCAAGAGTGATCATGAGTAAGGTCTCTCAGTCCAGGAAAGGATGCAATTGGCACACAAGATGGATCTGTGCAAAGCCCTCCCCTCCCTTCTACAGTCACAGCTACCACTTGCTGGTCAACCAGAAGCTACGAGTCCAAGCAAACTGTGCATCAGCTTGGTCCAGGGGAGTGCAACCTGGTTTAAGTGAAGTATTAGTACCACATTATGAAGTCTTAGTAAGGCCACAACTGCAATATTGCATCCATTTTTGGACACATTAGAAAAAAGTTGTTGAGACTTTGGAAAAAGTTTTGAAGAAGAGCACCTAAGATGACTAAAGGCTTGGAGACAAAAACATCTGAAGAATGGTTGCAGGAATTGAGTTTGGCCAGAAAATATGAACTAGGAGTGACATGATAGCAGTATTCCAGTATTTGAGGGCTGCCACAAAGAGGAGTGAGTCAACTTATTTTCCAAAGCACCAGAAGGCAAGACAAGAAACAATGGGTGGAAACTAATCAAGGAGAAAGGCAATTTGGAATTAAGGAGAAACTTCTTAACAGTGAGGACAATTAACCAGTGGAATAGCTTGCCTTCAGAAGTTGTAGGGGCTTCATCACTGGAGGTTTTTAAGAAAAGAATGGACAGCCACCTATCTGAAATGGTATAGTGTCTCCTGTTTGAGCAGGGGAGTGGACTAGAAGACCCCCAAGGTCCCTTCCAGCTGTATTCCGATTGATGGAAATCACCATTGTTTGAGGGACTAAAAACCTAGAGCCACTCTATCTTGCAATGGTTGAGTCCATGCAGACTGTTACAGCTTCCAGGAACTTGGACAGGAACCATAACAGCATTACTTGCCTGGCTCAGGGAAATGTGTAACTGGGTATCCTCAGCATACTGATGACACCACATCCAATGCTGTCCAATGATCTCATGCAGCAGTTTCATTGAGATGTTAAAGAGGAGAGGGAAAATACCCAAGCCCTGAGGCACCCCCCCACACACACACATACAGGGGTCTAGGGCAGTGATGGGCAACCTTTTTGGCGTGGTGTGTCAAAAATCGGCAAAAAATCGAGCATAACTCGCGTTGTGTGTCACTTCGACAAAAACATAATTTTGCGCAATTTATAGTTTAAACTACAAAAATATATAATTGCAATATAATTGTATTTAATAAACCAAAAACAAATTATTTAACATAGCTGCTTAGTAACTTCTTTGTTCATCAGTCGATTTCGTATGTTGCCCTTGATATTATTATCAGTATCACTTACCAACGGTCCTACTTAGCAACCAAAATGTTGGCTCAGAAACTCTGGCATTGAAGCGTGCAAGTCTTAAAGCTGTCAAGTTACAAGAACCTTGCACCCCTAACCCTTTAGGAAAAAAACCCCAGGGGTCTTCAAACCTGACAGCTTTAAGCCTTGTGGACTTCAACTCTTCAACTAAAAGAGAGACTGATAAATATTAAAAAAAATAAAACCAAAAAGCAGCTACTGCAGTGGCTTAGAATTTTACTCAATTACTGTTGAGCCCATGGAAAGTTCTGCAGCCCCAGGAGCAAAGGAAGGGGGACGGAGAGAGAGAGATTGGCTGTTTGGGGTGCTTGAAACCACCTGGCCCTCCCCAAAGGAAACCCTCATTTGCAGGATGAGCCTCGACTGGCTCTGCCCAGCGGGGTTACCCCAAGCGCCATTGGGCAGCGACGGATGCTTATCCTTTTTCCTTCGGCTGCTTCAGCTGGGACTTCAGACACCCCAAGGGAGGGACTTTATCGGGCCTCCCCCTCCCCACCCTTTGAATGAAGGTGTGATATGGCTCCTCCATCCCTGCTCTTTAACCCAGCCAGAATTACAGGAGGGCTGCCCCCGTTCTGCTTTCCGGGGTGGATCTTAGCCGAGGGACACCAAGACCCCAGAATGGGTGGGGGGTGGGGGAAGAGCTTCTTGACGGAGGCCACGATCGACTTTTGGAAGTTGTGTTTTCGTAAAATAAGATTAACCTTTGGATGTGTTTGTTCCGCTCGGCCAGCGGCGTTTTCTCCCACTTAATCCCGGCGGATCCTGATATCTGAGCTGGAAAACTGCAACCCCCCGGAAATGATGACGCCCCGCTGAGTAGCTGGGACTTGCAGAAAAAGGCTGCAGAGAGAGAAGCGTTCGATCCGTAATCCGTCTGTGGGGGGCGCTGGGGACAGGCCGGGCCCCTTCTTCCCACCTCTATCCCCCCCCCCACTCTTGAGGGACAAGCCCTTTCCCCTGTCCCAACGGTGGAATTTGAGGCTACCTCTGCTTTCCCTCTCCCTCCCTCAGTTGTGCAGCAGCAGCAGCGGCAGCTCTCAGCCTGGGCGGCAGCGTCACACAGGCTGTGGAAGGAGGGGGAGGAGGAGGGAACCAGAGAGAGCTTTTACCGAGTCTGCGCCCCACAGCCAGGACCGTCCTGGCGCCTCAAGCCGCGTTTCTTCCTGCAAAGCCCTTCTGGCGTCAAGCGGAACTCTCGGGTTGCCCGAAGGGCTTTGCAGGAAGAAACGCGGCTTGAGGCGCAAGGACGATCCTGGCTGTGGGGCGCAGACCCGGTAAAAGCCTCTCTTTGGTTGGTTCCCTCCTCCTCCTCCTCCTCCTCCTTCCACAGCCTGCGTGACGCTGCCGCCCAGGCTGAGAGCTGCCGCTGAAACAAGTTTGGGGAGCATGTGCGTGTCACCCGAAATGGCTACGCGTGTCAGCACTGACACGCGTGTCATAGGTTCGCCATCACTGGTCTAGGGAATGACCTTCTTGTCCACCAACTAGAACCAGAAAGAGACAAAGGAAGATTTTCAAATAAAAATGCTGGGAACCATATCACGTAAAATCTCCACTTAATTTTCCCTACTTGAAAACAAGCATCTAATTCTAAAACAGATATGCCAGAGACACAAAGCAAAAAAGTCAACGTCACAATGGCTGGCATTAAGAATTTACTTTCTCTTCTGTGCAATAATGCTGTCAGTTCGGTCAGCTTCTTCACAATATGCAATGAGGCACGTGGTGTATTGTAGCAAAGACAAGAATTGTGGGAACAAGCAAAAAAAAAAAAAAAAAGCAAGACTTTGTTTAAAATCATTTAATTAGTCTTTTCAGTAATAAGCGTAATAGACAATAGAATAGATTGCCATCATTCAACTATTTACACCTTTTTTGTTTTTACTTTAGCTTCAAAAACAGGCAGCTGAAGAGGTTACGTAGCAGTATCTCTTTGCAAGGAATGCAATGGGATTCGGCTTCAGCAGAAAACCCCCGTCCCGTCCTAGAGGAATTGGGTGCAATGAGGCTTCTGTCATTCAACTGTCCAGCTGAAGATACGCTAAGGAATTATGAACTGTTTTTCCTGGATGACTTCAAAAATGAAATGGCAAACTTTAGTTCCATTAAATACTGAGATCATTAGAAAGGATGCAATTCAGTGGAAACCGAACCCTCTTCCTTTGCTGGCATAACAAGCGGCATTAAGACAACTTCACCCCGATTTTATTCTGTTCTTTCTTCATTAAGCGCTGTACTTCTTTCTCAATTTTCTTCCTTTGTTGCTCAGCTGTCCGTTTCTCTCTTTCTGCCATTTTCTGCTGCCTGAAATTTCACAGAAAATACAGAATTAAATGTCCCTCGAGTAATTCAAGATCATAGACTATTGCAGGCACTTCCTGAGCTTCACCGGTACCGGTTTGTTTGCTTATATTCTGCATGGGAATGGATTGCCAAATATCTAAACTGTACAAGTGATCCAAATAATCCATCAGAAGGTAGATAAAGTGGAGCATCATTTCATTTTAAAAGTAGAATTATGACTGCATATTAAGCTACCAAGCTAAGAAATGGTAAATTGAGCTCTATTGACAGCACTTCCTGGGTTCAGTGATAAACATCCTGCAGGATTAGATGGAACTCCTCCTTCCGGCAATCAAGTGGATCACAGTATGCCAAGTTTTCTATAGATATCCTTAATAACCTTATATTCTATCCAACATTTAAGTGATTGCTGTAAAATCCATTATTTGGGGAATTTGACCCTTTCTGCCATCACGTATGCCATGTTTGTTATTTTTTCACCTGCAACTTACCTTTACAAAATGCACTTTCAAAATTCTTTTGATAATTACATTAATGCATCACTGTTAATTTGAAATATGTTGTGTTCTATATTTTGGGCTCGGTTTTAATAATATATTCATTTATGTATATACCATCTTTTATTGTTTTACAAATAATTCAAGGTAGAGATCATATCCACCACACCTTCCTCTTCATGTTTTTTGCACTGTGAGGTGGGTTGGGCTGGCAGAGAATGACTGGTTTAAAGTCACCAAATTAGAAAAATACACTTTTTGTTACTCACTTCCACCAGTGATCCTTCTCATCACTAACTCTATGGGAGTGGAGTTGGCTATCGTTCCAAGAAATAACTTAGGCAGCACTAGAATATACAGGTAGTCTTCAACTTACAATCATTCATTTAACAACCATTTAAAGTAAAACTGGGATGAAAAAAAAGTGATTTACAACCATTCTTTGCATTTATGACCATCAGTCATATGATCCAAATTCAAGTTCTTGATAACTGGCATGTATTTAAAACAATTGTAGTGTCCTGGGGTCAAGTGAGTGCCATTTACAATCTTCCCAGTGGATATCTGACAAGCAAAGTCAATGGAGGAATTCAGATTCATTTAAAGACCATGTGATTAGCTTAACGACCATGGCAAAAAGTCTTAAAATCAGGTGCAACTCACTTAACAAGCACACTATTTAGCAACATAAGTCCCCATTCCAATTGTGATGGTAAGACAAGACTACCTGTACAGAGGGCCACTCACTATTATGGCCCAAATTCTCAAGTCAACCTTTCCAAACACCTGTTTTTGTTGCACTATAATTCCCATTAACTCCACTCCACATGGCCAATTATCAGGTGGGATCAGAGTTGCAACCCCAACCAAGAAAATACTTTTTTGCATACTGCATACATTGGAAGTCCAAAATCAACGAAAATCTGATAATGGCAGTTTGCATGGCCTTGAAAGGAGACAAATTCATGCAGGAAGATGCTATTTAAGGACACTAATTGCCATGGCTGTTTACCCCTTTCTGAATGACAGGCAACATTTGGGAAGTTTTGCACTTCCCAAATGCAATCAGTTGGTAACTGCAACAGTTGGGCAGGCTAAACAGACATATGAGTAACACAGCAGGGCTGTTCTTATGGTTCTGCAAAGCCAAGGATAATAACTTTGTTAATAAGAGGTAGGCTCAGTGCGTTCATTGATAAAACACCTTCAAGAGTCTGTAGAGATGCAAGGGGAAACTAGAATGAATGAGTAAAAATGGCCATTTCTTAATTTACAAAATTTATAAGGCCACTCAACTCATAACTTATTTAAGATTGTGAGCAAAATACATCAGTTACAATAAAAAGCAATTAAAATCAACCAAAAGTAATATAAAAGCCATTTAATAAACCACAACAATACATGTATTGGTTTTTTTATATAACAACTGCCGTGCCGCTTTACTGAAAATTTAATTCCTTCTCTAGAAGAATAACAAATTAAGCAGTGCAAATGTGCATCAATTCGTCAACAATAACCTTATACTTGAAACAAAAGTGGTTTGTAGAATTCAATTTAATTTGGCATGTTTTGTTTTGTTTTGAAATACTGTGTTTGTTATTAATGTTTGTTTTGATTTGCTTATTCCCTATCTTTTCTACCATGTTCTTAAATGCTCATTAAAATAAATAAATAAATAACCCCCTTTGGCGGGTTTTTTTTGTTTTGAGATTTGTATTCAAATACTGTCATATTGTCTTTGAGGAAACAAAAGATTTTAGCTTTTTAGCTTGATTCTACCACGGCAAAGATCTCACACAATATCTAGCATTAGAAAGACGGCAATCTCCAAGCCATGCCTTCGATCCAGGACTCCAAATGGCAATGTTAGCTGTGCGGTGAGCCCTCTGCTGGCTTGCTAAAACATTTTGTGGGTTGTTTTTAATGCTGAATAATAGTTCACGGATACATAATTACACTCCCATCAGGCTATTTTCTCTTAAGGTGACTAACATTATCAGAGTGCAGCAGAGAAATAAGCCAAGGAAATTAAAGGCATGAGAGAAGAGGAAAGGAAGTAAAATTAAAACTAGTTTAAACCAATGCCTTTCACAATATATTTTGGTATTTTTGTAAACTATTAAACTATCCACCTTCTAATACCATGGCATGTTTCATACTCTGCTTTTGTTCTTCAAACTACTCCCTTTTTTTCCAGATCTCATAAACTATATCTAACCACTTCTTCTTGGTCTTCCTCTTCCTTTCAATCTATTTATTATTCCTTGATATATTTCTTTTACAATTTGATCCTCACTTATTCTCCTTATATGACCAAAGCACCTCAATCCATATTTGAAGCTATTCATTCTTGACCCTCTTTTTTTGTTGTACCGCATAGACTTTTTAATCACCCCAATTCTATTGTTTTTCGGAGTATAAGATACACTTTTTTGCCTCAAAAAAGAGGCTGAAAATCTGGGTGCGTCTTATACATCGAATACAGCATTTTTGGCCTCCCAAAGACCTGCCCCCTTCACTAAAATGGCCGTGCATACCCTTATGGAGGCTTTCAGAGAGCTCCTGGGGGCTGGGGAGGGCAGAAATGAGCAAAAAATGGGCCATTCCCCCCCCCCTCCAGTCTCCAGTAGCACTCTATACGCCTCCATAAGGCTATGCATGCAAATTTTTGACAAAAAATGGACCCATTTTCACAAAAAACTGGCCGTTTTTTGCTCATTTTTGGCCCCTACCCCCCAGGAGCACACTGCTAGCCCCCTCAAGGCTATTCATGCCTTTTTTTAAAAAAAAAACAACAGGCCCGTTTTTGTGAAAAATGGGTCTTTTTTGCAAGGTTTGCAGAGTGCAAAAGCTTTTTTTTCCCTTTTGGAAATCTCTTTAACTGATTGGTTTTGGTTTGGTTTGGTTTTATTGGACATATATGCCGCCCTTCTCCCAAAGGACTCAGGGCGGCGTACAACATAAAAACACATATGACAAAAGTTAAAAAAGATTAAATAGGAAATCCAATTGATTGATGAGAATTACATTGATCAAGTGCTGCACCAGCAGAAACAAAGTCTTAGGTGCTGCAGATTGTCAGAGATTTCCTTCTCTAGCACATGGATATACACATGGAATACACCTGGAAACATCTACCTACCTACCTACTCTCTCTCTCTCCCTACCTACCTACTGTATTTCTCTCTCTTTCCCTCTACCTACCTACCTATCTATCTACCTACCTACCTACCTACTCTCTTTCTCTCCCTACCTATCTACCGTATTTCTCTCCCCCCCTCTACCTATGTACCTATCTACTCTCTCTGTCCCCCTACCTATCTACTGTATTTCTATCTCTCTCTATTTCTCTCTCTCTCTATCTATCTATCTACCTATCTATTATTTTTTAATTTGCCTTTTCAAAACCTTGGTGCGTCTTATACTCCAGTGTGTATTATACTCCGAAAAATATGGTATTTATTCTCTTTCTGTCTGCCACACAAGAAAAAGGAAATAATGGGATGCCAGAGAGTGCAACAGAAGTATCTTATCAAACGGTCATACAGATTTTTTAAATTGTTAAATTCACTACTGTCAGCTAGGAGATATATCTCCAGTGGTGAAATCTAATTTTCCCCCATACAGGTTCTGTGGGCGTGGCTTAGTGGGAGTCATGTGACTAGGTGGGCATGGCTATGTAGTCATGTGACGGTGGGGTCAAAAAAGAAAAAACTCACTTTAACAATGTCCTGCTGGAGCAGGGGGGGTTGGACTAGATGACCTCCAGGTCCCTTCCAGCCCAGGATTGCTGTGCTCTTTCAAGGTATCCTCTGAAGCTGCATCTAGTGCCAGGTTTGTGGTCCTTCCTCCCTCTCCTTTTTCCCTCCCTCCCTCTCTCTCTCTCTCTTTCTTTCTTTCGCAGAACCCCCCCACCGCTTTTTAAATATTTTTTTCCCTGCCTATTCGCCCAAATCCTCAGGGGAAAAATGCTTTAAAAAGTGGGGAAAAAAGCTTTCAACAATCCTGCTGATCAGCTGTGAGCCACACGACTGTCGGAAGCTCGCTTTTTTTCACTTTTTAAAGCATTTTTTCCCTGCCGGTTTGCCTGAACTGGCAGGAAAAAATGATTTAAAAAGCGGGGGGGGGGGGAGGTTTCGATAATTGTGCAGCTCACAGCTGAGCCGTGTGATCCTTGGAAGCTTTTTTTTACTACCAGTTTGCAGAACCAAGGATAATCGTCCCTACCGGGCTGAACCAGGAGGATTTCCCCCCTGTATATCTACATAAAAACATCATTTAAGTATTTCAACAAACCCAACACTTTTACTTCTGATTAGCTTTTACTGGGGCAAAAAAAAGGAGTCTTCAAAATAAAAAAAAATGTAAAAAAATATAGAACGTTTTTTTTTTTCTGGATCCCACGTCTTACTTTTTGCCATTGCCAATAGTAGCAATCAAAATTTTGCATCCTTGATACATGGGAATGCAGCCTTAGCAACTGATATATATATAATTTTATACTGTGGCTAAATGTTAAATAATACCTGATCAAGGATTTCCCATTGACTTGAGTACTCTACATATAATCTCCTCATTTATTTTACTGAGCTTAAAGGCTGCTCCAATTATAAACAACTCCGACTGGGATACATCCCAACCTCCATAAATTGAGTTAAAAACAATGCAATAAAAAGATAAATCATGGAAAACTGAGTTCAATTCTCTATATAAGCAAGATATTCTCCACCAGTGCTTTGCCTACTTGCTAGGCTTCATATGCATCCCTCTGTTTTACTATCCTAAGCTCTTGGAAATAGAATTGGGACAATAATTATTTTTTTAATACATAACTTTTATTAAAGCTTTTTGCAAAACAAAACATAAAAATCAAATTCAATATCCATTCTTCCCATTCCTAAGACATCGGTATATCCCCTTTTGTTTAGCATCTTACATACTTTCCATTTGTTTTCCATTTGCAATTTCTTCATTACATTTATAATTCCTATAACCTGATATTTACATATATCAATATTCTACTCTCATTTGTTATTTCTATTTTCTAACCACTGATACCATTTGTCCCATACTGTATAGTATTCTTTTTCTTCTTTATCTTGCAGTTTAAGAGTTATTTCTGCACAGTCCATTATTTTTCTAATTATCATGTTTTCGGAGGCTATGCAGTCTATTTTTCAATGTTGGGCGTATGCTATTCTTGCTGCTGTCAGTATAGGAATTATGATATAATTGATTTCCTTTGTAAACGTTCCTCTAATTATCCCTAGCAAAAAAAATCTCGGGTTTAAATTGGATTTGAAAAAATTGGGACAATAATTAGAAGACTACCTAATATTTGAAAAATGTTAAATTACTATCCTAGCAATAACAGCACTCTTTAAGAGCAAAGGGCTGGTAAACTGAGAAGGTGTGAATTAGCAGCCCCCACAGCTGACAAGATCTGGCAGCAAAAGGCATGGCACATGTCAAGGCTGGTAGAAACCCTTGCCAATAATTTTCAGATCTAGAGATGTGATTAACTGCAGTTTCTTCAAAGGACATAAGGAGTTTTAGAAGTTTTAGAGCAGGTTTGGACTGTAAGCTTCTTCATATTTTTCAGAATAAAAATCTAATCCAGATATAGGCAATATAGTGTCTACAAGCATCAATGTCTCCTTAAGTAAGTACCCATCAGTTTACCTTTGACATCTAAAGACCTTTCTATAAAACATAAGTACCATATTTTTCGGACTCTAAGACGCACCGGAGTATAAGACGCACCATGATTTTGAAGAGAGCCATTTTTTTAAAAAAAAAGTTTTTGCACTCTGCAGGCCTTCCAAACCCTCTGTACGCCTCGTTTTTTGAAGAAGAAAAGGGGTGGCATGCAGAGCTTTGGGAGGCTTGTAGAGTGCTCCTGGCAGCTGGGAGGGGGCAAAAACAAGAAAAAACAGCCTATTTCTCGCAAAAATACGCCATTTTTTGCACACACAAAAAAAAGGAGGGCCATACAGAGGCTTTTGGAGGCTTGTGGAGTGCACCTGGGGGCTGGAAAAGGGCAAAAATTGCCATTTTTTGCTCTTTTTTCCCTCCCCAGCCCCCAGGAACACTCTACAACCCTCCCAAACCCTCTGCACGTCCATTTTTGCAAAAGAGGCGGAGTTTCAGGAGGTCAAAAATGCTGTATTCAGTGTATAAGATGCACCCAGATTTTCACTCTCTTTTTTGAGGGAAAAAGGTGTGTCTTATACTTTGAAAAATACGGTGGGTGACTTTCTACAAAACAAAGCAGCACATCCTAGCACCCTATTTATCTGCAGGAATGTCAATAAACTCCAGAAGATTTGCTTTTTGGGTGCTTGGTGATACATCATGCTAATATTTTTATGTTTCCTTTACTCACTACTTGCTATTGTATCCTCAGTCCAAAAAGAAAGATTTACTGATAGAAGCTTAACTTCACATCTTAAATTAAGGCTGTTAAATAAAAAGGAAAGCTAAAGAGCCTAATGTCCTCTTGCCTCCATGCCAGGAGACAGGGAACAAAATTTACATAATGACTTCATTGATCATATGATAAACTATACTTTGTCATTCTATCCAGATACAGCCACAGTGAACCCTATCTGAATCATGGTGGATGGAAAAATTATAATAATTACAGGATTTGGTAAAGTTACCTCAGAACTTCTTCTGCTTGCCAGGAAGCATCTTCTTCTTCTTCCCAAGCATTTCTGTTTTCCTGCCATGCCTCCATGTCTCCTAGTTCTGGCTGCAAATGAAAATTAATTAATATATTCAAAATACTGTTCAACACCACCGAGTAATTATTCTAATAAAGTACTGCAATTTAAATTCTGGAAAATGTAACCACCTATTCCTGGAAAGCACTGAAGGGAGACTTATAGACAACAATTTTCTTTGAATGAATTCACTATAATACAGAAACCGAGTGTGTGTGTTGTGTATATATTACTAGCTGATAAGCCGGCATTGCTCAGATATTTATTTATAGGGGGGAAATGTCTGGAAAAAACATAATTTCTAATGTTGATTTTCCCTCTTACCAGAGGGAGCCCCCTTGTGGAGTATTGTGAAGCCGTTACCACAGCAATCCCACTGCACTGTACAGTAGAAGCCAGTATGGCAGGACAGCACAATAGGCTATAACACACGTCCCTGGGGTGTCTTACCCCCACAGTATTTGTTTTCAGAGAGTAAGTCATCTCTTTACCAAGTTTGATTGAAATTGCTGGAGTCATTCCAGAGTTATGCTGGAACACACACACACACAGCCATTTATATATATATAGATTCAACACCACCAAATGCTTCTAAATTTTCAAACAACTGAAGGCTTTATTAGATTATAGTTATCAATCTGTCTTGCCCATGGCCAAAAAAACAACAAAACAAAACCCAACTGCTAGCATTCCTTCTTTAAGACATTCTGGAAATTACACATACAAATTTTTTTGTGATAAAGAAGTTACTTACAGATTGATGAATAAAAGGAACATCTGGTGTAGCTGCTAATCTACTTGAAAATCCGGCACTACCATCCTGGTTGCCAAAATTTAAAGGTTCACGTTTTTTAACAATGATCTGAAAAGTATGAATTGAAAATAGTAATTGCAATATTACTATTATTAACAAATAAAACTGGAAACTTATTAGCCCAACTATAAAAACTGATGTCACAAAACAATGCCATGTTCATTGTTTCACAGATGTCCACTTACATTTCTGGCCAGTGCAAGAAGAGCAATGTGTCTGAACCCTGCAAGTTTTCCATCACTTTTTCAATCAACCAAAGTATCCTTAATTTGGTCAGCTCAATCATTTGATTTCTGGTTAGTGACTTGGAAGTGGAACTGGCTGTGAGAACAGCTCCTCTCTCTTTCCATGCTACTCTTCTGTTATAGCTCCTCTTACGGCCCTGTACTTGGACTAACAGATTTAGGCTATAAAACAACCAGACATTTTGACAGAAATGCAGAAAACTCTTTTCACTGTTTCCTATGGACACGAGGATTTTGCAGGCCAAATACAGTCATCCAATCAGGATTCTTAAAAGCATGAGACAAAAAAATGAGGATGGGGAGAACACAAGATGAGGGATCCTCTGTGCTTGCGGGCTGCTTCCTCCTTTGCCTTCACTACAATTAAACCACTGCTCTCTGCTCTTTTCTTTTTTGGGCACAAGGTGTCAGCCATCATTCCTAAACTAAGTTTAACTCCTGGTTGTAAGTGACTCTGGAAAGCACTGCTTTTCTTACATTTTTCATCAACTCTTGGGTATGGATGAAAAGAGAAAAAAGTAGTTTGTTTAAATGTAGAAGCAAATACTTCTGTTAACATCTGCAGGCAAGAAAAGTACTTTTTTTGCAGGCTTATTCACTTTTCAAATGATCCAATGTTGTTTTCAAAAGCTTATCTGATTATCCCTCTTGGTATAATACACACTCCAGACTGTTCAGTATTCTATAATCTGAAATAAGTTATCTTTGCACATACAATTACATACATAATTACATGCAATATCCCTACAGCTTACTAATGGTAAGGGATAGGACTGAAGCAAACTGAAGCAAACCACTTTGACTCTGCACATATAGGCTTGTTCAGCTGCTTAGTGGAATGAGGTGGGGCTTTACCACAGCATCAGTCTGAAGGAAGTTGGCATGCAATCCTGCTAAACCCTCAAACAAAAATGTATAACCTCGCTCAATCCACATAACTTAATTCATATGTAGTAACTAGTTTTGGTTTCAAACTTTCTTCTTTAACCTCACCCTTGATTAAAACTATAAAGCTCAACATATATAAACACATTAAAATGAGTGGGAAATTATGTTAACATACAGGTCATTCAATATGATTACATTTCAAATACAAAACAGAAAAGAAAAAATAGTGTAAATGACTTCTTTGCTACATATATATCCTGCTGTACTCTCAAAAAATACAAACACAAAAGTCAGTAAACTTTGTGTAGAAATGAAGTTTTTTTATGATGTAAAACTGAAGAGAGAAAATTATTGCTTGCTTTGGCAGTTTCAATATATTCAAATCTATGATGACGAATTTAAATAGCTCAAATGCTGTACCTCTACTGGATATGATCATTTTTAAAGTATAGTAGTTAACTGCATATGCTATCTAACTGAGCCACAGATAGAAATCAATTTTCACTGCTAAGTAACCACATTAGAAGGAAGTATGGAAGATTTTAGACTCTTGTGAGAGTGCTGAAAACATACTTTCTGTGTTTTCCTTATTGTTGGTGCCATGTCCTTAAAATAATCAGGCTCCATTTCTTCCAATCCATTTTGTTGATTGGCCACAGTGCCATTGCCACCTTCAATTTTCACACTTGTAGGGGCATCTTCATCCCATGAAGACCAATCTTCTACTTCTGGCTAAAAAGAAAAGGGAAAGAGTTCCGTTCTTTATTGGCCATCCAATGTTCATAATTTATAACCTATTTTTATTGGGTCATTTGGTAGAAGAATTGGGTTTAAATATTGATATCCAGACCATTCAATATATTACTTGTTTAGGAACAGACGAAAAATCCACAGTAGTTGGCAAAGTTATTTGGTCTCCACTAAGCTTTCGTCCTCTTCCAGTCCTGAAAAAACAAAAGTTTCTTCTTAACTCTCACACATTTGATAAAAGTTGTAAATAACAAATAATTTAAAAGCTAAATTAAAAGAATATTTTAAAAACTTAGCACTTTTCATTTAAGTTTAGCTACAGGGAGTCCTCAACCTATGACCACAAGCAAGCCCAAAATTTCTGTTGCTAAGCAAGACAGTTGTCAAGTGAAATTTGCCTCATTTTACAACCTTTCTTGCCACAGCTGTTAAGTGAACCATTGCAGTTGTTAACACAGTTAAGTGAATTTGGCTTCCCCCTTGACTCTGCTCGTCAGAAGGTCACAAAATGTGATCACCCTGGGAAATTGCAATTGTCAAAAATATGAGTCAGTTGTCAGTCTGAATTTTGATCACACGACTATGGGGATGATACAATTGTTCAAAAAAGGGTCATAAGTTACTTTTTTCATTGCTGATGTAATTTTGAATGGTCACTAAATGAACTATTGTAAGTTGAGGGTTACCCGTTCTGATTAAAATACTAATTTAAGAATAAAAACCAACAGTTCTAATCTCCAGATCTTTTTCTATCAATCTAAAACCCAAGGCACATCTTTTACTGGTACTATCCATATTACTCAAGGAATTTTTCATTAAGGTATAATGAGCTTCCTTTATAAAATGATGCAATAAGAAAAAGTACAGTAGAATCAACATTTAACAAAGCTAACTTTAAGAAAACAATTTAGTATATCTATGAAACAACATTACAGATTACATTGTGGTATGTCAACTGCCACATTCATGCACATTTAGATGAATTCTCTTATAATATAAAGAATGTCTTATTTTCCAATTGAAATATTGAAGAGATTTATATGCTTTAGTGCTTTTCAGTATTAAAAACATGCTCTACATTTTATTTCTACCAAGACATTAAAAAATGTGCTGTGTTAAACTTCCAAATCCTGCAGACAGGTGAAAAAATAGTATGCACGCTGGACATGTATATTTGAAAGCGTAAAACATACATTTAAAAAATGGAGTAGAAAAGTATAGCATATATTTATAAAATCAAAATCTTAAGAGCAAAGTAACTTTATAGAACCAGAGGAAATATTAAACAAAAACGGGAGAACTACAGTAAGGAAAAATATTCCTCTTCCAATCATCTGAATTTTAAAGAGAAATTGCCAGTCCTTTTCCTTTATAAACCAAATCAAATATTAGATTTATTTTGCCCCAAAGATTATAGCCACTATTGATGCAGCACAAATGCTTACAAAATAAAAAGTAAAGATTATTGCATGCCTCGGCATTTTTTTCTGTTGTGATAAAAGCTTAAACAAAAATTAATATGTGTTTCCTTAGTCCCTTAGAAAATATTTATAAACATTTTCTGATTATATACTTATTCATATACCTGTTTAATCAGAAGTAGTATCTATAATTCAAGTAACAATTCACAGCAGTTCTCAAAACAGTACAAAACTTAATCTTAGCCAAATACTAGTATTATATTACCAACTGTCCTTTATGTTATTTGACTTTGTGGCTTTTTCCTAAGTAAATATATTATTTCCCTTTCTCTTAATACTTGAGATATTTATTAATTCAATCAATTACTCATTGTATGTACGCAAAGAAAGAAGCACACACCTACAAAACAGGTTCTTTTATAAATAAAAATTTGTATCAGACATTTATTCTTAAGTGCTAAAACTAATCACATGACATTATAGTTTTCTGTTTTTGTAAGCATCGTTATAATACTGGTTTCTTTATCTATACCAGTGGTAGTCAACCTGGTCCCTACCGTCCACTAGTGGACGTTCCAGCTTTCATGGTGGGCGGTAGGGGTTTGCTGTAACTCTGCTTTATAAATTTTATAAAATAAAGTTACTTCCCTACTTTATAAATCACCATTACTGTGGAACAGGTGGGCGGTTAGAAAATTTTACTACTAACAGAGGTACAAAAGTGGGCAGTAGGTATAAAAAGGTTGACTACCCCTGATCTATTCAAAGATAATAGGGATATTAATGATTTTTAAAAAATCTCAATGCAATATCAAATTACATCACTATTTATTGTTCAATTAAGGAAGAAATTTAACTTCCTGTTTGTAACCGTTTTAAACTGTCATAAAAGAAGTATTAAGGAATACTACATTCCCCCTTTCCCAAGCTCTCAAGAGAAATGAGTTAGAATCTTAGAAGAAAAATCAGAGCAAACTCACATGCAACCTTTGATATTTACCTGCAAATCAATCTTTTTAAAAAAGATAGTATTGCTGCCAAGCATGTACAAATTTTAAATAGACGGAACTGTGTAATTGCCATGATGAAAGACTTCACCTGAAAAAGAGGGAAAAATGTACTTGTAAGAGTAATGCTACTTTGCAATGGTGGTTGCTCTGGCAGACTTCTGAGAAGTCTGCGCATACACTTCAATGTAGTTATAACCCATTAAGTATGACTTCAAATGCATATTACTATCAAAAAACAAAAGGAAAGTGTGGTATTGAAGAAGATCTAATGCAGTTCACAGTGCTAGTCTGCAAGCAAAATTGCTACATCAAATTTGCCACTGATTTTTAAGAAATCAAGAATACTAGTGGAATATGCATTTATACTGTGCTAGACCTCAACAAAAACTGTCAGAATCTATAGATATATAGAGCACTTCAAGAAATAGAAAATGTTTTTTCTCCTGACAAGATGGGACAGCAAGTTAGTTGATTAACTAACTAGCTCAATAACCTAATTGTGGATGGTTTGTGCTTCTTTTCCAAACCATAGTGTGATCTATTCCGTTTCCATATTCCCATTAGCTTTCTTTGATATCCCAACTATGTGCATTATAATTAATACTAATGAGAATGTGTCTCTGAATTAACAGGGGGAAAACAACATTTAAAAAACCCATAATTTGGATGAAAACTGTTTTGCCCATCTGAGTAGAATATCCCAGTGGAAAGAGAGTAGTCTACTCCAAGAGAGTAGAAGATGGATTAATAGGATCAAACTATTCATCAAATAATTTGACTTTTCAAAAATCAACTTACTTTTCTTCCCCTTTCACTGGAGCATAACATTCAATGATGACTAACCTATAGATTTCTATCTTCTAAAAACCTATATAATTGCAAATACTTTCCAATACATATTTTCAGTTTCGTGTGTGTGTGTGTGTGTGTGTGTGTGTGTGTGTGTGTGTGTTCACTTTCTTGACAGTATTCAATTCCTCACTGGGAAAGAACATAGTAAAATATGTTAATTCATGCTTTTTACCATTACCAATATCTTACAATCCATATCTTAATCATTCATATGCCATGATCATCACCAGATGCAGGACTCTATTCAACTCAGTCTTTCATATACTATAATTTTTAACGAAACAGAGTGAAAGATTACTAGCTATAGTCACACACATGCCAGTGTATGTGTCTGTTTTGATACATTTAGTATCAAACAGTCTGTTTTGATACATTTAGTCTAGTGTGCCACATGAACAACCAAGTTTTATCTCAAGTATACTCACATTTCTATAGTCAAAAATTTAGAAACTACAAACAGGTAGAAAGTTAATATATGTTGCCCACATCCCATCAACTAGCTGGTAAATGCAATATAGTGGAAAATATAACCAAGAGACTTTTAAAATCTAATCTAAAGCCTTATTTCTCAGGATACCGCAATTCCAAATATGGGTTTTAGGATTTGTGAGAATGAAATCAAGCTTGCTGAACATAGGCTTCCCCTTCATAAATTGTATAAATAATTTGGACACCACAGTAATTAAATGCTGAACGCATCAGAGAAGCCAAGTACTCAATGTCAACTTCAAAGATCACTGTGAATATCACAAAAAATAAAAGTGTTGCTCCTTGGGGCAAAAAGTGCTTGTTGAAATAAAAAACAAAACCAGCATGGTCACAGGTGTTGCCATACTAAAATCAGCTTGCGTGGGAGAGAAACTTTTTGTTCTAATATTTACCCTTCTCTTTCCCATGGAGGAAAACAAAACAAACCAACCACAGAAACTCTATGGAGATTTTCAGTCATCAAAGGTCATGGTTGTCCCAAAGGTGCTTCTTTTTTTTCAAAAGGCAACTGGATTTACTGGTTTTTCTTTGAAGGCGTTTCGCTCCTTATCCAAGAAGTTTCTTCAGCTCTGACAGGATACTGGGGAATAGAAGGATTTATATCACTTGAAGACAGCTGGTCATTTGCATCCTTTTTGGGGGGGGGATATAACCCTTCTATTCCCCACTATCCTATAAAGAACTGAAGAAGCTTCTTGGATGAGAAGCGAAACGTCTTCTAAGAAATTGTCTCTTGGGACAAAAAAAAAAAGCACCTTTGGGACAAACATGGGAAACCTTACCAGCTAAATTTACAGGTGCACCATGATTTTTTTTTTCTTTAAATCTTCCCTAAATTCAGTTGGAAAGTAAGTGTCCGACATTGCATTCATTTATGATTTTAAATTTTTGCAACGGTAGAGGTTTTGTATTGGATTAAGAGTAACAGAGTTGGAAGGGGCCTTGGAGGTCATCTAGTCCAACCCCCGCTCATGCAGGAGACCTTATACTAGGGATTTGAACCGCCGAACAGCCGACCTTTCTGATCGACAAGCTCAGCGTCTTAGCCACTGAGCCACCCCAATATAACACACACACACACACACACACATATCCAAACCAAAGATTTTGTACTGGACTGAGTTGGAAGGGACCTTGGAGGTCATCTAATCCAACCCCCCTGCTCACGCAGATGACCTTATACTAGGGTTTCGAACCGCCGACCTTCCTGATCGACAAGCTCAGCGTCTTAGCCACTGAGCCACCCCAAAAAGGTCCGTTGACAGAAAAAGCCACGTTGGACCCTCCCGGAGGCTTCCTTGGGACGGCAAGGCCGCCCACCTCCGGGATATGCATGGCTAAACCAACCAGCGTCCGCCTCATCAGGACTCCGGCCTGAGGGAGGAGCGGGGTAGAAAGACCCGCCCGCGCGCTTTCTTCTTTCACCGGGAGAGAAAGCGGATCAAAGGAAGGCGGCTCCGAGGCAGGCGCGCTCCCTTCGCTCACCTTGTCCAACGCGAAGGCGAGCGGACGTGGAAGCGTCGTGGCTCAAGCCGAGGGACAGCCGCTTCCCTCGGCGACCGCGACTTCCCTTCATTCAAAAGAGAATTGTGGGGGCTCCGTCCCAGCCGCGCCTCTCGGCTCCTCCATAGCTTCCCTCACCGGCCACTACCGGCTCCACCTTCCTGTCACCCTAGAGACGCCGCCCCCTCCCCACCTGCAATCGCCTCTTCCGGTCCCGCCCCAACACCTTAAACCAACCGGGGCTTCGGCCTCGGGAGAAAGGGGTGGGGACTGAACCGGAAAGAAGGACGTTTTCTGCGCAAGCGCACAAAGCTGAAGCCATCCGGGGAGCCGACGGGAGGGAGGGTGGAGCTTACTAGGCACAGGACCCGCTTGGCCACGTGACCTCGGATTCGCCTTTGGCTGGCGGCTCAGTAGAAAAGGTTTACAAATTGTTGGAAGGGACCTTGTAGGTCATTTTAGTACAACTCCCCCCCCCCAAAAAAGCAGGAGACCCTACACCTATGAGAGCTCCAAACTTGAAAACTTTTAAGGCTTCTGGACTTCAACTCCCAGAATTCCTCAGCCAGCATGTCCAGCTGGGGAATTCTGGGAGTTGAAGTCCAGAAGTCTTAAAGATGCCTAGTTTGGAGATGCCTGCCCTACACCATTTCTGACGGATGGGTTAACTTCAGAATATTCTTGTTACTTTTAATGGGGGGCCAGCTTTCTGTTCCAAAAATATATTTTATTTTACCCTGATTCACTTTCATCATTTAAAAAATACAAATTAAAAGTATTGAGGAATACATTTTAATTAATAGAATTTTTATGAAGCATTCTGACAGATGGGTTAGCCGAGCGGCTCGCGCTGAAAGGGCTTTTTTCATGCTGGCTAGTCTGCATTCACTGATCGGAATATATGCATGTTTTTATTTAGAAGTAGGGAAAATGGTACAGCGAGGCGGAGTGGTTTAAACGGGGGTTGTTTTTACAGTGCTTTGCCAACCTGAGAGGTTTAGGAAAGTTAGTTGATAAATGAGGCAGTCGTTAAACAACCATCTCCAAATCTTCATGATATTTTCCCTCTTTGCAATGTCCAGCTTTCATATCCAAAGATCATCAGCTGATTTTTGCTTCCCTGAAATGTACTTATCTTTGTGATTGTCTCTTTAAGCTTACCGTTGCCTTCTTCGATAATATTAATATCCAGCATATTATCCATCATGGTCTACACTTGAGCCTTCCAAAATAAAACTGTCGACTTCTTTATCATCAAATATATAATACATGCATATAGTTCCGAAAAAGACATGTCTTAAGATATAGTGGGCTGGGAGTTGGTGTTTTTTGTTTTTTTTAAGAGTATGTTCAAAAGCATTTTTAAAGAGAAGATAGGTGGCAACTCATTTGGACTTGCAAAAGGGTGTTACATCCATGGGGTTAAATTGCTAGCAGAAAAAATGTGTCATTAATCAAATCATATATTCTTATGGCATAAATAGGAATCTGGAAAGTCAATTCCTTTTGCTGGCATGTGATTGTACCCAAATGAAAAGCAAGGAAACTTCTCCAAATAAACCTTTAAAACAATGCAATGTTTCTAAACTGAAAAATTAAGACTGTAGAGTTAGCAAAACATTAACTTCAGAGTATTCATGTTAGTTTTAATTGGGGCTCAACTTTCTGTTCCAAAAACATATTTTATTTCACCCCGATTCAGTTTCATTTAAAAAAAAATACAAATTAAAATTACTGAGGAATACATTTTAATTAATAGATTTTTTTATGAAGCATTTCAGTTTTACAGAATTGAGACCTAACATCCATATATTTGCTTAATGGTATTCAAAGAACAACACTGTCCTTCAGAAATTGTTACCTCCATTTGATCTGTTTGATACTAAATCTACTTTAATTAGGCTGAAAACATCTGGGCGATCACTAGTCGGCAGCAGAGAGGCAATCTGCTACCACCTCTGGATATTTGCAATGTAAATAACACTGGCTTTGTAAGGACCATGCACACACTCATTTCAAGAACGTTTTTTTTCAAGATACTTTTAATTTTAACAAATATGCCCGCTACACTTTAGGATACCAAATAGCCTGGTCCTGGCTTACAATAGTCAAACGGGCAGTCCTCAACTTACTACCACAACTGAGGCCAAAATTTCTGTTGCTAAGCAAGGCAGTTGTTAAGTGAGCTTTGCTCCATTTTGTGACCTTTCTTGCCACAGTTAAGGTAGTAAAAATGATTAGTAAATAAATCTGACTTCCCCCTTGACTTTGCTTGTCAGGTCACAAAGGAAGATCATATGATTCTAGAACATTGCCTTGCAACCATCATAAATACATGCCAGTAACCAAACCTCTTAATTTTGATCACATGCCTGTGGGGATGCTGCAACAGTTGTGTAGAAAACGGTCGTGTTGCTTTTTTCAGTGCCATTGTAACATCAAATGGTCGGTCACTAAGTGAATGATTTGTAGGTCAAGGACTAACTGTAACAGACATGAAATGCAATCCTACCAGAAATAGGTTCAATTTAGTAGAGAAGCTAATCTCTCCTAAAGCTAGTCTCCTAGAAGCTAAACAAGGAGAGGAGAAACCTAGAACTAAGGAGAAATTTCCTGAAAGTTAGAACAATTAATCAGTGGAACAACTTGCCTCCAGAAATTGTGAATGCCCCAACACTGGACGTTTTTAAGATGATGTTGGATAACCATTTGTCTGTAGTGGTGTAGGGTTTCCTGCCTAAGCAGGGGATTTGACTAGAAGACTTCCAAGGTCCCTTCCAACTCTATTCTATTCTAGACTCAGATCTATTGAGCCATTCAAATTTAAAACTTTCAAAATAATGCTACTACATTATTTCAATCAAACCTATACATTATACTAATAAGTAAGAAGCATGCTTGATTTCTGAGAGCCTTGTATTTTTGACATCCTGATATTTTTGTAGCAACTGGAGTATATGTGGCCCAAATTGTGTTGCAGATTATGGAATATGGCTTCTTTGGTCATGAAACACATTACTTATTACTTTTTTTTTAGAAAAAAGAAGATGATGACTGAATTCATCTTATTACTTACTCATTAGGGACTGTGACAGGCTAAAAGGTGGCAGAATCTGAAGTTTACTATTCTGTACCTTCCATTATTTCAAAGGAATTCTTCTTCTCCTGGACATCCAAGGGGTGGAGGGAAAAGCAAACAGATGACAAAATGTGTAAGTTGTTACACAAACGCTGGCCTTTTCATCCGAGGTCAGCATGGTAAGCCTGCAATGGCTGGATTTGCATGTCACTAGTCATGCGCCATTATTTGGAGCCATGGTACGGTAATCTATTTTCCTCTTTGCTTTCCCTCTGCTGCTGTGCTGTTTTGCAATTGACACCAAATATTTAGAATTTATTCTTTCCTATCCTTTCTGCAGGATTCATCTAGCGGGATGGCAGAGAAGCCATTTAATATTAAAGTATATAGACTCAGGTCAGACCCATTAAGACACACAATGGCAAAACATCCTTGATTTCAATATGTAAGTGCAGGTTGTTGGCATTGTTCTTTTTATTCAAACATTAAGAAGTCAGGATATCGAAGTGGACTTGGAGTAAGTAAACAAAATATTTTTAAAAAACAGTGAACTTGAACTTGGAAGTATGAAAAATGTTCAGTTTTTCATGTGATTCACTGAACACAGCATGTTAAAGCATGGGAAGATTCAAATGGACGGCTCAAAGACTGGCATGTTGAGCCAGAAATGTTCTTATTCTCTGTAGAAGTTCTTTCTTTACACTATCAGGTACTAAAGCTGAAAAAGAAAAGAAAAAGAAAAGAGCAAGATGAAACCATTGCTCTTTTATGCAAATCATTTCAAATACAGATAGTCCCCAACTTACAACTCGTCACTCAGTGATCAAAGTTACGACGGACCTGCCCAGAGCTACTTATGACCAGGTTTTCAAGTTCAACAGCCAGACCACACTCTATAGTCATGTGATCGCATTTTGAGTGTTTGCCCGCATTTACACCTTTTTAATTGCAATTTATTATGATTTCTGCTGGACACTGATGTGTAACTTCTGGTTTCCGGTAAAAAATTTCCGGTAAAAAATTTCCATTGGGGTCACTTAACAGCTGTATCAGTCACTCAGTCACAGCAAAAAAGGTGTAAAAGTCACATGCTTAGCAACATGAATTACTGCCAAGCTCAATTACAGTCATAACTTGAGAACTGTTTGTTTATACAATATTGTACTATCCTTTGTGCATTACTATGTTTATGACCGTGGATGCAGGTATATTTGTCATGTGGCACCACCTGATTAATGTTGGCAATCTAGAAAGCTAAGTATGATTGACCATAGATAGGACTGGAATGAGAAGTCCAAAATTCTTACAAAAAGCATGGAATGCCAACATTTGAATCAGACCCATATAACAACATGAATGTGTCTGTGTGAGCCACCAAATCAAGCTCAACCCAAAAATAGTCTTAGTTGCTTGAAAGAAACTTTGGAACACGCTTGGTAGAGTGGCAGACTGAAAATAAACAAATTATGTGTAGTAGAGACAGATGAAAAATGCATTTGGAAAAATACATCAAAAGGCACAAGTATA
This sequence comes from Thamnophis elegans, assembly GCF_009769535.1. Classification (NCBI taxonomy): domain Eukaryota; kingdom Metazoa; phylum Chordata; class Lepidosauria; order Squamata; family Natricidae; genus Thamnophis; species Thamnophis elegans. Next base: position 59,603,721 of record NC_045548.1, on the reverse strand, counting down.
GGATATGGGATGTCTTGCTTGGGAATAGTGCCTAGGGATTGTCTGTTGAGATTCTCGGTCGTCCAGGTCATGATTGTCCCAAAGATGCTTTTTCAGGAGACAACTGGATTTTCTTTTTTTTTTTCTTTTGAAGAGGTTTGGCTTCTCATCCAAAAAGCTTCTTCAGCTCTGACACAGTGGTGGATTGCAAGCGGTAGGCCCCAATATGGATGTACCGGAGTCTGCCCAGAGCACCGGGTACCGTTTCGATACGGTGTTCCAGAGGGCCTACCTGCTTGCCCGTGCTCCTTACCTATCTTTAAACCCTTTGGCGCTATATGCGCCATGTGCGATGCTCCGCCGAGCAGCTAGTGCATCGCAAAGGCATTAGAGCCGAGGTGGCGCAGTGGTTAGGGTGCAGTACTGCAGGCCACTTCAGCTGACTGTTATCTGCAGTTCAGCGGTTCTAATCTCACCGGCTCAAGGTTGACTCAGCCTTCCATCCTTCCGAGGTGGGTGAAATGAGGACCCAGACTGTGGGGGCGATATGCTGACTCTGTAAACCGCTTAGAGAGGGCTGAAAGCCCTATGAAGCGGTATATAAGTCTAACTGCTATTGCTATTGCTGGATGGTAAGATGCATGCGCGCGCTCTGCGCGCCTTCATGTGGAGGATGCCGAGCTCCATTGCAACCATACAGGTTGCAATGGGATCCAGAACCCACCACTGCTCTGATAGGATAGCCATTCCATTCCCTTCCATTCCCCAACATCCTGTCAGAGCTGAAGAAGCTTCTTGGATGAGAAGCGAAATGTCTTCAAAAGAAAAACAAGAAAGTCCAGTTGCCTTCTTGAAAAAGCACCTTTGGGACAGTGCCTAGGGATTGAAATCGATCAAAAGGTGCATCAGCAGTATGCTACGACTGCTCAAAAAGCAAATCCAGTGAGTATGGCAACAAATGATAACAAAGGTGATCAAAGAGATGATCAAAGCAAACAATTATAATGAAATATGGGGGGGGGGATTTTATAAAATCAGTGTTGGTGGAAGGCAAAGGGAATAAACCTACTCAAGAATATATGTTGTTTTGGAGGGGATAAGGGCAAAAATGGAATATATTGTATTTCTTTTAGTTGTTAAAGACAAAGAAATATAAGGGGGGGAAGGGTCTTGGTGGGTGCACTATAATATTAGCTTTTCTTTCTTTTTTGTATTTAGATATATACGTACTATGGTTGTTTTATTTGCCTTTAAAAAAATAAAAAATAGTATATTTTTTTTTAAAAACCAAATCCAGTGCACCTGAAAAGAAGGCCAGTTTGTATATCATGGAAATGAACTGCTGAACTCTATTTTGCACTGTGTTGCAATCCAGAAATGAAAGGTAAAAGTTAATCAAAGCAATAGATGCACGGTTAAATGACCTAGATTTGAACATGGTCTGAAAGTGATTTAGGAGGCATCAAAGAATGCTCCCAACTTCTTTGATTCGCTTTTGTCATTTTTAACCTTGCTGTATGTCTTAGTGTCATTAGAAAGGTCTTAAAATTGGGCATAACTCGGTTAGCAACCACCTCACTTAGCAACAGTAATTCTGGTCCCAATGATGGTTGTGAAAGATCAAGGACTATTTGCAATTGTCTTACATTATTGGAAAGCACATTCCGGCTGATAGTAAAAACTACCTAAGAATCAGATAGGGACCAATTCCGTGGGAAGAGGTTTTTCCACGGACCGGAGTGAGATTGATTTTGCATGCTACCTACATCACACGGATGGGGCTTCAGTCATTTCTGTGGCCCGGATGCTGGCATGCCACGGTGTGGTGCCAGTCCAAGACCAGAGGTTGGGGACCCCTGAGACAGATAATGGGCTTGTTTTTGTTGAATATATTCCTACAGAGGCTGGCATTTGTTACGGATGCTTTCATTTGGAATCCTGCATTGATCATCTCCATGTAACACTTGTAAATTCTATAATTCTGTGATAATTATTTATAGCAATATCTCAGGGCCTGCACAAATGTTTCCCTGAGACAGTGAACAAAATCTTGAAATATGAAAAAGCAGAGATGATGAGCATTGCTAAGCCATTTAGAATATCATTATTAAAAACACGCTGACGATCTCAGCAACTTCAGCTCTTTCAATTAATATTAATATCCCTGCAAGTAGGACTTCACAGGTCCCCTTGAAATTATTGTAAGTTTTATTCTTAGTTTTTGTTGTTACCCTCAGTGGCTAATCACATCTAAAAGACTCAAAGCATTTTCATAGCAAATCAACATGTGAGAATATTTTAATGCAGAGATCAAGGAAACAAAGGTTGGTTTATCCTTTTGACCAGATAAACCAATATTTCTCAACCTCAGCAGCTTAAAAGGTGTGTAGACTTTTCCCAGGATGTGTTGCTGGTTGAAGAATTCTGGGAGTTGAAGTCTACACATATTAAAGTTTCTGAGGTTGAAAAACACTGGAATAAAATGCAAATGTAAATTCCAGGGCATCATTGGAAGGTACATGAATCAGTCATCTTCTTAAAGCTATACAAATGAAGTTTGCTCAGCGCCTAGAAAGAATTAATTCCAACAACTCAGTGTACACTTTATGCTCAAGTACCAAAGCAATAGAACATTATTACCTCTGCCTTTTGGAGTAATTTCAGCCACCAAATCATCAACAGTAACATGTTCTAGCCCTTTTTCTTTGATGACATCTAAGCAAAATAAAGACAAGCAGATAGGTGTTATGTCAGATAAAAATACAGAGGTTTGCTTTAGTTACACAAACTAACTAAAACATAATTTTTGCTCATTAAACTCAATAGCACAAACCTATTTATACATTAAACACTATTTATTGGTATCCTGCCTATTTATTTTTACAAACAAGTCAAAGCAGTGAACATATCCAAAACATTTTCCTTCTATTTTTTCCATAACAGCAACCCTGTGAGGTCGTTTGGGCTAAGAGAGTGACCTGTCCAATGTCATGCAGCTGACTTTCATGACTATGGTGGAACGTGAACTCAGGATCTCCTACTTTCCAGGTTGGTGCCTTAACCACTAGATCAAACTGGCTCTATTTTAAAATAGAGCTTTTAAAAAAATAAATAAGCATACTTTGGATTGTGGTCTGAACTACACACTTACATATTCTAGAATCCAACATCTACTCATTCTTCCACTCCCTCATTTAGTCCCATGCAACCCAACCTATTTTGAGTAGTTTTTGAAATCCAGATTAGAGCGCTTTGGTGTTTGAGTTCCTTAATTGTTGAATTGCATAACTCAATTAAAGTAGTGCTACATTATTTAAAACTAATGCAGCAATTTATACTCAAGATCACCCAGTTGTGTCCTTGTTTGGAAGAACCTATCTTTGTCTATAACTAGACACCATTGCCACCTAGTTGACATTGCTATTTTATTTAAATTTTCCCTTTCAAAATAATTGGAATAAAGAAAAATAATTTAAAATACAGAGAGCCAGTTTGATGCAGTGGTTAAGCATCAGACCTGAAGACTATGAGTAATACTTTAAGCAGAAAGCCAGTTGGGCAGCCTTGGGCCAGACACCCCTCTCTCAGCTCTAGGAAGGAAGAAATGCAAATCTTGCCGGCAGGAACTTGTCCATGCAGTGTGTATATCTGTATGTGTGAGTGTGTGTGTGTGTGTACACCGATACACAACTTACAGGGCCCAGATGAGGTCCATAATCTTTGGGGATAGAAATCATTCTGATTGCAATTTCCATCCATTCTTTTATGTAGCTTTTGCCAGGAAAGAAAATAGAATTAGGCTAGAAGGAGGGGAAGAAGAGAGTGTAGATAAACAGCCTATTTTGCAGGCTAACAGGAAGAGAAATTTACTTTCAGGGCAGCCCAGTTATATTCCATGCTAGCTTTATAGTTAACTTAGCATATTCTACAAATATATCTAATATTTTTCATTAATCGCAGAATGTAAAAAAATACAATGACTGAGAGACGGTTTGGTCTAATGGTTAAGGCACAAGGCTAGATAGTAGAAGATCATGAGTTCATGTCCCACTCTTTGCCTCAAAGCCAGCTGGGTAACCTTAGACCAGTCATTCTCTCTCAACTCAACCTACCTCACATTGTTGTGGGGAAATAGGAGGAAGAAGATGTTCACTGCCTTGAGTTATTCGTAAAAATAATGAAGGTGGGATACAAATAAATATTGAAAAAAGACAAAATAGAGGAAAGAGGGGTACTTAAGCAGGCCAGACGTAGGAATCATGTTATTAGTGTGACATTGAAATTTGTTTCCTTTAAAAATATATTGTCTATATAGCATACATTTGTGATTGAAAATGCAACATGAGAACATAGATCTTACATGAATATTAGATTTGTGACCATGGTACCAACATATGAACAATTAATGAAGTGAGAGGTAACATTCTATTCCCAAGTGACAATTACCTTTGCAGTGTGCCTTTAGCTGATCTTTCCAACCACATTCAATTAATTTTGCTCTCAGTAATTCTTTAAGGCTGTAAAAACAACATTGTTAGAAATATGGTATATCCATACCAGGTACTAGAAAAACATTAAATAGTGTTCTCAACCAGCAAGCAACACAGCTCTGCAAGTAGACTAGAAAATAAAACCCACATACCGTTCTCGTTCTCCTGTTTCAATTAATTTTTGATTAATAGTTGCTCTCATTTGTGCATCCTTGTTCATTTTTCCCCTCCTGCGTGCAAGTAGACCAGATCTACTGAAAAGCAGAGATTTCAATGACGCAAACTATTTCAAGGGTAATCTCTGGCTTCCATAAATTCTTGGTACAGCTCCTCAACCTGCAGATCCCACAACTGAAATAAGGACATCAATATTGTGACTTGGTACAAAGTTAGCTTGTCCTGTTGCAAATTTGGATCTGATTTCCCAGAAACCAAACTTGATTGCAGAAAATACGACTTCAGCAACAGAGCAGCCAATGCCTGGAATGCACTACCTGACTCTGTTGTTATATCCTCAAATCTCCATAACTTTAACCTTAAACTGTCTACTATTGACCTCACAGGCCCTCACCCCATTCCTAAGAGGTCTGTACCGACCCTGTCCTAGTGTCTCCATTAATTCGTCCCCATTTCATTCATACTCATGTTTATTCTTATACCTATTATCTTGTAAAGGATTGACAAATCAAAATAAATAAACAAACAAAAAATAAAACCTGCACGGTATGTATTTCGATGGCATTCACACAACATGCATCCCCTACTCAGCTAAAAACCCAGCCCATATAAGAGGGATTTAAATTCAGCGACCTACAGTATGTGACCCTGTTGTACCAATTGCAATTTTCCAAGTGTTGAGTGGATCAAGCAGCCAAACAATTGAGTTTACTGAATAAGAATGGGCATCCCCCTCCTCTTCTGAAAACCACCCCTTTTGAGTCCTCCACGCTTTGAGTTGCACGCCCATCAGTTTCATCATATAATAATAATAATAATACGATGATGACGATGATGCTCAAACTATAACCACTGAAAAAAAGCCTCGCAATGACTGAAAAGTCAGATCTGGGCTCGGTTTCTCTTTTAAGGAAGGGAAACTGGAAGGGATGGGGAAAAAGGGGGACTGGAATACCAAGCAAATTCGAAGAGGAATCGACCTCTACACGAGCACAAAAGCCTCCAATAGATGCACTGCCCGCCCCGCTTAAACAAATGGGGTTACCTCTCCGTCGAGCCCTTGCTTCCTCCTCCACGAGCTCAGCCTCCGAGGAGACCCGTTTCGATGGAGCCTCGAACTCGCGACAAGACCAACTCTCCCCGGGTTGCCCCAGACTTTACCCAACTAAAGAGAAAGAAGCCTCGCAACAGCCTCCCTCAATCCCCGCAGAAAGATTTGGGAAACGTAGTTCTCCGTCGCATGGCTTTAACGGCTCGACGCCCAACGAAAACTACAACTCCCAGAAGGACGTTGTCTCTTAGCCGTTCCCATGACGCCTTCACGCCGCCTTAACATAAAAACTACTTTTCCCACAATGCTCTTCTGTACTGCACTTTTTTTTCCTCTTTTGGGTCGCTAGGTTGATTTATGTTGATGCCGCAGTCAATTTCTTCTGATTTTAAATTAGCTGTTTAGCAAAAAGGAGGTGGAGGAGGCGGATTCCCATTGGCTGTTGTATTTGGGATTTACTTTAAAAAAAAACAGAAGCTTGGTTTGGTTCTATTGAAAAGCAACCAGAATTCAAGGCGGGATCGGGTTAGTTTTTTGGGATGGGAGACACTAGGAAATCCTGGTGAATATGGGAAACATGGGGAAAACGTCCCAGAGAAAAAATAATGAACAATTTTAAAAGAAAACACATGATTGTTCCATCAAGAATTGACCTTTATTTAAAATGAATGGAAAGTAAATTTCAGTCACTCATTTTTCCAGGTAGTTTTCTTGGGAGGCATGAAAGTAAATGGTACACAGGGAAGTAAACAGTGGCTTCCAAATTCAGAATGATCCCAATAAAATTCAGAAATAGGACCCTTACAGTTCAATTAATTTTATTTCCAATAAACTTGTAATTCAATTTACATTTTATTGGAGTGTGAAATCCTTGTATAATATGGGTAACTAGATGCAAGGCAAGACACATATCAGAATAACAGAGTTGCTCAGGTAGGAAACCCTATATTATTCACTATGCTCAGGCAGGAAATCCTATTCACTGCATTGAAAACAAGACATATCTGGAAATTCCAATTGTTACTCTAACTAAACCTAAAAATAAATCCTAATAGTTACATTGACTGTGAAGGCAAGTAGACCCATTGCACCAAGACATAATGTGGTTTGCTTAATCTTGGTTTAGCTTAGTGTCTGGATGCAGATTATTTTGTTCATAGACCATAGTTTTAGGGCATAGCATGTTAGGTGTCCTCATCCATACAACACACTAAGCATAACCAAGAAATCAAAATTTCATTAACCCTAATGATTGAGCTCATTTAATATGCTAAACCAAAGTCAATAAACTGTCTGTGTCTGTCTGTCTCTTGGATTTTTATCCTGCCTTTATTACTTTAAATGGCTTAAATTCCTTGTGTTTTAAATTTCGTGTGTGTCTAATCACTCTTGGCCAATTAAGAATTCTATTCATCTCTATTCTCCCATCAGGTGGAAACATCATCCAGACATGGCTGGAATAACCCATGATGACCATTCGGAGAAGGGGCGTATCAGGTGAGTAACCAACACCCATTTTCCAAACCCAGACAAAGAAAAATGAGTTGAAACTGATCAAGGAGATTCAACCTGGAAATAAGGAGAAATTTTCTGACAGTGAGAGCAATCAACCAATGGAACAGCTTGCCTTCGGAAGTTGTGGGAGCTTCATCATTGGAAGCGTTCAAAAAGAGACTGGCCAGTCATTTCTCAGAAATGCTATTGACTTTCCTGCTTGGGTGCTGGGGGTTGGACTAGGGTGCTGAGGGCATTGGATTGGATAACCTACCAAGGCCCTTCCAACTCTGTTAATCTGTTAAATCTGGACTTCAACTCCCAGAATTCCCCAGTCAACATGGCTGCTTGGGGAATTCTGGAACTTGAAATCTAGGATTCTCAAAGTGGTCAAGGTTGAGAAACACTTGTTTAAACCAGGAGTCACCAACCTTTCGGACCTCAGGGGCCATTAAATTCATAATTTTAAATCTCGCGGACCACCAATATGGTTTTAAAATATAAATAATATTTAGTGCAATATAAAAAATGCAAATAATTTTTCTGCGGACCACCAAAATTTTCTCACGAAGCACCAGTGGTCGTTGGTGACCCCTGCTTTAGACCAAGGAGTAACCCAAATATCCATTTTGGGCACTCTCCTATGGTTCTGTCTATTATGTATGTAGAAAAGGAGCAACCTTTATGAGCTCACCAGCGTTGCTTTGAATTAGGGTGATGATGGGGATCCTTAAGCACTGACCCCCCCCCCGTCCCCACCCATCCCACAAGGACCAGGAGCCAAAATGCAATTGCCCCAGCACGAATCGCACAGGAGCGTTTGAAAGGCCGGCAACAGGGGCTCCAAAACTACGATTCCCAGCAGGCTCTGCGCTCCTTTCCTACCCAGAATCCTTCGCGGAGTGGGTGGAGGGAGGCTCTGCTGCCACGGCCTCAGAGCTGCGGCGGCTGAAAAGGTTTAGAGGGCCGCTCCGGAAGCCCGTTCTCCTCAGCGGCGGCGGTTGAGGCCGAGGCCCGCGGCATGGAGGCGGCGGCGAACTGTTCGTTGCGCGTCAAGCGACTGTTGCTCGACCCCAGGTTCGAGGGCTACAAGCTTTCGTTGGAACCGCTGGCCTGCTACCAAGTGGGGCTGGACTCGCGTGAGTGTCAGCGGGGCGCCCGGGTTTGGGCTACGGGGAAAATGTAGGCAGCGATGGGGTGGAGATGACGGTTGCTGGGGGGAAAGGGAACCCTCTGGCTTGGCTCTTCCCGGATTTGCGGCCCTGCTGCAGGGAATAGGATAGAATAGAGCTGGTGGAAGGGACATTGGAGGTCTTCTAGTCCAGCCCCCTGAGAGGCTGGCTGGACAGGGACAGCGCTTCCAGGCGATCGGCCGGCCGACAGGAGGGAGGCAGGCAAAAGGGAGCAAAGCTGAGGATATGCCCATGCTGAAGAAAATGTTTTATTTTTTAATGTAGTGTTCTGCTGTTGAGTTTTTAAATACCGGGTTTTTTTTCCTTACCTGAGGAAGAAAGAACAACTCAATGAAGTCACCAGAAGTCAAATTTGGCTCAAAGGAATATAATAGTCAATAGTTGCTTGCCAGTTGTGAGTTAGGAGGCATATTGGATGGATGGATGGATGGATGGATGGATGGATGGATGGATGGATGGATGGATGGATGGATAAAGGAATGGATGGATGGATGGATGGGTGGATGGATGCATCTCTATGAAGCCACCAGAAGTCAAATTTGGCTCAAAGGAATGTAATAGTTGATAGTTGCTTGCCACTTGTGAGATGGGAGGCATATTGGATGGATAGAGGGATGGATAAAGGAATGGATGGATGGATGTATCTCTATGAAGCCACCAGAAATCAAATTTGGCTCAAAGGAATATAATAGTCGATAGTTGCTTGCCAGTTGTGAGTTAGGAGGCATATTGAATGAATGAATGAATGAATTGAATGAATTGAATGAATGAATGAATGAATGAATGAATGAATGAATGAATAAAGGAATGGATGGATGGATAAAGTAATGGATGGATGGATGCATCTCCATAAAGCCACCAGAAATCAAATTTGGCTCAAAGGAATGGGAAACTAATAGCCAACAGTTTCTTGACATCGAGATGGCAGGCATATAAAATTAATCAATCAATACATCACAATAAAATAAAACAGTCAACTAAACAGATAACATAAACAGAGCCAGTGCTGTAACAAAACGACATCTAACAGTCATCCAATTTGTTTTGGGATCCAGCAGCTCCCACCCTGATGCTGTTCTTGCTTCCTCAGATGGTAAAAATAACCCAGTATTTAAAAACTCAACAGCAGAACACAACATTTATTTACCATAATAAATTATTTATTTCCCATTTATTTGTTTAGTTATTTATTTTTACAAATAATTCAAGGCGATGAACATATCCGATACATCTTCCTCCTCCTAATTTCCACACAACAACAACCCTATAAGGGGAGTTGGGCTGAGAGAAAATGACCAGCCCAAGAGCACCTAGTCGGCTTTCTGGTCTCCTAGTTTCTAGCCTAGAGCCTTAACCACAAAACCAAACTGGCTCTATAGTTTTCTTGGCATCCTTAAAAAAATGGCTGTGGTATTTTTTTCATTCCCCAAATGAACGGAGCTCTCAGATTTCCTGTTAGTATCCCATCCAAGTTCTAAAAACATTAGATTGGAGTCTGCTTAGATCAGGATTCCCCAGAAAAATAAACGGGGATCCCAAAGGTGGATGAGAGTCATGAGACTATCCAAAATAGCAAAAATGTTCTTTGTAGTACTTTTAGTTAAGGATAAAGTTGTATTTATTAAATTAATTTCAGATAATAGCAATATCACTCAGACTTATATACCGCTTCACAGTGCTTTACAGCCCTCTCTTAAGCGGTTTACAGAATCAGCATATTGCCCCCAACAATCAGGGTCCTCAGTTTACCGACCTCAGAAAGATCAGCCTTGAGCCTGGTGAGATTCAAACTGCCAAATTGCAGGCAGCCGGCAATCAGCAGAAGTAGCCTGCAGTACCGCATTCTAACCTGTGAGCCACCACATAATAAATTCTAACCACTGAACCAACATCATAAATGTTTCGGATGAACAATCTGAAAATTCATGAGGGGATCGATGAGCTGAAATGTTTGGGGTCCCCAGCTTAGATTTTCCAGATTAGGCAAGATCATTTCATAAAAATGCATATTCATTTTTAACTTATCAGCAGTACTTATAGACATTTAAAATACAGTTAAAACACAATATAAATACAATATAGAATAAAGTCATCTAAAATATATTATATAATAAAACAGCATAAAAATAATAGGTATAAACATATATGGGTTTCTGTACTTAATTGTTCAATACATATACAGATACTTTGGTTTCAAATCTATAGTTTGGTTGTATATTTCTTCTGAATAGTTTAAAAGAAATATTTTTCAAGATGCCTGTAAATTTTATCTGGGCTAATTCATTAAAGGTAGATTTTAATGTACATTATTTCTCTACTTGAAAGAAAGATCTTAAGTCAAAGGGAATCAATAAGAAGTCAATTGAATTATATTAGGAAATTGATTGTTCTCTGATATTTTATTGTTATAATTGTATTTATAAATTAAGATTTAATGGTGATGATTTAAGGTGGTGATTTAAGCAAAGGTTAATCTTAGATAATGTTACTGTATAGTAACATTGCAGAATTAAGAATGATTGTGAGATAGACGCTTGTATATTATGTAACTACTGTAATACCTACCAAGGCTCTATCTTGGCACCTGTTCAAATCTTGAAGGAAACCTCATTTGAAAGGGTAGGTACTGCTATAAAGAACATGCAAATATCCAGAAACATTTATTTGGAAGATACTGGAGCCTATCAACCTTGCCATATAGGATCAGCTGGATAAATACTGTGGGAGATCCCTAAGATGTAATGGCAAACTAGTTGAACATGGGAAAATGATAATGCTTTTAATATACTATAAATAGGTTACAACATTGTGATGATTAGACAGCTTTTAGTATTCAGTATTCTGTTACTTGATAATCCCACTAATGAAAATTGAGTTATTTCTGATTATTTAGCTTGCTGTATCTATGTATAATATTAGTTTGTTTTGTTTCTCAAGAGATTTGTGGTCTTGGTGTAAGAAAATAGGTGTGGTAGATTTGTAGATTAAAGTTGCTGTCACAACTTAATTTTCTTTCTTTGTGTTTCTGAATGCCGAGGAAATAGAAGCTATGAAAGCTATTAGGAAAAAAATGCCTTTAAAACTTGCCTAAGTATTTAAAGAAAAGTTAGACAGTAGATGGCACTCTAATACTAATTTTGCTTATCAGCCTGGTTTCTATATATTTACTTTTTAGGTATCTTGCGCAAAACCTACAGTACCCTTATTTTAAATATATAATCAGGAAACTATGTTTTGAACAAGATCCATGAGTTAAATATTGTAAGTTCATTTCCTAAGTGGTTATGGAATATAATTTTCCTGTTTGTTTCCCCCTTCAGCGGTAGCAGAAGTCAAACTGAGAGATGATCAGTACACCTTGGAACACATGCGTGCATTTGGCATGTATAATTACCTACATCTTGATTCCTGGTACCAAGATAATGTTTATTATGTTGATCAGCTTGGAAGAGTCATGAATTTAAGTGTTACTTTGGTAAGTTCATTCTAAAATAAATATCCATGGCGGTAGCAGCAAACTGGGCAGATTGTCTCCAAGAGCTACATGTGTAATTTTCAGTAAAAATATTGTTTTTCACATTTTTGGGTCTCAAATTTAAATATTCAGAAGGGAAGTTTAAACTTCCATGCCTGAGGACTGGAGACAATTCTATGTCTAATCACAGCTGGCCAGTAAAGTATTCTATTCTCGCTAGTCAAAGCAAAATACAAAATTAACAATCTTCTCTCTGTTATTACCCGGTAGGTAATTATGAATGATCTGGATATTTGTCAAAAAGGCTGCAGTTTGTAATGTGTAATGCCTCTTCAGTTAAAGCTATGCACCTGTTTTTAATTTAAATATGAAAAGATATGAGAGATTATGCAGGTGAATATTAAGAAGTATATGTATCAATATTCCAGACATCTCATTCCAGAAGTGGTTCTAATTGATGTAATAGAAGGGGGGGGGGGGGCTGTGTTAATAACCAAAATACTAGCCATGCATTAATATGCTACGAAACTTAAGTCTAAAAATACTAGCAGATTTTGACTTTTATCCCGCTTCAGGGGAATACTACCCCTGTCAGAGGCAAAGGTTGCGTTTCCCTTAATCAGAGAACTTATGGATCAATCACTACACATTCTTGTTTAGCATATATTGCTTTTTTAATAAGGAGATTATGTTTTCTTTGGACTTCTTATCATTTTCAACTTTGTTTCTGCTTATTTTGGAATGTATAGACCAAAAACCATTACCAGAGTCCTCAGCTACACTGTTACAATTTTTTATTCTTTGTTTTTTGAGTTTAAACGCATTCTTGTTTTCCTCCTTTGTAGGATACTGCCTTAAAAAAACCAAGAGAAGTATTCAGGCTTCCGGCAGACTTATTAGCTTGTGATAATCGTCTTTGTGCATCACTACATTTCACATCTCCCACCTGGGTTACCCTTTCAGATGGAACAGGACGACTATATCTTATTCAAACTGGCAAGCGGGATGATGGTTCTTGTGAAAAGTGGGAAGTAAGTTCTGAGAATTTGTCTTGTGTTGAGAAGCATTAATTATATTTTCTCAAATGGTTCAAGATGCTTGGTTAAAATTACCCTCTTTCTACTGCTCACTTGCTTCAGTATAAACATATTGACTTTCATATATGTTTCAAATTGTAAGATAAGTGTTTTCCTCCTTGTTTCCTCATTAAAGACTGTTAATCTCATGAAACATAATTATTGTCATTTATATATTATAATTTTACAAATATATGATACACACACAAAACAGTTCTAGACAATGGGCAAAAAACCACTATCCCTAAATTAAAATTTGTTTAAGTCCTTGTTAAGTCCTTGTTAAATGACCAGTCACTTACTGATTGTTCTAAGTTTCAATGGACCCCCAAAAGCTATTTACAACCTGCAGTTCTGATGGCTGCACACCACTCAATCCCATTACCATATTTTGGATGCTTGATAACCAGTTCATTGTTACAGCTAGTTACAGTTGTGGTTACTCAGGTGACTATGTTTTTTTTATTGGTTTCCAGCAAAAAAAAAATGGCAGTAGAAATACATTTATTCACTTTACGTATATGGTGTTCACTTAACTATGATGCTTGCTTAACAACTATTGCAAAAGCGTCATAAAATCAGGTTCGGTCACGTGGGTGCCTTGACTTATGACCATCATGATTTATAATGGAAATTATTGTTGTGAGTCAAGGATTGCTACCTGCAAAAAATTAAATGTATCATACCATTAAATATAAAAATGTTTATAAAACATTACTGCTAGTCATAAAAAGATCTAATCATTAATGTTCAGAAATAGGTAAAATATGAAAATAAAGACAACTAACTATAAAGGCTAATAGTTCCTAGAAAAAAATACATTTTCTCTAAAGTATCTATGAAATATGCATTTTTGCATAGTTCTGTTGATTTCTAGAATGATAATTTTTGTCCAAATGCTAGATATGCAGATGAATTCATATAGAAAGTTAATTAATTCAGCATCATGTTGATCTTAATTCCATCATGCTGTAGCTAGCATCAAAAGTGCTATTGTCAAGCATTAAAGATTGCCCCATTTCTTAACATTTTCTGAGTAAAGAAATTCTAAATTACATTTCTGAAAGAAAAAGATACAGCGTAGAAATTAACTATTTCTTCTCCATATTTTATATAGCAAAATAACTAATGTTCAGAACAGTATCTAGCTTTTTGCTAGTTTAGAATCTTTAGTGGGTTTTTTAAAAAAAAATATCATTAATTCTTCTGTTACTCCTCAAATCAGCTAATAGTTAAGGCAGCAGGCTAGAAACCAAAAGATTATGAGTTCTAGTTCCACCTTAGGTATTAAAACCAGCTAGCTGACTTTGGGCCAGTGACTGTCTTAGCCCAACCCACCACAAAAGATTTTTCTTTGGAAAATAGGAAGAAGAAAGAGTATTAGGTATGTTCATTGCAGAATAATAATAATTATCATTATTAGCTTTTTCCCTAGAAATGGTGTTGAGAGTTGACTATAATAACTAAATTCAGAATTTGGAATATTCTGTTACTATTATTTATTTGTTTGTATCCTGCTTTTATTATTTTTACAAATAATTCAAACTGGCAAACATATCCAGTGTACCTTCCTCCTCCTATTTTCCTCACAGCAACTGTGGGAGATGAGTTAGGTTGAGAGGTATTCACTGACCCCAAAGTCCCTCGGCTGGCTTTCATGGCCAAAGTGGGACTTGTACTTACGATCTCCTTCCTTCCCCCTCTAGCCTGCTGCCTTAAATAATAGACCAAATTGGTTCTCCATCCTATCTTGTTATACATTCTATCTCAAGAGCTGCACTGATACCTTATAAACACCTGTAAAGCTTTCAGAGCTTTTTCAGTATTTCAGTAGAGTTTTTAGTATCTTTTCTCATTCATGTGTTCATAATCAGTCTTGGAATTTGATTCATAAAACTGGTTTACGAAAAGATAAACAAATTTCCAACTTGCCCATAGAGCTTTCTATTATAGATTGAGCAATATCTGTGGTGGCGGAGCCATTTTCCTGGATGATTAAGGAAGTGTATGCAAGGCATGCTAGTGTTCGTGGTTTGTGGCATAAAGCTACAATTAAGGGGATTCATCCATCATGATAAGTCAGTCCCTGAGAAAAAGGCTTGAAGGTGATATTGAGGAATATCATTGAAGTGATATTTTGCTCTTTGCAAAAGATTTTTAGGAATAAAAGATGGAGAGGCAGAATAGGTTTTATTGTCTAGACTCCAGATTTATGTGTAGGTTGCTCGGGATAGATGATTCAGTTATAAAGGTGGAACACATGGAACCAATAACATAGTTTGTTGATTTGTAGGGGGGGAGGGTTGGGAAAATCTTAAAATTGGAAGCAAATTACCATATAACATAAGCAACATCTCAAGCACTTCAAATAAGTATTTTATTCTGTTAGATGAACTGTGTGGATTGGAAATACTAGATGCTGAGTTACCACCACAAAAACACAGCCTGATAGTTCTATTAGATCTGAAGAATGAATTGTGCACTCAGAAAATATTACTCAGTCACTTACTAAAATTCCTTCTTTCTCCAGATTCTATTCAGTGAAGAATTTGAGACTCCTTTTATTATAGTCCACAGCCTATCGTTTGTGCAGTCGGGTGTACATTCAGTTGGTGTGTTGCTCTTACGAATAGAAAAGGATGAATTGGATGCACAAGGCAGCGGCTTTCATGTTTCATTGGAGTGGGTTACAATTGTGAATACTTCTAAGGAGGGTGAGTGTTTCACTTGGTTTTACTTTGCTGGTATATGAAAGAAAGTTCACTGGGTATCTATACATACTTATTACATTCTTACTGTAGGAATTCTGGAAACTGTTAACTTGGGGAATGGCGAAAGGATATGAATACAAATTTGCAAATACCTAATAGGCGGAAGGTTTGGAAGAGCTGTTAGAAAATATTTCTTAAAAGAAAATATGGTAAGGTGGGGTGGCATTTAAAAATAGTAGCAAATCACATTGAAATTAAATTAGTTTTCAGTACATGCTTTGTTATCCTTCCTGTTTCCCAAAAATGTATAGAAACAATTTCAGATGGCTGAAACAGACTCCATGTTACAGTCATCTTTTTGAATAGCTTTTCTCTAAGGCAAAGCCTGGAAATAGAAATGAGTCATGAAAATGTGCTGTGTGAATTTGAGCTAGTCACTTTCTCTCAGCCCGGCCTACTTCATATTACATGGAAAAATGAGAGGAGTGTGTCCTTGTTCTCTGCCTTGAGCTCTGGATATCAGGCAGGGTAGAAAATGGAAAGCCAGTCGGGTGACTTTGGGCTGATCACTCTCTGAATCCATCAAGCTTCACAAGAACATTTACATTTTTTTAAAAAAATATTTCTATCCCATCTTTAGAATTTTTACAAATAATTCAAGGCTGTGAATATATTCAAAACACTGCCTTGCAGCTGAGGATTTTGAGATATTCCAGAAAAATTGTTAGTAGCATAATTAACCTTGGAGCTATAAGGAGAATACATGTTCTATGTGCTCCTATATCTACATAACACTTTTCCAAGGACTTCATGTTGGTTCCTTTCATGAAGGCTATATTAAAGCCTTCTAAAGACATTGTCAGATAATGCCCCAAATTTTGGTATAATCAAAGTATTGTTGAATGTTTATCTTTTAAAAATGGGAGGGATTAAAAATTCAAAGTTTGTTTTTTAAATCAGGTGAAGAAGTGTATGAGGTCTCCAAACGCCGAGTTCTTCAAGGAAAATCTGTTCCTCATTATGCAGCTCTAGAACCAGATGGCAATGGCCTGATGGTTATCTCCTACAAGCCCTATACTTTTTTGCAGAATGGTGAAACCAAGCAAGATGAAAATGAAAAGGAGAAAACAGAAGCAAACAGGAAAGGTAACCTCGCTACAATTCATGCTATCCTGCAACTTTATAGTGGAAAGCATAATTAAAATCATGCAGGCTTGAAAATTCTTCAGCATAGCCATGCTGGGATGTAATCCCAGAACATCAAAAGCAACCTTGATATATTAGCTTGTCACACAGTTTTTACAGTTAAAGGAAGTAATTGTAGAAGTTAGAGTTACAATATATTTACCTGTATACAAGGGCATCTGTTTAAATATTTAACTTGCCAAAGCCTTCAATACTTATGATTGTAAGATTATAAGAAGCTATGATGATACAGAAATATGACATATTCCAATTTATATCCATTTATGCGAATAAGATAAGTAGACTTCCCAGAAGATGCTATCATAGTCTCGTTCAGACATAAATGATGGGTAATGATGTTCATTCAAAAGCTTCTGCCTTTTTAGCTAGCTAGCTACCAAATTTGCTAGAAAAGATTACATGCCAATAGTTTCATCTATCCTGTATAGCCAAATAAGGAAAAGTGATAATTTTATTTTAAAAAGTTGGTATATTATATTGATGGCTTAGTAAATTACAGTACATTTGTGGTACGTTTATTACACTATTAAGTTAGTGTCTAAGAATGACACTAATAATGTTTTCCAATGATTCATAAGATACAATTGTTGATGTGATTTTATAAATGGGAACAGTGAAGGAAAATATGACTAACAGGCCTGTCATTTAATTCATTGGATGATAATTGCATACAGTTCAACTTGCATTGGACTGTATCAACATAAATATAATTTCAAAATCGGTGGAAGTAACTGTTCTGCTCTTTTCTTTTTTGGTCATTCTTTAGCCTCTTGCCTCTAGTTCTGGGCTCCATGATTTATGGATCCTGAAAAATTGGAATAATTTCAAAGTAGGGCAATAAAGATGATCAGGGACTATAAATCTAAGTGAAGAAAAATGGAAAACACGAATATGTTTAACCCTGATAAAAAATTACTAATAAGGGATATAATTACACTTTTCAGTGCTAGAAAAGGTGTCCTGATGTTAAAAGCAGTTTGACCATGGAACCCCTCACCTGGATGTGTTTTAGTGCTAATTAGTTGGTCATTTTTCTAGGCTGCTTTAATTTGCATTTCTTCATTGAGCAATAGATTGAGCTAATAGCCTAAACTGCTCTTTTGCAACTCTTATTATTCTGTTTATCTATGCGTATTTTTAAATTCTCTTTATTTTTAATGATTATTTGTACTTCCTCGTACATTTTAAATGATGACTGACAATGTACTTTGAAGCTGCTGTTACTTTTCTTTTTCTAGTTTCAGGTAGCTAGGCAATGCAACATTTTATTGTACAAATAACTGGGTTCTTGACAGCTATTCCACAAATCTTTAATGTTTTAACCTTTACCTAATTATGTACTCCCACTATGTGCTTCTGTTTATAGAACCTCTATATTACTGGCAACAGACTGAAGATGATTTGACAATCACTTTCCGACTCCATGAAAACTTTACCAAAGAAGATATACATGTCAGCTTTTCTCCAAATCATCTCAGTGTAGCATTGAAAGATCCACAGTTTCCTATACTGAAAGGTGACCTTTTTTCATTGATTGACCATGAAAGCTCCACATGGATAATTAAAGAAAATAGGTATTTATTTTAGTGTTGTATACTTGATTTGTTGAATTTGTTACATTTTTCACCCACCTTCTGTTTAATGGGGAAAAGGGGTAATCAGATGGTGTCATTACTAAAATTTCTTTAATGTAGAATGCCACAATGAAATGAATATCAGTAGTATGTAGCATTCAACAAACAGTCCCTATATATCATTTAATATCTGAGTTTGTAAATAGTCACCCATGTGTGATTCATAAAATAATGTTGACTCGATTTCGTATCTATAACTGAAGTTTTTCATGTGGTCATCTATAAATCCACATGATCCATTCGCTTTCCTATTGCAGATGGTTTGTTTTTCTTTACGGTTTTGGAATTGATTTCAGTCATCAAAAATTGAGTATATAAGGCCTGGAGGCAGAGTTTCTTAAGGAATGATTCAATTCTAAACTGTTCCAGGGAAAGTGCACTATTTACATTATAGGTTTGAATTCATAGTTGGATTTCCTTGAAGAACCCTCAGTTACAAAGCATTGTGAATAGATTAATTTAATTTATTTAATATTAAGTCTTGTGTTCTATCCTTGGTTATGGCTTATCGATGTTTATCTATTTTATCCCTTCCCAGATTAGAGATAATTTTAATTAAGAAGGAAGAAGAGAAGCGTTTATGGCCAGAACTGATAATTGGTGATTCTCGGGGGGAATTTATTATGGACCCAGCTCAAAGTGCCACAATAGCTGAGCAGCTGACATATCTTACCTCTGATGAAATGGTAAACCAACGATAAAATTTGTGGTTTTAATTCATACCAAAATGTATTGTAATCTAGTGGTTAAATTGTATGTTGCATGATTTTTGAAATCATACTTTATTGGATATAATACAGCCGTGTTGGCAAATCTGTGGCACAGGGGGGACAGGTGTCACTTGTAGCCATGTCTGCCGGCACACAAGCTGTCAGTTCCAGGGCATATGCACACACCCGCCAGCTGATTTTCGACCTTCCGGAGGGCCAGGAGACACCATTTGCACCCTCCCCAGGCTTCAGAAAAGTCTCCGAAGCTTGAGGAGGGGAAAAACGGGCCCAATGGGCCTACCGGAAGTTTGTTACTGGAGGAAATACCAAGCTCAGGTTGGAGGTGAGTAGTGCAGCACGCAGTGGGGGGGAGAGTAGGGGGACGGTTTGTGTGCGCAAGCACGTGGGGGGGGGGGGCGCTATGCATTATGGGTGCTGGCAAGCATGCACACTCTTGCATACGCACCAATGTGGGTTCTAGATCGGCGCTGTCCACATGGACACGTGCAACACACACATGCGTCGTACCTGCCAGCAACGCCTCTGCAAGCCTCCGCGATGCTCCAGCTGCTCAGCGGAGCATCACACAGGCACTATATACGCCATGCGCGGAAGCGCCAAAGGCTTTAAAGGACAGGTAAGGAGCTCGGGCGGGTGGGTGGGCCCTCTGGAGCACCATACCAGAACAGTACCTGGTACTCTGGGCAGGCACCAGTACACCCGTACCGGGGCGTACCGCCTGCAACCCACCACTGACACGCACCCTCACATTTTTGGCACCCAACAACAAAAAGGTTAGCTGTCATACAGTGATTGGCTTTATATATTGTGTTTAGTTATCTTTAGGTAGGCAGGATGGGCATATCTCAGACTACAGATACAAAATTAAATCATTACACCTTGAAGTAAAGTTCAATATACATTAATTTAAAAAGGAGACAAAAACCCAGCACAGTAATCCTCCCAAAATTCAGAATTTTGAGGTTTTTTTTTAATGAGAAACAATCATTGTTGCCCAACCTGCAGTCTGAAATGTTTCAATTTACGGTGCAATTATCCCATATTCCTATGAATTAACTATATTCTGGAATTAAATCCTTTTTAAGGTAGCAGTAAAATACTGGATGCAATACATGTATTATAGATTTATTATTATATCACATGCTTCTTTTTTACTGCTATTTTATTAATGTTGGCTCACAGAATGCATAGAAAACGAAATTGAATTCCTGATTTCAGAATCCAGATCCTAACAAAGAAAATCCTCCATGCAATGCTCAAGAGCTAGAAGAATGCGACATTTTCCTTGAAGACAGTACAAGTTTGTGTAGATTTGACGGTCATACCATGAAGATCACTCATGTGGTAAGCATTAGATTATATTCTTAAATTCCATAAGGGTTGACAATTTGACAGAGTTCATTTCTTTTTTCTGTTGGTTTTTCTGGACCTTCTAATTCACGGGTGTTAAACTTAATCGCGTCACATGACGCATTGTGACTCTTGCCTTTACGGAGCATGACACATCCAGGTCATGGGCACAAGTTTGATACCCCTGTTCTAATTGGTTTTCCACCATAATGATGTCCTTTCCGACAGAAATGGATAGGGTCATTTTTTTTTGTGTGACTTTGGTCTTTTCTAAAACAATATGGCAAGTGATCTCTTCCCGAGTTACTTCCCTCAACCATTGCCAACATGCCTGATCTAGTAGAGCTGTCCCCTCAGCCCACCTGGTTCCCTGGTCTTCCCAGAATCTTATTTTTTTTGCTCCTCCTTAGAGACCACTATCAACGACAAACATGCTGTCACCAAGGAAACCATTCACCTTTATAATTTTCCAGCTCTCTTTCCTGCCCCCTCTTTCCAAAAGCAAGTTATACCTAGGACAATCAGAAAGATAATCAGTGAACATGCTTTTGTTTACAAATATCAACATTATGCAAGCAGTGGTTTTTCCGTGGGATTCTATGGGTCTGACGGATTTTGAAGAAGCAGGATAAAAAGAGTATTGACACATTTCTGAACTCTGATGGTGGAGAAGGTTCCTAGGAAGATCATGGGCATCAAAAAATACAACAACAAATGGATCATTGAACAAATTGATCCAGAGTTATCACTTGAGGCACAAATGACCTGGTTGAAATGACTGTATTTTGGACATATGTGAAGACCCATGTCTGTTTAGAAGTCTTTAATTCTGAAAAAGGTAGAAAGTAAAAGAAGGCAATGATTAGCAGTAAATTTCTGGACTTAATTATGGGGGTGATGGGTACACCCTTGGATGCCATGAAGGATTAGGTTGTAGAATGATCATCCTGGAGAAAATCTATCTGTGGGTTTGCCAAGAGACAACCTTGACTTATTGGGATATAATTGGTGAAGAAAAAAAGCTAGAGCTCTTTTTTAGCTGCCAAGTTAATACACATTGAATGGGCAAACTTGTTTATTCCACTAGTCATTTATTAAAAGAATACTGGATAAAAACATAGCTTCCAATTTGAGGTGCTATCCCTCAAATCAAATAGAAGAGTAATCTCCATAAATTTGTACTACTGCTTGCTTTCCTCATTGTAGCTTTCGATTTCTTTTATTTTTCCTGCAACAATCAATATTTGAATTTCCTCATGGTATTTTATCTGCACCATCATATGTTAGATGGCCACCAAGAATTGATCCATTAAACACTTTATCACTAGTGTCAGCTTGAACCCTTAAAGCTAGGAGGACGGACATGCCATAACATTTCATTAGCCAGGAACCACCCAGTGCTTAATAGAGCTCATTCTAATGGGTCATGTCAACCTAACTTAAAATCTGCTGTGCAGCAATCTACTCTTACTATCATTAAAAATAAACCTCACCTTTTCAGATTTCTAATACTTACGCAGCTTGACATTTAGAAGGGAATAGCAGAACGAGTATTAACTTCTAGCACGATGCAATCAAGATGAACCTATCTATAGGCTTACTGAAGCTTAGATCTTCAGTCTATATTAGCCTTTTCAACCTAGTGCTTTCCAAATACATTAGACTATAGCTCCCAGGAATCCCATTCTTGAGAGTTGCATACCACACAGTTGGTCAGAGTAAACAGGGCATAATTTTCAGCTCTCCCCCTTTTTTTGTTATTGTGCTATTCTGAGAAGAAAAAAGTTAAAATTTCCTCATATGTTGGGTGCTATTTTGGGGTGGGGCACTTAAGGGACATATTTTCTCTGCAAATTCCGATGACAAGGAAATTGAGTTTGAAAACTTTATCTACTCGATTGACAACACAAATCATGGAGTCGACCCTGATGGGGCTCGAAGTTGACTCAGCCTTTCATCCATCTGAGGTCAATACAATGAGGACCCAGATTGTTGGGAGAAATTTACTGACACTAGAAAATGTTCAGAGAGTGTCGTAAAGCATTATGGAGCAGTGTATAAGCCTAAATGCTATTGCTATTGAGTTTACACAAAAATGCAGGGCAACAGCATGTTGACTACTGAAGAACAAGATATAAGTCAGAACAGGGGGCGGGTTGCTGCCGGCATTACTGCCAATTTGGTGCATGTGCAATTTTGTGTAATTGCCTATGTGACCTTTCTTTTTTATGTTTAATGCAACTTTTGTTCCATTGCTTTTGTTACTAGGATAGAAAAAAAGTATAATATCTAAAATTATCCCTTGGTGTAATGAACTGTATTAAATTGCAGTGACTTTTTGGTTAATCATTTAATTATTCAGCAATGTAAGTTGACCTTTTGCATATTTCCATGTGGATTTTTTTTCTCAGTACAAAATGGGGTACACACACACACACACACACACATTATAACCTTATTTGTTCTTTTTTTAAAAAGCTAAAAGTTGAATTTTACAGGTGGAAAAGATATTTTTCATTTGCATTAACATTTTTCATTCCAATAACATGGACGTTTTCTTCTGTCTGGAGATTCTTTGTTCTTGATTTATTTCATGTGGATAAGACTATAACTACAAACTGTATAACATTTTTAAAAGGACACAGGCGATGCCTAAGAAATTATAGAACAATCAGATTAACATATTCCTGGCAAATTGATAGAAATGAGAAACAAGGAAACAGTATTTAAGCATAGAAAAGAACAAGCCTTGTCAAAAGGAAAGCAACATGAGTACTACTCTATTCCCCCCCCCAAAAAAAGACCTCCCCGGATAATAGGCCCAATTGGGCTTTTGAGTGCATGTGCTAAAATAAGCCCTCCCCAAAATATTGCAACACAGCAGCAACCATGCCACCTCTACACCTCAAAAATAATAAGACCTCCCTGAAAATGAGGCCAAGTGCTTATTTCGGGGATCAAAAGAAAATAAGACCCTGTCTTGTTTTCGGGGAAACACGGTACTCAGGTAAATTCTGCCACACCAAACTTTTAGAGTACTTTGAAAGTGTATGTATAAATATTGGCACTATATCTGAATTTTTGAAAAGTCATTGCTAAAGTTTCTAATCAAAGGTTTTTGAATCAATTTGCTGGTCATGGGATAAGAGGACCTGACATTTTGGGAATTGATAAGTGGGTCAACAAAACAAAGGAAAAATGGGCTTTTTTTCTCAGCGGAGGAGAGTTAGAATTTGAGGTGGGTTCATGTGAGGAAAAATAGGAGGAGGAAGGAATATTAAGTATGTTCACTGCCTTGAGTTATTGATAAAGTAATGAAGGCAGCATGAAAAACAGATCCATTTTGGGTAAATTGCTTTTGAACTTGTTCATAAATGATCTGAATTTAGGATGAATGAGCAGTTGGGCAGAAAGATGTCTGCACTGCCTGTTTTTCAGAACGCATAAACATTTGGCTCCTGTGAGCATCAAAATGTTGGAGAAATGCTGGTTTTGATCTAATCCAGTAAGATTTTCTTACAATCTTACGTAATTATAAATATTGCCAGTTATTCCCTATAAATAATTTTGCAGTTCAGAAGATGTAAAATATTTATCTGTCAGCATCTGCTGTTTATTTTGTAGGTACTAAAAACTAGAAATTAACAAATTCTAATTAAAGTCTATATTTTAAAAAAAAAACTGGAACATGATTTCTCCTATGCTAATCTCTCTATCTTTTGATTTTGATTTATTTAAAACATTGGTATGAAACTATTGAACTCAGCAAAGCTAAGTAAATACCTAATGGGTACGCAGTATGCTGTCTTCACGAGGTGACAACCCATGTTTCAAAACTTCCAACTTGTGTGAAATGGCCATACAGTAATCATGAAAAAGATCCCATTTTCAATCCCTTGAGAGTTTTAAAACCAAAGTTACATCCCTCTATGGTATAAATAACTTTCCTGGGGTTCATATAATGCTAGAGCTTCAGCTGCAAGGACAAAAATTACAAACAAAATGTTTGTAATTGGCATCTTGCTACTCAGAGCATACTTATGACACGCCTAGGCAACTGTAGTAATGCTCAAAAATTGATATAAAATTAAATATATTTCAGGAAAGAAGATACTGTGTTAAGAAGTTAACTGCTCTTGATTACAAATTCTGAACCTTGGTTTTCAGCAGTGAAGCCACTGTCTTTTTTATAAAATACAATGAAAGGTAGCAATAGCAATAGCAGTAGACTTATATACCGCTTCATAGGGCTTTCAGCCCTCTCTAAGCGGTTTGAGAGTCAGCATATTGCCCCCAACAATCTGGGTCCTCATTTTACCCACCTCGGAAGGATGGAAGGCTGAGTCAACCCTGAGCCGGTGGGATTTGAACCGCTAAACTGCTGATCTAGCAGTAGCCTGCAGTGCTGCATTTAACCACTGCGCCACCTTGGCTCTTGTATTGAATATGTAGCGTCTGGATCCTTTTTGACCACCTTATACCCTTTTCCAAATTCAAAATAGGGTAATTTATTTGTTTGGATTCCATTCAAAGTCTGAAAAAAAAATAGGTATGTGTTTAAATTGGCATAAAGATAGTTTTTTGCTTCTATTGGAAACAGCAGCTTTAATGGTTTGGCGTATCAACCCTCCTCATTAGGATTTCTATTGCAGCAGATTCTTTTTTAGTGTGCTATTGGCGTTTATAGGTCTGGGGAAGACAAATAAAAACTGCCTTTCTAAAGGAACATACAGCCAACCCCAAGTTCATAGACTTTAAATAGGAATCTTTATTCCAGTTTAAGTACAACCCACAGAATTCCACAATCTATATGGACATCCTACATAAAATTCCCATAATGATACCTCCAAAAATTTTATTGCATTTTTTCTGGCATAAGTCTTTTGAAATATAATACTGCACTGCAAGTAATAGTGAAAGAATTACTTTTGTTTCACTTGTACTGTTTTTTTTAAAAAAAAAAACTTGTTAATCATTTTGAATATTACTTATATTGGAAAAGGTTATAAAATTAATAAATTAATCTGTGTTTATCCAATAAGATTCATCACCAAATAAAGATCTGAACCTGTAGATCCAGCATTAAAAACACTACACCAAACTGAATCGGGGCGCACAACTGACTATAATCAGTTTTATATAGTGTGTGCTAATCCTCCAGTCCCCAAATCCTAATCCTTTAGAGCAGATCAGAACTGGGCTGGAAAATGCAATATACAGAGGTTTGGACTGGTCAACTTTTTTTTTTTTACTAATATCACTGTGTTCTGTATAGCCAGTTAGTAATTTCTGTATTGGTAATAAAGAAGATTGCTTTTCTTAATCCTGCAGGTAAACCTTGGAAGCAATCAGTATCTTTTCTCAGCAGTTGTAGATCCTAAGGAAATGCCGTGCTTCTGCTTACGCCATGATGTTGATGCTCTTCTCTGGCAGCCTCGCCCAGATCAGCAAGACAAATGGGAGCATATTTCTACTTTCAATGCCTTAGGTAAGAGAAAAGGTCTACACAGTATTGTTCTCTGATTGAACAATTGAAGCACTTTTCCACTTAGTTCAGTCATCTGTGTTCATATAGCAAAGTTCCCAATGAAAATTTGTTTGGGCTGAGTTTTGGAAATGGTTATCCCCAGAGGTGGGATTCACAGAAGTCTACCACCAGTTTGCCCCGCACACTCATTCTCGCTTCGTGAGCATGCGCACATTCCACGCATGCACTTTGCTCACACATGCAGCTTGCATGCATGCTCACAGCTTCGAAAATGTAGCTAAATGGAACAGTGTAGAGCCGCAGCGGTTGGGCGGGGCTGGCCCACCCACAGGTCGCTGCTACCAGTTCGCCCGAACCGGTCCAAACCGGCTGAATACCACCTCTGGTTATCTCAGAAAATAGCAATCTTATGATAAACGAGGTCAGTAGAGTAATTGAAGTGTTGTCTCATCAAATCTATTTTTCTTTTTTAAGAATTAGAAGCTAGCTTTGTAGAAGAAAGCTTCTGAAATGTTAGGGAAAATATGGAGAGAATAAATTTGTCCATTGCTGCAAGCGTGGACTACATCCAGTTGAGAATAAAAGCCCAAATTAAATGAAATCTTCCTGAAGAAACTGATATTTCCAACATCTTTAGGCTGAGTTACCTTGAACAGATTCTAGTCAGCAAAAGTTATTTGTGATAGTCATAAAATCCTGGTAATCGAAGGTTGGAACACCCATTTTTACCAGAGAATCTGACATCCTCTAAAAGACAGCTTAAACTTTAGATGTTAATTCCACCCTCTCTCTAATGTGTAGTTTCATTAGCTGTTTTTGAAAATACGTTTTCGGTATTGCCTCTGTGTACATTTGTAGAGACACCCACATTTTTCAGTGGTTTTAAATTGTGCTTTGCTCTTATTATAAAATTCTTTGCATGATATGTATGCATTGCAGAGTGAAATGGAAACATTTATACCAATAACAAACCTGGTCTGTAAAAGAAGAAATTTAATTTCTGTTGATATTGCCTGGAAAGGTGAAAATAGAAGTATATCAGTGAATAGCTTAAAAGCTTAAAAGTGCTATTTGGAAGAAAAAACAACCTAAAATGCCCACGATTTTTGTTATGTTTCAGATAGCTAGAATGAAATCTGGCCTTTTTGTTTTGGCTTCATCTTAAGAGTTTGATTAAAAACTAGCAATATTTTCCTTCTCGTTTATTAGCCTGTTGCAACATGGCATACAACATAACACTTTGGTGATAATCTGTTCCAGTAATTGGTTCCAAAGAAAATATGGCTCCACTTTTCCCATGTATAATGAAAGATTTGAAAATATCTTGCCAGCTGCACAATTATAGGGCTTAGACAGATGTGTCAAAGATAATCAGGGTAATTCTTTAAGCTTTAGAAACTCATTTTCATTTGATGTTTACTTTGAATTAGAATGAGAGCAACATATCATAGAGTTCAAATGCTGCGTTGAAAAGCTCTGGAGTGCCAGTCTAGATATGAGGTTCCACTAATGTATTTTTAATATGCTGTCCTCTTAGCATGTTTGCCATAGCTGTATGGCCTTGTTGTTTCCAAAATCTATTCTATTAGAGCAAGGGTGTCAAAATTGATTTCATTGAGGGCCACACTCAGGGTTGTGTTTGAACTTGGGGAGTTGGGAGTGGCCAACTAGATGTCACTTATGTCAGGAGCACTGGTGGTGACTTGAGTGCTCTGCTAGTGACAACGGGCTCCTGAGTGCCATTTTCAGCTGCAACGGCCTCCTGCAATCTTCTGCCAGTGAAAACGGAGCTTGGGAGGGCCGCCATGGCCCTCCCAAGCTACATTTTTGCTGGCAGAGGCACTGTGGGCCGGTCCTTCACTGTTTCCAGGGCAGTCCTGCGGGCCACATCTAAGCGCCCCACAGGCCAGATCCGGCCCCCAGGCCTTGAATTTGATACTCCTGTGTGCATTAGTCCCAAAGAAAATGTTCCCCATACATATCTTACACTGCACAAAATAAGAGAGCAAAAGCTCACACAATGACAACTGGTCTGTGAGATAAAAAATATTAATAATTTACTTTTGCTGGCTCTTTGCATTTTAGGTTATGTGCAGGCATCCAAGCGGGACAAGAAATTCATGGCTTGTGCACCAGACCACTCATATTCTGCCCTTTGCGAGTGCCAGCGAAGAGTGTTCTTTTATCGCCAGCCAAGCCCTCTAACTACTGTTCTCTACAACCGAAAGGAAGGCAGACAAGTTGATCAGCTTGCTAAACAGTTGGTAGCAACTCTGGAAACACATGATCCTTTTTTGGGTTTTCAAGCAACAAATGAGAGGTTGTATGTTCTCACAACCAAAATTCTATTTATAATAAAAGTAAGCAATGAGAATTAATCATGGTCTCATAATGACTACATATATCATTGATCTCTCTGCATTTGTAACTGAGCTCCAGTTATGACTCCATAACGTAGCGCAGAAGTACAAAATACCAGTATCAACTATATTGCAAAGATATAATGTGTACTGTCTCCTAAAGGATGACCAATGTTGTTCTGCTGTATATTTAGGAGAGAAGCATTTGGAGATTTATTTTTTAATAAATGTAGTATTATTTTCAAATTACCTTAAAGCTTTTTATTGTGGCTGTTTCTATTTGGTCTCCTGAATCAGTTAAGACATTCTGAAAATGTCATTTGCAGCTAAGTAAATATATTTTTAGTTTTGTTTTAATTGGTTTTTTTTTAACATTTTCTTTAAATGTTTTTCCTAAATGCTTGCATTGGCTCATTGAACAAATCAGACTGAATATGTACATCCACTTTTCTTAAGCATACTTTTAATTGAAGCTCAAAATTCTCATTATGTGCAAATGTGGTAATTGCAGTTGGATTGTATCTGATTTCCGGAGGCAAATCCTCATCCATTTGAGAAATAAAATAGTTTTTTAAAAAATGAAAAGGTTTCAGTGTTTTTTACCCTGACATTCAAAAAGGATTTGAGAAAATTTAAAGATTTGTTACAAATTGTCTTCTCTGAGCTGGTACTATTTGAAAAAGATTGTGAGTTAAAATGGCTGTATATAAGTTTTTACTAGTAGGAACAATCTTACCAAAACCCATTAAAGATAATCTGGCTGGGAAAGTAGATTTTACCATGGGATAAAAGAACAAAACATATTTTGTACAAGACTTCCAGTTACTACAACTGTGAAGCCAATAATTTTCAAAAATGTTCATGTGCTAGTTTAAAGCAAAATTGCAGCAAAAGCTATTCCTTTCTCTAGACTGCCTTTTTACTATATACTAGTAAGAGGAAAGAGGCAGCTAAGATACTTTTACTTTAAAAGGAGTTACACCACCAACGAACCACATCTAGCTAGATTAACAGCTCTTTTCTAATTCTTCTTTCCATGTTGAAAATGGAATTGTGCTTTCAGTTAACCATAGTTCAGTAGCATGTCTGAAGAAAGTTATGCTCACATCTTTAGTAGTTTAATTTTACATGTACTGAACTGCATGTAGCAAAACTAGTGGGGGCAGTCAGAGGCCTTTGGCTGTCTGAGCTTCACTATTGTGTTTATTTTTCCTCCATTTATTTTAACTACATGTGGTCTACAGCATTGGCAAGCTCATTCATTTAGATTTCTGATCAGCTGGGAATATTCTTAATGTACAGTTCAACTTCTCCTCTTCTGTTACCCCCATTATTTCTGTTCCATTCCATTCCATTCTGAACAAATTGTATCTTCTGAATGGTATATTCCAATCATGGGATTCATCATTGGATTCCAGTTTATTTCTATTAAGTCATATTACTTCTTTGTGTAAGAATTTAAGCTCTTCTTGCTTATTGTCCATATTTTGGTCATTACTACAGAGACCACAAAG
This sequence comes from Thamnophis elegans, assembly GCF_009769535.1. NCBI lineage: Eukaryota > Metazoa > Chordata > Lepidosauria > Squamata > Natricidae > Thamnophis > Thamnophis elegans. The sequence goes on along the minus strand of NC_045548.1, from coordinate 59,573,792 downwards.
ACTATGAACTTTATGATCCCGTCCCAAAGGTGCTTTTTCAAAAGGCTACCTTTGTTTTTCCTTGAAGCACCTTTAGGACAACCATTATCTGGATGACTGAGAATCTCCATAAACATTTATGACCCAGTGTTCTTGATTTTTTTATTAAGCAATTCAACAGACTACTACAGCTACCTACTTCCTGACCAATTCTTAAGAATGAGTGGCTTTGTCCCACTCACCTAGCCCTGATTCTATTTAAAGTATTCCTGATTAAGCCCAGTATATTTCAGCCAAACACATTTTGTCTAGTCCTAGTAAATGGAACATATCTTTTCTTGTCCAGAAATCATTTCCAAAGTCAGTCAATTCCCTCTGGTATTCTTCCCTTTCAGATCGGTCAGAAGGATAAATAAATATAAATAAATAAGGCCATCTAAAACCATAAACAGCAATGTTGCGACAGTCCAGAACAATATTCAATATTCATTTAGTTAATTCTATGACTGCCTGATCTTGTTAATGTGCTAAGCCATCATTCAATAGCTCTCCTGTTAAAACTTTCCCTTCTCTACCGGCGTTCTGCTTTTCTATGATGTGTAAAATCTTCTTCAAAGCCAAGTCTGACTCCTGAGTACTTCCTGGACAATTCCATGTAGTTTCTTGGCAACAGCACAGAAGTGCCTTGTCTTTTTCTTTCCCCCAGGAGGTGTATGTATTGAATTTCGCTGAAAAAAGGCCAGATCCCTGAGATTCTTTGCTGATTCTTCTATTAAAGCAATAACTAGGGTGAACATTGTTTAGCAGCTGGGCCCAAAGTCAGCCAGATGCTATTGCTTGCCCTCTGAGCTGAGAGAAAGCAGGGTTTTAAAAACTGTCCAGTGAATCCTTAATGCTTTACTGCTATTATCAAAAACTCTCTAGAGAAGAGCAGAAACTCAGAGTGCAAAGAAAACTAAATTTTACAACACATTTAGCTGCAATTAAGCAGAATCCTTGCCCCTTCTGCTCATGTTTATTCAATCTATCACCCTTCGTGTAATTTTGTTATTTGCAATCCAAATAATGCTCCGTTCAAATCAGAAGTATATTCTTGCCAAAGAAAATTTCCAAAAGTACCAAGGAAATTATTTGATGGTTTTCTGAAATATTTCCTCAGAGGTAGTGCTTGGGGGATAATCTCTGCCAATCCAAGCAGTATAGAAAGAATATAAATCATATATAATGATTTATATAAAATCATAAACAGATGGTAACATGTTTCATCACTTGGAAGGACAATTTTAGATACGTCCAAAATTTGGGTGTTTTTTGGTAGCTAAATAAAGAATGGCACAGTGCTTTTTGTCCACAGGCTCACAAATTATGTGAATGGAAACAACTAATCTCCAAATGGCCAAACAATGAGAACAATCTGACTTCCTAATCCACCTAAATTCTGTTTAATTTAATTGGGATAACAAAAAAAGGCAATATCCATTCAAATGTGTGTGGTTTTTTTTTAAAGAGAACAAGTACCAATTATCATAAAGGAACTGTCAGTCTTTTGTTTCTTGACTAAGTTTTATAACATTTCCAGGAAGCAGTGCTTTTTAAACAGAGTACCATTAGCTGTTCCTGCCACAACATATGTCAAGTTTATATGTATATGTATTAAGATGCTTCATCGGGTCGTGTAGCTGCTAGATGTTCTTTCTGTTTCGTGTCTAGCTTCAGGATATGTCAGAGAAGGCCCTAGAGACAATGCAAAGCCTCACAACGTTTTTGCTTTGCTTTCAAGAAACGGAGAGATAATGTTTCATGAGTCACCTCTGAAGGGAAGGTGTCTTTGCTAAAAGCATCCTTCAAGCACTGCACATTTTCAGAGTCTTATTACGGCCCTAATTTACATGCCTTCTGCTTACACCTTTTTACAGTCTTTGGCAAAATATTTATCAGTCTTGAACAAGGACGTCTTAGCAGCTCACATTTAATGCACAAACTTTATCCGGAAATCAGCTGTCTTTTAGATTCATTATGAAAGGTGTCACACTCAATTTATACAAAATCTGCTTGTTTGATTCTGCTCTTGGCAAGGCATAAACTCAACCTCAGCGCTACTTCATACAGCCTGCATGTCTACAGTTAAGGAGGGGTAAAGTTAAGCTCCCCAAATGAGTAAAGTCATATCCTGTGGCTAAAACTTTAGTCACATGCACAGAAACTAAGACCAAAAGCACATCAAAATAAGCAAGAACATAAACTTCATCAAATGAAACAGTGCTGAAGAAGGCTGGAATAAAATGCAATGTTCGTTTTTTTTTCTTTCTCCGATATTTTTTATGCATTGCTTTTCCTTCAAACATTAGTCTGAATTCAAATAGTGACTATTATATAAACATGCAGTTCAGGGTTTTGAAAAATTGCAGGCAGAAATTTCTAGAGGTGGGCCTGGAGGAGATCTATGAAGATGAAAGTCATGAAGACAGAAGCACAAAAACAATATACAAAACCTGACAACTCTGGCAATTGAAGAACAACTTTAACTGAAGCTTCAATCATGATGTGATTCCTCCTCTACTAACAGATGCCATTGTGTATTGAGAAATTGATTTTTTTTTTAAGGAAGGCAAGGAAATATATTGCCCCTCTTTGTATCTAATAGAAAACTTAGTTTTACTAGAGGAGAAATGAGCAACTGGAATGAAATGACAACACATTATGTGTCTCATCATCACTAAGGTGTTTTTTTAATCCCTTTTCTTCTTTTCAGTTCAGTAGGATTTGACTCTTGTGGATTTTTGTTTTTCTTTCTGGATGTCGCTAGCTTGATATTGATGAAAGAAATGTCCTTCTGGGTTCGGCTCCAAGTGTGGAAAAAGACAATGGAGACATGGAGGCTGCTTGGAAAGATGGTTTATTGTTGGACAGGGCCACATGGCTTGAGCCCTGAACAGAAAAGGTGATCACATGCTTCAATGTTGGTAGAGAAGAGAAGGGCCCTGTTCAGTCCCACCTCTCTGTTTCCTGTTCCTGTGTAAGAAATGTATTCTGATTGGTTGTCAGACTCCCATAGGGCCATGCAGGGGCAACTCTCTAGGCTGCGTTTTGAATCCAGGTTTGGTTGAGTTCTCAGATGCCATGTGGCGAGTTGGGTAAAGGGCCAATATTATCATGCCTTAATCCCATCACTCTGGAGCTGCAGTGGAGAAGTCTTTATTATGTAAAAGGGACTAGCTTGGCCTTCTTAATGGCCCATTAACAGTGGGGATGGGCAGGAAGCTACAGGCAACTATTCTGTCTTTTAAAACATGTTTCTTTCTTTTCATATCCAGAGAAATATTCTGCCTTTTCAATATTTCCTAGGATATTTCATTTTTCTGGGAGAGGGCTGGGTGATAACTTCCCACAATATCACTCACGTCAGGGCCGCATGTGGTGAAAATGGGCTCCCAAGCTCCTTTTTCAGTTGGGACGGCCTCTTGCAACCCTCTGTCAGCGAAAATGGAGCTTGTGATTTCTGTTTTCACTGGCAGAGACACTGTGGGGCGGTCCTTCGTTGTTTCCAGGGCTGCCGTGAGGGCCATATCTAAGCATCCCACAGGCTGGATCTGTCCCGCAGACCTTGAGTTTGACACCCCGGTTGCTAAGATTCCATAATTCCTCATTACTGGTTATGCTAGTAAAAGGGGGGGCTGTCAAAAGCATAATTCATATCTTGAGGACCAGATTCCCCACTCTACAGAGTAAACAATTTCCATTTTTTACGAGCTTTTAAAATTAAACCAGGATTTATTGGTACATGAAAATGTGGTGCAATAAATAGATCACTATAACTACTCTCTGCTAACGATTTATATGATCACCCATCTCATCTAAGTGACTCTGGGCAGCTAATACAATACAAAAGTCGATTGCAATGGCAGCATGCAATAAATAAAACACATAAATCAAATGAAAAACAACTAAGCATAAAACTTCTTGTCCGTAGTTGTTCAGGTTATCTGGGTCTAATGAAAATGCACCATACACACTAAGAAGAAAAGGCACACAAGACGTCAATAAATAAAAATAATGTTGGAGAGCAGGAACACCATGACTTCCCTACTGGCAAGTAGGAAAACAAAGCAAATCACTACGATAACAAGGGACTTCCAGACATCAAAGGTAAAAACACTGTGGCAACTTCTAAAGGATGCACATCATCAGATTCTGTCTGTGGGTTAGGATCAGCATACATAATACAATAGTGTTTAGGCTTATATACTGCTTTACAGTGCTTTATAGGATTAGTGCTTTACAGAGTCAGCATATTGCCCCCAACAATTTGGGTCCTCATTTTACCCACCTTGGAAAGACAGAAGGATGAGTCAACCTTGAGCCTGGTGAGATTTGAACTGCCAAATTGCAGGCAGACGGCAGACAGCAGTCAGCAGAAGTAACTGCACTCTAACCACTGCACCACGACGTCTCATAATACAAAATTACCACAACTGTCTAGCATGGAAACTGGAAAAACAAGCTTTTATTCTTAACTGTGAGACTCATTCACAAGATCGATTCAAAAGAAAGTCATGTCATAAGGATGTGTGTGAGAAAGAGGGAGGAAGTTATCAAGCAATCATCAGGAACATATAACTTTAGTCTGTTGGTCACTTCTTCTTCCTTAACAATCTCATTCCCTACTAAACACTTAAATCTATATGCACTAACAGGGGTGGGGGCTTTTGGTGAAAAAAATACATATCGTATTCTACATACCATATAGATGTGTGGATAAGCCCATTGGATTATTTTAACCCAATTACCATGAAAAAAGTGTGCCACCCACAAAGAAACCAGTCCATATTTTTATGGTGCCTTGATTAAAAACCAAGGGTTGAATTATACATGGATGAACTTTGACATGAGCATATATGGGAAATATGAGCACTTTAAAAAAATATTGCTGTGTATAGTTGTAGATAAATCCATTTCCAGAAAAACTGAACACAGTTTTTGGAGTGATGTTAGCATCTAAAATTCTCAACTTATCCTCAAGTATGTATGGTATGCAGTTATTTGAACGTGTCTTTTTATAACTTCGAATTAAGTGGATTAGAAAGGGGAAATCTCAAGGCTGTGCTTCATTTTAATTGGGGATGGTTGTTGCTCTCTTTTTTTTTCAGAAGAAAAGCATTAATGAAATCTTGAATATTTTTCTAAAAACAAGTAGAGGACAAGCCAGTGGCTAACAAGAACCATCAAAATTAGAGGCTTCCTTTTTTATTTATTTATTTATTTATTTATTTATTTATTTATTTAAATAAAATTTTTATTTTTAAAAAAGGATTTTATTGGTAAAAAGAAAATACAACATCCATAACTTGTAAAAAACAATACAACTACATTTCAAGATATTCCCATACTATCAAATCATTATAAACATCAAAGGTTAGGTATCTTATTCCTTCCCTCCCTCTTCTCTTCCCTCATTTCTTCTTTTCCATACCCTTTTCTTCCCTCCCCCCTTACTTCCTTCTCCCCTGCCTTCCCTCCTTTCTTTTCTCCTTTCCTCCTGTCCTTCCCCCTCCTTTCCCTCCCTCGATCCCCCCCTCCTTCTCACATACCTTCCCTCCTTCCCTTCCTCTTTCCCTCCTCCTTCCTTTTCTCTTAATCTCCCTCCTTTCCTCCCTCCCTCCTTCCTTCCTTCCTTTCAACTCTCCTTCTCTCTTTCTTTCCCTCCCTCTTTCCCTCTTTACTACCCTCTCCTCTTCCCTCCCTCCTTCCTCCCCCAGTTTTCTTGTCTCCTTCTTTCTTCCCACCTCCTTTCCCTTCTCTTCTTTCTCTTCCTCCTCTTTATCCTTCCCCCCTTCTTCTGCCTTTCCTGTTCCTCTCCTTTCTCCTCTCCATCCTGACTTCCCTACTGTCCTCCTTCCCTCCCCTCTAACCTTTGTTACATTTACATATTTTCCTCTGCTGAGGACAACCTGGTTCTCTTTTCCTTTCCTTGTTTAAAGAGGCAAGGATTATAAATCCTCTTGCCTCATCTAAAATGAAGTTTAATTGCTAATTCCATGCAGGTAGTTATAGCGGATTTCCTATCAGCTTTTTAAAGTTTTCCCAACATTGTAGTCTAACAAAATTGCTCGACGGTGGGTTCTCACCCCTAATACATTTCTCCTTTTGCTTATCTCTCAGTTGTTGTATATTGTTCATTTGAGTTATTGGTTTAATCGTATTAGATTAGTCAGCTATCTCTTTTTGTGTCTAAGTCTTCACTGACTCATCAAGCCATTTGTACAGCTTCTCCCAGACTGTATAAAAGTCTGTATCTTCTTTGTCGTTAATTCGCATTGTCAATCTGTTCATTTCTGCTAGTTCTAAATTTTTATTCATCACCATAGTGTTGGTGGGGGCATTTTCACTCTTCCAGCACTGTGCATAAACAATCCTTGACGCTGTCAAAATATGGACTAGGAGGTATTGGTTAGATTTGCATATTTTTTGATCTATTATCCCTAATAAGAAAGTTTCCGGCTTAAGACATAGTTTAATTGACAAGATTCCATTCAGCCATCCTAGTATTTGCTTCCAATATGCTTTGGCAACCGGACACGTCCACCACATATGGTAGTACGTGCCCAGCACTGTTTTACATTTCCAGCATATGGCCGAAAATTTTGAAGAAATTTTCGCCAGTCTTGTCGGTGGAAGATGCCAGCGGTAGAACATTTTATATATATTTTCTTTATAGGCCGTCGATTTTGTCAATTTTAGGTTCCATTCCCAGACTCTTTCCCAGTCGTCTAGGTCTATTGTGTGGCCGATGTTTTGGGCCTAGGTTACCATGACTTCTTTTCTGCTTCCGTTTTTCGAATCAGTAAGCAGTTGTATATTTTTGAAATTAGTTTCTCATCTGGTCCAATTAAAATTTTATCTAATTCCTGGTTCTTGTTCTGGAAGCCGGGTTGTGCTAGATCGAATTTGTGTTTGTTCTGAATTTGAAGATATGGCCACCAATCGATGTTTATTCCCTTATCAGCCAAATTTTCCCTGGGGTTTAGTTTGTTTTGGTCGTCTAGCAACTGTTGGTAGGTAACAATTTTATCCAGATTTATCAAATTCGGGTATATCAGGGCTTCTGTTGGAGAAATCCATTTAGGTAGTTCCGTGTAGTATTTCCTTCTAATTTCCAGCCAGTCCTTAATTAATACCCCCCTTAAATGGTGTCTACTAAAATAATTGTGGATTTTATTTCCCTCGCACCATAAGTAGTTGTGCCACCCGTATTGCAGGTCGTGGCCCTCTATTGTTAAGATTCTTTTATTAGCTAACATTACCCATTCTTTTATCCACATAGTTGTTGCTGCTTGATGATATGTTTTCCATTCCGGTAAGCCCATTCCCCCTTGAGTTCTTTTATCCTGCAGATGCATATATTTTATTCTGGGCTTTTTACCATTCCATATAAAGTTTTAAATCATTTTGTCCAAATCATTATAAAATTTTTCCCCTAACTTAACCGGTGCCGTTTGAAATAGGTAGAGGATTTTTGGCAAGACATTCATTTTAATTACTGCGACTCTTCCCATCAGTGATAGTTGTAGTTTTGACCAGGTTTTTAAGTCCTTTTGAGTATTCTGTAACAACTTATCCTTTTTATTTAATATGAGAGAGGGGGAGAGAGAGAGGGAGGGAGAAGAGGGAGAAGGCGAAGAAGAGGGGGCGGAGAGAGAGATGATGACTTTCTCCTCTCCTCCCCCCCCAGCGGGACCCCGTCCTGCTCCCCTCTCCCTTTCCTCCTCCTCCTCTCCCCTTCCTTCACCAGTTGCCGCCTCGCACCCTGCCTCCTCCGTCCCCGCCGCTGTCCCCAACAAGCCAAGGTGGCGCAGTGGTTAAATGCAGCACTGCAGGCTACTGCTAGATCAGCAGGTCAGCGGTTCAAATCTCACCGGCTCAGGGTTGACTCAGCCTTCCATCCTTCCGAGGTGGGTAAAATGAGGACCCAGATTGTTGGGGGCAATATGCTGACTCTCTGTAAACCGCTTAGAGAGGCCTGAAAGGCCTATGAAGCGGTATATAAGTCTACTGCTATTGCTATTGCTATTGCTATTGTCTCGCGTGTATGGCGGACATAAATGCGAGATGCCTCTGTCGGGGACAGCAGCGGGAACGCTGCTTCTCGCCGCCACCGCGCTCCGCCTTCTTGCCGCCTCCTCCTCCTCCGTCCCCACCGCTGTCCCCGACAGAGGCGTCTCACGTCTATGACGTACATAAACATGAGACGCCTCTGTCGGGGACAGTGGCGGGAACGTTGCTTCTTGCTGCCGCCGCGCTCCACCTTCTCACTGCCGCTTCCTCCGTCCCCGCTGCTGTGTCCGACAGATGTCTCTTGTCTATGGCAGACATAAACGCGAGACGCCTCTGTCGGGGACAGCGGTGGGAATGCTGCTTCTCGCCACCGCCGCGCTGTTGCCTCACCAACCGTAAACCTCACCACACGTCACTGACTAAGAGATTACAGTGTCATAAAAAAGGAGCTTTATTTAATATTTAAGAGAGACCAAAAGAGAGAGACTGACTAAAAGCAATAAAATTACATATATTTAAAAAAAGGCAAAACATAAAACAAAAGGGGGGGGGAGGAAGCAATGCAGACTTGTTACATTACTTATAGGAAATACTTCAGCCCAATTTTATACACCAATAAAACCTGACCATTCATAATATTGACATTAACAAAGAGCAAGCTCACATACATAATGCAAAGCTATAGTAGAATGGAATTATGAGATCAAATATTATTCTCAATAATATTTGGGTTGTTGAGTTTTTTGTTTTGCTTTTTGTTTTGTTTTGTTTTGTTTGCAGCACTAAACTGATCTACAATATGAATACTTCTACTTGCCCATGACTATCAAAGCAAAGGTTTACCTGCCATGTTCAAACAGGCCTTGTCACCTGCTGTAAATTCGTCATGGAAACAAGCGTCAAAATTATAATTCTATCTCAGCAAATCAGCCTTGTGGTTTTCAATGTAAGAAATATAGCAGAGCTGTTGATAAAAAGGGGCCAAGTTCTGGATGTCAAAGAGATAGTTACACAGTAATAACTTTTTAAAAGTGCCATGGCTTGATCACTTGAATTCCATAAACAGGTCACTAATATTCCCAATGATGAAGTGAGATGCAGGAAGAATTACAAAATAAGATATGGTAGGTGCCATTTAAATAAAGTAAATCTAGGCAATCATTTTTCCCACTGAAATGTTAGCTATTGATTTATCCAATATATAGGGTGACCCCATGTTTTATATGTGACAAAAGCAAGACTTTTCTATGCTGAAAGGTAGAAGGATATACAAATACCTGCAGTGGAACAATGGATAGTGAAGCTGCTGGAATTGGCAAAGTGAAACTGACAGCCTTAAGAAAAGAAAAGACTTTGATAAAAGTTATTTCTGCTTGGAAACCACTTCTGAACTTTTTTTGAGAAACTGAAAGAGAAGAAAAGTTGATTTGGGGGATTTGATGATTAGAATTATCTGGGACTGTGGAAATAATGCAGATAGATGCTAATCTTAGAGTAAAAGTTTCATGTATTTGTTTATTTATATGTGTACCAAAGAAAATCAGAAGTCATTCTTTTTCTATTTTTCCTCTTTTTTCCCCTTGCGTCTTTTAACCCTTTTTCTGTTCTGACCATTTTCTTCTTTCAAATTTTTTTTTCTGTTTGTTTAACGTTTCATTTTATTTTTTTCTGAAAATCAATAAAGTTATAAAATGTATAGTTGCAGGCAGCTCGGCAGGCAGCTCTAGGTGGCTAAGAAGTGTTTTAAAAAATTAAACACAAAGGAAAATGATAAAATAATAAAACATAATAAATAAAATATACCACACCAGAGGTCAGATAGATAACTCCTATCATTACAACAGGCTGGTACATCACTGGAGATTGAATTAAGTCTTTGGGGCTTTCTTGTCAAGTTTGGACTTTAAAACCATCATAATCTGCTTGAAATCAGTTGTGAACATAGGAACTGTTAAACGAAATGTCCTTCTGGGTTCAGCTCCAAGTGGGGAAAAAGACACTGGGGACATGGAGGCTGCTTGGAAAGATGGTTTATTGGTGGACAGGGCCACATGGCTTGAGTCCTGAACAGAAAAGGTATCACTGTATCCTGTCCTGAACAGAAAAGGTATCATCGCTTCAATGTTGGTGGAGAAAAGAGAAGGAAGGACTGAGATGCTGAGTCCCTGGTTTTACGCCCTCTCTGGCCTTTGATCTTGATCTTGTATTCTGATTGGTTGTCAGACTCCCATGGGGCCATGCAGGGGCAACTCTCTAGGCTGCGTTTTGAATCCAGGTTTGGTTGAGTTCTCAGATATCATGTGGTGAGTTGGGTAAAGGGCCAATATTATCATGTGTTAATCCCATCCCCCTGGAGCTGAAGGGGAGAACTCCTTATTATGTAAAGGGACTAGCTTGGCCTTCTTAATGGCCCATTGACAAAGTGGGGATGGGCAGGAAGCTGCAGGAAGCTATTCTGTCTTTTAAATTATGTTTCTTCCTTTTCACATCCAGAGAAATATTCTGCCTTTTCAATATTTCCTAGGATATTTCATTTTTCTGGGAGAGGCCTGGGTGATAACTTCCTACAGAACACTTATAAAAAAATTGATTAATGCAATGAATATTACTTTATATAAATCTAAAGCAATATTCATTTGTATAACATTTATCTTTTTCCATTAGCTCTCCGTAACAGTTTTTAACAGGTGTGAACCATCCAGATTTACCATCAGCCAGCATATACATGTAATAAATAATAATAAATATTAATATTATGTGATTTTAATATATGTTTGCATTGGCTTTTTATGGGAGAAAAACCCTGATATATTTCAAACAACAAATGAAGATAATTTTTTCAGAATAGTTGTTCCAAAGATATTTAAAAGAATTCAAGCAACAAGCCGATTACTAAATTTGATGGATTTCCATAGAAATACTATAGCCCACAGGAAGCATAGGAACCAATTCTAATAAATTAATAGCCTGATAAATTGCCTTTTTTACTATATCATTAAATTTTGGTAGTAAAAATACATAGAAAACAATGTTAAGTATGATAAATATACCAGCATATTATAGCAGTTTCTGTTTAAGCTCCATCAAAACGTTTTGTATTTATTAAATCCTGAAAACCAGTGGTTCAAATATCAAATCAAAATAAGGAGGGGGAAAGAATATTAGAGATGACTTTCATGTGTCATTGATAAAATGATTCCATTTTTAATTAGCTCTAGCAAAAGGAGTACCATAATATTGATTCAAGTAATTTAAAAAGAGTGCATATTTATAAAAATGTCTTTCAACAATCTCCACTGCACCATATCTAAAGCTTTTTTCTTTGTTCAAAATGATGGCTATTATTGATTTTAATTTTTTTAATATGCACCCACAATATTAAGTAGTAATATAATATAGACATTTGGCAGGTCTTTATAAAATTAGATCGTGCAGGATGAATAATCAAAAATAATACAAGTAGTCTTTGACTTACCACTACAATTGGGACTGGAACTTCTGTCACTAGCAAATGCAGTTGTTAAGTGAGTTATCATGCAACCGTGCTTGATTTTACGACCGTTTCTTGGCACAGTCATTAAGCAAATCATAGGGTTGTTAAGTGAATCTGGCTTCCCCAATTGACTGTGCATGGTGAAAGCAGCTGGGAAGGATGATCATTAAATAAATGGTCATAAGTCGAGGACTACAGTATCTGTATTTATTATCTCATTGCTAGAGGTGCTGTCAGTATTTTTCCATCAACTTTTAACAAGAAAATCAGATAACACGCAACATGCAACAAGATCTTTTCTAGCCTTCAAAATCATCAATATTAATCTCCCAGAGCATCAATAAAAATCTCTCAGAGTATTAAGGTACAGACCTTAATATGTCCTGTAGCTTTCAATGAACTAATCATCTGGACTAGGGACTTTTCCTATGTTCATAGATGTAATAATACCAATAGTTGATTGGAAAAGTAACGACTCAGCTGATCATGAGTATCTTTTTTCTACATTTTTAAAAATCTCCCTTTATTCCTGTTATAAATAACACCAGACCACATACATATTTAACACTCCTTCCTCTTCCTATTTTTCCCACAACAACAAACTGTTTAGTGGGTTGGGAGAGAGAGAGAGAGAGAAAGAGAGGGAGGGAGGGATGGACGGATGGATGGATGGAGGGAAGGAGGGAGGGAGGGAGGGAGAGGGGTGGAAGGAGAGGGAGAGGGACTAGCCCAAAGTCACCCAGCTGGCTTTTACATATAAGGGGACTGGAATTCAATGTCTCTTGGTTTTCTTGTCTGGTGTTTTAACCACAAGATTAGATGAAACCAGTTCTTTGGAAAAACCATTCTATATAAAAAAGTGACTTATTAGTCCCTCAATTACATTTGACTCACTATTATATAACGAAATTCATTGAACTAGAATCATTGGGAGTTTTTTTTTAAATAGTCCAGATATTGTTGTAAATGTTTCAGCGTAGAGCAAGTAATTTATCAGGTTTTTCACTTACTCCCAGTATCCTTGCTTTATGTGATTGAGTGTATGTTCTGTTGCAAGAGTATAAGGGGAATTACAACATAATTTTAACATTCGTAAAAGCTGCATATAATTCTAATATATTGGAGTCTCACAGGTATGCCCAAACTGTTTCATTGTTCTTTTCCCGGGTGGTAAAGGCAAGAGCTAAGATGCTGAGCTTGTAAATCAGAAAGATCGGCAGTTCGGCAGTTCGAATCTCTAGCACCATGTAATGGAGTGAGCTCCCATTACTTTTCCCAGCTTCTGCCAACCTAGCATTTTGAAAGCACATAAAAATGCAAGTAGAAAAATAGGGACCACTTTGATGGGAAGGTAAAAGCGTTCCATGTGCCTTCAGCATTTAGTCATGCCAGCCACATGACCACAGAGACGTCTTCGGACAGCACTGGCTCTTAGGCTTTGAAACAGAGATGAGCACTGCCCTCTAGAGTTGGGAATGACTAGCACATATGTGCAAAGGAAACCTTTACCTTAAATGTGTAAAATGACCATGTACATATGCTTTAAAGGCATCTCAAAAACAAATGAAAGAATAGAAACTAGGACCATCTCATTTCCACCACCCATCACCAGATACAATAGTCTTTAAAAGTGAAAAAAACTAAAAAAAAAACTGATATTTTTTCTAATTGAGATAATCCTATGAAAAAAAATGTGTTAGCAGCACCTAAGTCATAAAACCTCTCCATGCTAATGTCACAAGATAAACTAAGGCTTTCAGGCTTGATTCCTTTTCATTTAGCTGCCAGATGAGCAAAGTTAGACATGATCATTATAGAGTTATTGGGGGAAGGGATGGATGGATGATGGAGATCGTTGCTAATGATTGGGACTTACTTACTGTAGACTTTAGTACAGATGCTCAGTTTCTGTATTTCTTTTTTTTTAATTGAGAATTTTGGAAAAAAAACTTTTACAAATATTTACTTCCCTCTCCCCAACCCCCCCCCCAACCTTCCTCCCCCCTTCCCAGAACAAATACAGGGTATAAATCTTTAACACAAACATTCTAAAATAAACTTTAAAAAAGTTAATATCATCTTTCATTTGAGCTTTAACTCCTCCTTGCTAGGCTAGCTCTAAACAGATTATATCATTCCTTGTTTCTTCAGTTATAAGCTATCTGGAATTTCTTAGTCCCATAATTATTTTGAGTATAGTCAATCCATCTTCTCCACTTCAGTTTATATCTCTCATTTGAATAGTCCTTGAGATATGCAGATATTTTAGCCATCTCAGCTAGGTTTGTTACTTTCAATGTCCATTCTTGAATAGTAGGCAAGTCTTCCTTCTAGTTTGTGTATTTCTTGTAGTTAAAAGCCATAGTTTGCCGTATTCGTTCAATTATTTCGCCTTGATACTCTTATTTTTAATATCCCAAGTTGACTCATTAAAATTGGCCTAAAGTATGCACTTCTCATTGTTAAATGCAGTAGTACTGAGTTATAAAAAGCTATTATATACAGCAGGGAAATGCCAGGGAAAAAGCTGGATGAAAACAATTATCTACACGCTCCGTGCTCCACATAAAATGTGCATGACATGCCAGAGCTGAAATTATCATATCACTTTCAGCCTTACTGTTAGCATTTTCTGAAAAATAAGCTATAACCAGGACAAATAAAATAGGAGTTGAGCTTCAAGCTCTTTAGGGTATACCATCAATTGTACATAATAAGTAGATGGTGAAAAGTTCAAATGATAGACATAATTATATTTCTTTCAGTGCCAATCTGTGCCCTAATATTAGGCATAAATGTATCGCAGGTCTATATGTTTTTCAAGAGTTGAATATCAATAGACATCAAGGTAGGATACAACCAGAGGAGAAAAAAAAGCACCAAACAGAATAAAGAGAGGAATAGAATGTAGTGTTCTGTTTGATTGGAAGTGGAGTTGTGAGCACTCAACAGCTATACATTTCTGGTTTTATCTTTTGACTCCGGTTTTTATATTCTTGTTCTTTATATGAAGTAAATAAATTGACAAGATGACTTTTAAATGACATAAATTAAGGCTCCAAAAGTCAGGTGCACACTTTTTCACTGGTCCCCAAAACAGAACTAAGTTTGGTGCAAGTTCTGAGAAGAACAATTGGGTTCTATACCAGAAAAGATCTTCTGTTAGAATCGGAGAACTGGAGAACTGACATATTGGAAATATGCATAGGTCATCTACTCCAGGATTCCTCAACTTCAGCAACTTTATATGTATGGACTCCCATGCTGGCTGGGAAATTCAGGGAGTTGGAGGCCACACATCTGATGATCTGAAAGTTGCTGAGGTCGAGAAACAAACTAGTCCAGCTGCTTGCTCAGTGCTTAACTGTTCCCAACAGACAGCCACTTGAAAGCTTCCAGTAAAGAATTTATTGCCAGAGTTTCAAATGGACAGTTGGCTGATAATAGTACATACCAAATTGCATACCAATTTGCATCATCATGTAAAATTTTGTTAAATAAACATGTGCCCAAGCATCACATTTTATTCATGGGCAAGTGTATAAAATTTCTGAAGCTCATTTAGAACTTGGTCAACAGGAAGAATCTGAACTTGATATGTATTATAATCTAGGCATGCACAACTTCCAGGCTAAAATCTCCTGTAGGATCTTGAATTGCAGTCCATATTCTAAATGTAGGCAGAGTTAGACCAATTAAAAAGGAATTTGCATTTCATTTTAAAATTACATTTAAAACAGAACAAAATTAATTGATTTCTGCATGCTCCGTTTAATATTTCTCTCCTTCTGACACATTCAAACCTTCTATTTGAAGGCAAATTTTGGAAGTTTCTAATGGATTCATGCAAGATTTTTTTAATAAGTCTATTGTACTTTTATACCCCACTAATGTTGGGGGAGGGATTTTTGGTCTCATTTTTCCTTTTCTTCTTTTTCATACGTGACTGATACTAAAGTAAAAGGTGGGAAAGTCTACTTTCCTTTCTTGAATACATATACTCTTCCTTCCCTCTAATGTCTCAATTTCTAAATTTAAGTAAGAAATAACTGCAGATGTTATATCTTGCTGCCACCTGTAACATATTGTTCCTTAAGCAAGGTTTATGATTCTAATGGGCTTAGCTTTCAAGCAAGCATGCTTAGGAGCACCACCTTAATTTCCCGTTTATGATTTGGTTATCAATTCAGGAACCAGCCAAGTGTGTTTTTATGATTTGAATAATCTCAACAGAAGAGAATATTTGTAGCTCAGTGTTAAATTGTCGAGACTGAGCTGTGTTGTTTGCCTGCAAATGTTTCATTACTCTAATGAAACATTTGCAAACAAATAACCAAGCTCAGAGAGCACCAAGAACTCCATAAATTGAATAGTAATGAAAAAAAAAAAGGATTTCTGCGACAATGAGAATATCCAAGAGGAGAAGAGGATAGGGGACAGATTTAAACAGATTTATTAAGCTTTAACAAACCTTGAAGGTTATTTAGTCAATCAAAGATCTTAGAAAATAAGTTATATCTAGAAAATTCTTCACTAATGGTTATACTGCCTAAGCATTAAAATCTCCAACAAGGAAAGTTATCTACCTTCCAAGATAATTTGTAACATCCATGCTCATACTATAAACACTGATTTTAATAATATCTGGGTGCATTTCCCCCTTAATAGTTTCAATTGTCTAGCTCCAGTATGGATGTTTGTTTGTGGAAATGCTCATTCTTCAAATCCTTTCTGTGCAAACACCACCTTGGGTGATTTTTAACACTGCTATGCAGTATTTCTGAAAATTGGTATTGATGATAAACTATTAAAATATTCTGCCCAGTTCCAAAAAATATGGGCCTCATGAGTTAGTTGGTAGCCACCATTAATGGTCCACATCTGGAGATATGCATCAAAATTTAACAACTCTTTGGTAGAAGCTGGAAATATTACTTTGGTTTTGGATGGATGGTTGACAGTCTGGATTTTGCTTCAAGAATGTCAGAGTGCATACAGTGTGACTATTTTGAGACAACCCAGGAGCAAAATGCAGTAAACAGATTTGTCTTTCAAATAGAGGTTCATCAACAAGGAATATATACATACACGTATTAGGCAAAGTCAGGCAATCAATCATCAACTACAGCACAGAAACACGCACAGAGAGAAACTTACGCCCTCACAGGACCTCTCTTATAATACAGCCTCTTAAAGCAGTAGCAGTCAATAACCCTGCATACTCATTGCTACATATAACATACAGCTTTACAGAATTAGATCATTACAGCAGCTGGACAGCTATTAAATCATCGTTATCCTGACAAAGAACTACTATGAGAGATTAATTTTGGGAGAAGGAACACACTATGATTTACAGATGCATCAGGGATAAATATATCAAGGGTGTTACTATCATGATTGGAGAAGCTAAACTCATCGGATGTGGGATATTTGAAATTGTTGTTGTTGTTGTTGTTGTTATTATACAATTGTATCACAGCAGCCAATTGTTTCGCCGGATTTGGCATTGGTTACTAGTCGGGCCCCACCCAGGGGCCTAGGACGTCGTAACGTATTTTCGTAATATGCGTGCAGATCCAAGCAGTGCGGCTTTTTGCATTTGACTGATGGTGATTTTGTCAATTTTTAACTGTTTTAAATGTAATTCCAGTGCTTTTGGAATAGCACCCAGTGTGCCAATTACCACTGGAATAATAATAATAATAATAATAATAATAATAATAATAATAATAATAATAATAATAATAACAACAACAACAACAACAACAACAACTCCGCCATTGCCGGTCCCAAGCCCGGATGAGAAAGGAGGAAGGTTGGGATCAGGTTGGCATCTGGTCCCATAAAAAAAAACCCCGCCAACCCATACAATATGGTGAAAAAAACAAATAAGAATTCCATACCGCATCGGTCGTCGCGCGGGTTAACAAGGGCCGCGGCGGATGTTGGGGTCCCTGGACATCCGTCGACAAGTGGGCTACAAGTGGACCAGCCAACAAAACGACAAAAATATAGTGCAGATGAAAACCGTGCCATAATGGCCTGTTACTACAACTCAGAGCCAGAAAAAAGAGGCTATTTAAAGCGAATGTATGAATTATGGAAACAACAATATCCAGATTCAAATGTTAATATCAATGGTTAATATCAAGCGAGGAATTTTCCAGGGTGATTCACTTTCACCTCTTCTCTTCATCATCGCAATGATCCCACTATCAGTAATCTTAAAAAAAATGAAATTAGGCTACCAAACAGCCAAAAAAGCTGAAAAAATTTCGCATTTACTATATATGGATGATTTGAAACTCTATGGCAAGTCAGAAATAGAAATCCAATCATTGACAAATACAGTCCGAGTATTCAGCACCGATATTTCAATGCAGTTTGGCATGGAAAAATGCGCCACTGTATCCATAAAAAGGGGCAAAATCACTGCATCTGAGGGAATTGAAATGCCCAATGGCCAACTAATTAAATGCAAAGAAAATGAAGCCTACAAATACTTAGGCATTCTGCAGTTGGATAACATCAAGCATGGAGAAGTAAAAACTATTGTCAGACGAGAGTACACCAACAGAGTTAGGAAAATTTTGAAATCTAAATTGAATGGTGGAAATACAATCAAGGCCATAAATACCTGGGCAATACCAGTTATAAGATACACAGCTGGCATAGTTAACTGGACACAAGCTGATTTGGACCTTTTGGACCGAAAAACCAGGAAACTAATGACAATGCACTACAGTTTACATCCACGTGGTGATACTGATAGACTATATCTGCCCCGAAAATCAGGTGGCAGAGGATTATTACAAGTGAAGCAAACAGTTGAAGAAGAAAAACGTGCACTGGCTGATTATTTAAAAGAAAGTCAAGAACATCTATTAATCGAAGTAAAGAACAAAAATCTACTGAAGGCCCAACAGACAAAACAAGAATACAGAAAAGATGTGATAAAATCAAGAATGGAGAGTTGGCAGAACAAAGCACTGCATGGTCAATTTCTGGAAAAAATAAAAGATAAAGTGGACAGGGAACAAACTTGGTTATGGTTAAAAACAGGTACATTAAAGAAAGAAACAGAGTCACTAATCCTGGCTGCGCAAGAACAAGCTATCCGCACAAATGCCATTAAGGCCAAAATCGAAAAATCCTCTGATGATGCCAAATGCAGACTTTGCAAAGAAGCTGACGAAACTGTTGATCACATACTCAGCTGCTGTAAAAAAAATCGCGCAGACTGATTATAAATTGCGGCACAATTCAGTAGCACAAATGATCCATTGGAATTTGTGCAAAAATTATAATATTAAAACAGCAACAAACTGGTGGGAACATCAGCCTGAAAAAGTCACAGAAAATCAGATGGTCAAGATCTTGTGGGATTTCCGTATACAAACCGACAAAATACTGGCGCATAATACACCAGACATCACACTGGTTGAGAAAAATAAGGTCACAATCATAGACATCGCAATACCAGGTGATAGCAGGGTCGCCGAGAAGGAACATGAAAAAATCGCAAAATACCAGGACTTAAAAATCGAAATTCAACGACTATGGCACAAACCAGCAGTGGTAATTCCAGTGGTAATTGGCACACTGGGTGCTATTCCAAAAGCACTGGAATTACATTTAAAACAGTTAAAAATTGACAAAATCACCATCAGTCAAATGCAAAAAGCTGCACTGCTTGGATCTGCACGCATATTACGAAAATACGTTACGACGTCCTAGGCCCCTGGGTGGGGCCCGACTAGTAACCAATGCCAAATCCGGCGAAACAACTGGCCGCTGTGATACAATTGTACAATAATAATAATAATAATAATAATAATAATAATAATAATAATAATAATAATAATAATGTTAATCTTTGGTGAGATTCACAGCCTTTGGGGCTGGTTGGTAGCTCAACAGCTCGAGTCCTAACCAAGGACCTAGGAACTGTTAAGGTAATGTTGGAGGATATACTGTATATACTCGAGTATAAGCCTAGTTTTTCAGCCCACTTTTTGGGCTGAAAAAAGCCGCCTCGGCTTATACTCGAGTCAGTGAAAAATTTGCCCGAAATGGAGGAGAAAAAGGGGCGGGGCCATGCCGCTGGGTGACACTCGTGAATGGCCCAGTGCCCCTGTGAGTTTCCCCTCCCTCTGTGTCAGTTTGCCGCGCAGCGCGCACCGCACCATCCCCCCTCCTCACGTTCTAATGTAATGCAGGGCTGTCTTACGATTCCCCTTCCTCCCCCTCCTGCCGCTCTGCAACGATGTCCCACCTCCTCCTTGTTATGGCAAGCAGCCACATAGCGATGTCCCACCTCCTCTGGTACAGTGATCCAATGATAGGAATCACTGTGCCGTGTGTCATAGGAGGCGGGACATCGCTCCCGCGGCTGCACGGGACATCATCATCACAGCGGGACATCAGCATCATGAGGTGAGTGAAGTATTTCATTGAATACACCGCTAGTTTACTGTTTTTCTTTGAAATAAATATTCAAAAACATTATTGGTATCTATTTTTATTTTTGAAATTTACCGGTAGCTGCTGCATTTCCCACCCTAGGCTTATACTCGAGTCAATAACTTTTCCAGTTTTTTGTGGTAAAATTAGGTGCCTCGGCTTATATTCGGGTCGGCCTATACTCGAGTATATACGGTAAGCTGTTCCAAGTAGGGTGTTTTTTTGTAGAAACAGAAGGTTCAAGTCTGATAAATTTAAAATTCCCAAATAGCGAGGTAGCCCTTTAGGTATTGCTCCAAGGGCTGCAATTACAATTGGGACAACACACGATTTCTTTTTCCACAGTTGCACAACTTCAATTTGCAAGTCCTGGTACTTTGTGATTTTTTTCTTGCTGTTTATCTTCAATTCATGCATGTCCAGGTATTGCAATGTCAATGAATCATACTTTTTCTTTTCAACTATTGTTATGTCAGGTGTGTTGTGGGCCAAGCGCCTGTCACTCTGAATTCTGAAGTCCCACAAGATCTTGACTTTCTCATTCTCTAAAACCTTCTGAACCTGATGTTCCTAGTGGTTTTTACTGTACTCAAATCCAAACTTTTGGCACAATTTCTAGTGAATGATCTTAGAAACACGGTCATGGCGTTGTAGGTAGTCAGTTTGTGAAATTTTGCTGCACCCACTGATCAAGTGATCGACTGTCTCGGCTTTCTCATTACAGAGGCGACATTTGCTGTTGGTGGTAATATGTTGAATTTTTGCCTTCACGCAGTTTGTGGCTAAGGCTTGTTCTTGAGCTGCCAAAATAAAGCCTTCTGTTTCTTTTTTCAGTGCTCCTGATCTTAACCAGTTCCAAGTCAGCTTTTGGTCAGCTTTGCCTTCAATACTTTTCAAGTATTGGCTATGCATAGCTTTGTTTTTCCAATTTTCAGCTCGCTTCTCAATTACTTCTTTCTTATATTCAGTTTTTGACTTAGTCTTTAAAAGGCCTCCTTTATTTACTTCCTTAATCATTGGTTCTTCACTTTTCTGGATGTAATCATTCAAGCTGTGTTTTTCTTCTTCCACAGTCTGTTTTACTTGTAGGAGTCCTCAGCCACCCTCTACTCTTCGTAGATATAATCGGTCAACATCACTTTTAGGGTGCAAAGCATGATTCATTGTCATAAGCTTCCTTGTTTTTCTGTCCAAATTGTCCAACTGCATCTGGGTTATTCCTGCAGAGTATTAAATCACATGTATAGCTCAGGTATTTATGGATTTTATGATGTTTTCTCCACTCAATTTGGACTTTAATATCTTGCGAATTCATCGAATGTACTTGGCTGAAGTTAATTCCTTGACTTTATTATGTAGTAAATGATTGAAATGATTGAAGTAAATGATTCAAAATGATTGTCAGTGGTAGCATTGAGAGTATAAATAGTAGGGGTGAAAGGGAATCACCTACTGGAAAATGCCTCGTTTAATTTCAACTTCACCCAGTATTTCTTCATTAGCTATAAGCTTCATTTTCCAGAGGTTCGTTGAAGTTTCCATGAATTTTTGTATGTTGCTGCTGATGCCAAAGATTTTCAGACATTTCTTGATACAGCTATGGGGAACTGAATCAAATGCTTTCTTATAGTCTATCCAAGCCATGAACAGGTTGATTCGTATTTTCTTTGAATTCTTTAGGATTAGTTTGTTAATCAGCAGTTGGTCCTTTGTTCCTCTTGAATTTTTCCAGCATCCTTTCTGTCTACAGGAAGCAAGTTATTTCTTTCCAAGTATCCATAAATTTGGTTTGCAATGATACCAGTAAGGAGCTTGTATGTTGTTGGCAAACAGGTGATTGGCCTATCATTTCCAGGATCCTTTACTTTTTCTTTATCTGTTTGGATCAAAAATGTCCTTCCAGTTGTCATCCATTCATCGTTTTCAGGTGTTTTTAACATCTGGTTCATTTTGGCTGCCAATCTTTTGTGCACCCTTGTAAGTGCCTTTAACCAGAAGCCATGTAACTCATCTGGTCCAGGTGCACTCCAGTTCTTCACTTTTCTTAACTGTCTTTGCACCATTTCTTTTGTTATTTTCACATCTTCCATTTTATGCATTTTAATAGAATCCTCAATCTGTTTGATCCATTTTGCATTTCTGTTGTGGTTCTTGTTGTTTTCCCACAAATTCTTCCAGAATTTCAGAGCTTTCTCTTTATCAGGCTTTTCATTTGTTGTTACCCAATCTCCACTTTCTAAGATCTTATAAAACTGGTGCTGATTTGTTCTGAACTGTGAGTTTTCCTTGAACTGAGTTACTTGGTTTTCATACCTTTTAATCTTTTCAGCAATGGCAACAACCCTTGCTTCATTTCTTCAATTACTATCACAATCTCTTTATTCTCCAATCATATCTTGCTTCCAGGCTGCTTTTGACCTGCTTGTTCTTTAGCTGACCTTGCCTTAGGTTCTTCAAGTTGCTCAAGTCTTCACGAATTTTTTTGATCTTCAATTCCAACCGAAGGCTTCCTCTTCTTGCCTCTTTGGTTCTTTTGTATTTTCAAACCCAATTGTTTGGTGATTATGAAGGCTGCTGCATACATCAGCTGGTTTGTTAGAGCTAATGTAGTGGTTTGAATGGTTTGCACAGCCTCATTTACCTTTTTTAGTATCTTTCTCAATTCTTTCCGGTTCACTTGGTTCAGCTTTGGCAAACGTGTTCTTTCAGCATCTTCCATTTGATGTTTTATTTTCTCAGCTAATTGAGCAATATCTGTTGGTGTTTGTTCTTCAGTGCTTCCTTGTTCTTTATCTTCATCCATTTCAGCATCCTCTTCCTCCCTTTCTTCCTCAGTTTGCTTTTGAGTCTGCAAATCATTCTTGATGTTACTATTCTTTGTTGGTATACTCAGACCATTAGTTGCTTTCTCTTTGATTCCTATTTATTACTATTATTGTTGTTGTTATTATTATCATCATCATCATCATTATTATTATCAAATGTATTTGCCACCCATCTTTCAGTTTGAAGCAACTGAGCATCTTTCTATATCCTCTTCAAGCAAACTGTGTACCTGGATCCTGACTTATACCCCATATTTTTGAAATGCAAGATATTAGAAGTGGTCACTAAACAAACTGCTGTAATTCGAGGGCTACACACACAAACACAAACACACACACACACACATTGTGTGTGTGTGTGTGTATCAGTGACGTGCAGTCAGGGGAGGCTGGGGAGGCAGGGCCTCACCACTGTCATCATGAAAAGAAAAATAATGTAAAAGGAAAAAGGCTGAGATAGTTGTTGCCAGAGTCACAGTGGATGACTCTGCTTAGTGCTTAATTGTTTAAAAAAGTCTCTAAAAAAGTGCCCTCTACAGGAGAAGGCGGGAGAACCATGTGCCTCATCTTTATGATCACTTGAGCAGAATTAAGCAAGGGTTAAAAGCCGAAAAATTCCTTATGTAGATGAGGCACGTGGTTCTCTCGCCTCCTCCTGTAGAGGGCACTTTGTTTAGACGCCTTTTTAAACAGTTAAACAGAGTCATCCATGGGGGACTCTGGCAGTAGCTAATCCAGCCTGACCGCAGCAGCTCTTGCCTTTCTCCTTTTACATTTTTACATTTTCATCATGGCAGATAAGAGCAGAGTTGAAATCCTCTGTGAAACAGCTGGAAAAGGTATGTGGGTCAGAGGGAGGGGGAGGAATTCAAAATTAATTTGTAAGTAATTGTATTATTGTAAGTAATTTGTGTCCGTGTGTGTGTGTTTTACCCGCCTCTGCTGGTGTGTGGGCTGGCACTTTTTTTTTTATGTCGGACATAGCAGCAGGGCTTTTGGACGTAGTGGCAGGGTGGCTTTTGCCTCTAGTGCCGGAGCGGCAGGGTGGCTTTGGTTCCATCCAGCATTTATTCTTTGAAGCTTTCCATAGGTCCTTTCTGCTTTTAAAATCTTCCGTTGGTCTAAGGAAGTTTTTCCTCTATGGCAGACACAGCAGCAGGGCATCCAAAAGCTTTTGGATGTCGAAAAGCCCTGCCGCTGTGTCCGTCATAGAGGTGGGATGCGTCCCGCCTCTATGGCGGACACAGCACCGGGGCGTCCAAAAGCCTCTATGGTGGACACAGTGGCAGGACATCCAAAAGCCTCTATGGTGGACACAGCGGCAGGGCTTTTTGACATCTATAAGCCCCAGTGGGGCGGGCAAAAGCTGAAAGAAAGCACCCCGCCGCTTCTGTCTGACATAGAGGCATCCCACACCCCGCAGCTGGGTTGGACATAGCTGCGGGGCGCGGGGTGCCTCTATGTTGGACATAGCTGCGGGGCGGGCAAAAGCCACTTTTTCTTTTTGCCTCACCAGCCATAAACCTCACCGCACGTCACTAATATATACTGATCACAATTAGTCTTACTTTTATGCTTTAAGATCGTACCTGTGCCTTGAAAAGCAAGGATAAGTGGATGTTGATGCAATTTCAGGTGTACAAAGAATTTGCCTCCCCCTCCCCCCAATTTCCATTTTTTGTAATGGTCTAGGATGAAGCTCAGATTGTCTAGCTGTGCTGTGCCATGTCCAATAGTATTTATAATCCTTACTCCTGCTGAAGACAAATCAAGAAATGCAATTACAAGCATGACTAGACCAAATTGGGGGGACATTGAAGTAATTTTAAAAATAGAATGTGCTTGTTTTCTGCAAGAACCCATAAACAAAACAAAAATAATCACCATTATCTCAGAACAGTTTTCTGATGACCTTACTGCCAAAGGACATCGTAGATTAGTTGGTGTATTTCTTCCAATGTGAGTTTCCTGTTTTTGGAAATCAAAGGCAGGCAGTGGAACCTTCGAATTAAATTGGGCCCCTAATCCAGAAGAAAGATAGTTAATCCTTTTTCTTTCACAATCTTTTTCTGTTGCAAAATGTTTCTTTCTCCCAGAAATCTGTGTGATCTCAGAAAAATGTGAAGCTGCTTTAGGTTATTGGAGACAAGGTGCTCCATTCTTGTTCACCAAAAAGTATATTTTTCCCCTTTAGATCTTCACAGCTTCCACCTTATTTCCTTATTCTGGAAAATTTATTCCCCCCCCCCCCCCAAAAAAAACCCACCCTGCAAGGCTGGGTTGGTTCATTCAGGAATAAAAAAGATGATGAGTTGGATGCACCCAAAAATCTTATATCCCAAAACAAGTTATATAAGCATAAAGGAAGAAAAATGAGATGCTTCCCCCCCCCCTTTACTTCTTAAAATCCTAAAGTTGGAAGGGACTATTAAATAATTCCTGCTCAGTGCAGAAATGCAAATTAAAGTAGGTCTATTTTGGCTGTCTGTTCTTTGATTGCATACATCCACCAAACTACAGATAATCCAGGATTTAGTTTAATGGCTGTTTGAAGTAATACGAAACAGCACTTTCAATAGTTGCAGCAGCCCCATGGTCATATGATCACAATTCTGGCGCTTGGCAACCAGCATGTATTTGTAATGTTTGTAGCATTTCTGCATCACATGATCATCATTTGCAACCTTCCTAGCCAGTTTCTAAAAAGAAAGTCAATGCGGAAACCTGGAATTTCTCCATAGTGATTCACTAAACAACAGTGATAAGAAAAGTCATAAAACTGAATGTAACTCACTTAGAACAATTAATCAGTGGAACGATTTGCCTCCAGAAGTTGTGGGTACTCCAAGATTAAAGGTTTTGAAGAAGAGATTAGACAACCACTTGTCTGAAATAGAATAGGGTTTCCTGATTGAGCATGGGGTTGGACTAGAAGACCTCCAAGATACCTTCCAAGTTTGTTATTCTGTTATTCACTTAACAACTGCCTTGCTTAGCAATGGAAATTCTTGTCTCAAGAATTCTTGTCCCATTCTTGTCTGTCTGTTTGTCTGTCTCTCTCTCCTTCTTCCCCGCTCCCCCCTGTCTCTTAGAAAATTTCATAATTGATTCAGATGATTCCTTGAGGAATCTCTTCTATGAATGTTGACTTTATTAAAAATGGACATGGCTGGATTCATACAGTAGTAAGCCATGATTTGTTATCCACTGTTAGTTCAATCAGCCACAAATAGCTGCATTCAGTACACAGTACATTTAACCCAAATCAATCAGTTCACATTATGAGTTAGTGTATTGTATGAATCTCTAATAAAGTTCAGTTTCTTGTTGGAAGCCAGAACATAGAGCAGATTTGTCAAATACTGTAATTTGGAACTATGTTTTCTCCAAAGACTGTAAAAACCTGACCTTTGAAGAAAGTGTTAGACCGGGAAGTAACCAGAGACACAAAAATAAAATGTCAAGTGGAAAAATAATTCATTGTGACTCAAAAGTTGCAACAGAACTTGATTAGCAAGAGGCATAGACATAGTAACGCAAACTGTGATCTCATCAATTTGCAGGCAAGATTATTCAAGGAATGTGATTTTACAATAGGTCTCGTGATATAGAAATATATTTCCAAGAATTATGCTGACACAAACACATCCAACTAGCACTAAAGAAGGCTTAGATTTGGGGGCTAAGGTCCAGTGTCTTACATCTCAAGCACTGCTCAAAAGTTATTCCAGAAATTCACAAGTGATGAGGACCATAACAAAACAGGCTGTTTTCAGTATTTGGAATTGCCATCCTGGAGCACTGCTTCCCCCTTCCAGCCCCTATGATATCTGTTTGCAGATGGGCATTTTCCAAACAGTCAAAAATGTCAAGAACAAGGGGTGGGATTCAGCTGCTTTGGATTGGTTCGATTGAACTGGTAGTTCCAATGAGAAGTTGGCCCTGGTTAACTGCCCCTGTCCTTCCCTGTCCTATATTTCCCTGCTTAAATTAAACGCTTGTATTTATCTACTGATCTGTACCATAAAGTTATTTTCCATTTAACTTCACCAGTTTTACATTATTTGGTATTAAAATTGAAGAATTTTCACATTGACCATTCAACTAGTCAGGCGAGAGCTTCGGTGAGGGTGCAGCGAGCTCAGCCTCTCAGGCAAGAGCTGAGGTGAGGCTGAGCTAGCTGCTGCCTCATCGTGGATGACTCTGCTTAACTGTTTTACATGGTCTGTAATAAGACCGTATTGCTGTCTCTCTGTACGTCGCTTTTAATAGTTTAGCTGATGTATATAATATAAAATGGAGTGTGTGGAACATGTTTCTTGTGCTGAGCGATCATAAAACACCTAAAAAGTCAGACTAGGTGAGGCACGCAGTTCTCCTGCCTGGTAGTAGAGGGCGCTCGTTCTTCCTGTGACTCAGCGGCAGCAGAGTAAGTGACAGCCACAGAGGGCAACGACATCAAGGACGACTTTCTTCCCTGGCCGTGATCGCCATCGAGACAAAGAGACTTTTAAAACTAAAAGAAGACAATGAAAATTCTACCAACAAGTTACAGATGCTTTTGTTCAGAAGGAGCGGCAGATAGTCTTCATTTATAAGTAAAGGTAAGACCCATAATAACTTCATTTTTTTTCATTTAAATGTTTTTTTGTGTGTGTGCTAAACTATGTGTAAAGAATGCTGATATGAGACTTTAAACATAACTCGTTAACTGCTGCCAATCAAATATTGGATAAGATAATTTGTAGGATTTTAATGTTTGTAAATCTGATTGTGATGACATCAGTGCCTCACCAGCCATAAATCTCACCACACGTCACTGCATCCCACCACTGGTCCTACCCACTTTTCTATGTACATGATTCAGACACTTTGATTGCATAGTTACAGCCACCATCTTGACTTCCTGTTCCCTGGAAAACAGCCTTGTACTTAAAAAAATCATTTTAAATAATGGGGTAGGCCTATAATGGTCTTCCTTCCTTCCACCCTTCCGTCCTTCCTTCCTTCCTTCCTAATTAAAAAGATATATTTTTTTATTAAACCAACCTACTTTTTTCTATAAGAGCAAATACAGATTGTATTCATTCTTTTGGTTTTTGCATGAACGAGGAAGGGAAAGGAAAACACATGGCTGTTTAAAGAATTATGCTATATCTCCACCAACACCTGGCAGGACAAGCTTCAAAATATAAACTGGGAGCAAACTCTAAAGTCCTTAGTACTGATGATGTGACCTAGCTGGGTAATGAGATGTCTACAAGTAAACAATCCAGCTCAGAGATTCTGCAGAATGATTCTGCAAAATGATTCTGCAGAATAAAAAATTATTTAGTGAAAGCAATTTTTAAAGAACCAACACAAAAGTATGAACAAAAGGAGGGAGAAAACAATACAAGACCTACTCACCCAAAAGCCAACACCACGTATTTCCTTATTTTAAACTGTGCAGATATTAAATATAAAGGATTGCAACTTCTTTGGTTCAAATGATCCCAGACTAGTAAATTTCCCTATACTTCTAGGTCAAAATTTTACCAAAATCCAGGGGGGGGGGGGAACACTCTCTGAAAAATGGCCATGTCACAACGTTTTTCACCCCCTTTTATTTTGCTGCCAAATGAGCTTGAAATCTGGAAAAATC
Source organism: Thamnophis elegans (assembly GCF_009769535.1). Taxonomy (NCBI): domain Eukaryota; kingdom Metazoa; phylum Chordata; class Lepidosauria; order Squamata; family Natricidae; genus Thamnophis; species Thamnophis elegans. The sequence goes on along the minus strand of NC_045548.1, from coordinate 59,545,333 downwards.
ATTACCCACTTTGCACTTCATTTCAAAGAAGTCACTTCCTGAGAAAAATGCAGGCTATTTATTAACCTGTAGTGTAGAAAAGTAGCCCCAACCCCCGGGCCATGGGCCACTATTAGGATGTGGCCTATTTACAACCTTGTGCAAGCAGTGGGCCAGCTCACTTGCGTGCAGCTCAACTTGTGCAAGTTAAGCAGTGTGTGCACTGGCCCACTGTTCATGCAAATTAAGATGTGTGTGCACACAGGTCAGTGGTGGGTTTCAAAAATTGTTGGAACCTACTCTGTGGGTGTGGCCTCCTTTGTGGGAGTGGCTTGCCACCCATGTGACTGGATGGGAGTGGCTTGGTGCCCATGTGACCGGATGGGAGTGGCTTGCCACCCATGTGACTGGATATGAAATTATGAATTAGTACTTAGGTCGGTCCAAGTAGCTATTCAGAAGTTAGTGGTTAGAAGCAATCATAAAGCAAGATATGGAATTAAACCAGAAATATTTTGTTGGCTATTTGAAAGGGAGTATAATATATATTTAATTTTACACATGTTAGCAGCTGCTGGAATTGTGTTTGCACAACAGTGGAAAAACAGAGATATATAAATGAATAAATATTACAATGTGCAGGAATAAATAAATTGACAATTAAAATCAAGAAGGCTTTGAATACTTTTTCACGTGGGATTGGTTTTAGCAATTGCCAACTAACGGAAACAGAAATTAGAAATCCAAAAGTATGAAAGAAAGCACCAATTATGTAAGGAAAGGTCCCTAAAATGTATAAGGAAATATTACTAGATCATTATTAATGCGTAGATAACTGCGGGACATTACACACCCACCAGCTGTGGGTTTCAAAAATTTTTGGAACCTCTTCTGTAGGTGTGGCCTGCTTTCCAGGTCCACTGATGGAACCTCTTCTAACTGGTTCAGTAGATTTGATGAACTGGTTCTACCAAATAGGTGCGAATTGGTAGGAAAAGCAATTTCAATGTCCAGCTGCAGTAAAAATAATACCTTGAGTTATATATACATGTCTTCATAAATGTATTTCATATTATTTGTTTATATGTATTACTATAAACTGATCCCACTTGGCACTATAAATATTGTTTAGAAACTGTAAATGAATCTTGTGAAATAAATCCTGCAAATGAGCCACTTCGTCTTGAAGTTTTTTATTTATTTTCAGCACTATTTCACCATCTGTGGTACATAGTATATCAGAATTTTCAAGCTAGGTGGTTTTATTTTATGTGAGCATTGATTAAAGTTTTTATACCCACTCTTTTCTAAGTTAAAGAAATCCTACTTTATTTCATCTCTAAAATGTTTCATCCCTTCCACTCCTATTTTTATGTGCTTAAGTTCAAGGTGAAGGCTGCAATATCCAGTATGCTGCACAGACAGGCAGAAGACCAAGAGAGCACATTCATAAATAACTACCTGTCAGAAAACACAATGAAAAATTGGTAATCTTGCAACAAACATACAGACTCAACCACAATTTCAAATGGGAAACTACTGGCATCTTAGACCAAGCCAAATCCAAGAATGTTAGAGCATTCCTGGAAGCCTGGCATTTAGAGAAATCAGTCATCAGTAGACACATAGAGATAAATCACATTTACACACCATTCAAAGGAGACAATAAAGAAAGGAAATAAAAATATCCCTTAACGGTTTAACCCATAACCACAGACCTGCAATCATAGTGACTGCAGCAGTTTTCCAAAATATTAGGAACAGCCCTATATTTTTTTAGAAATGGACCATTCCAGTTGCGAATAGCTTTTGTTTTCCCACCAATAAGTCAATGCAGCATCACACTTGCGTCAGTTATTTGGTGTTTTATGTAGCGGCATTTGAATTTCAGTTTCAGTCATTTTGACCTCAGATCTTTCTTAACATATTTTTTTATAATGTCAAGGCCAAGCTTTCCACCAAAAAGAGTGTGATTTGGTGATCCAAACTTTGAAGAAACGGTTCTAAAATGGTATGGAGAAGCAGAGCGTGATCTGAGTGAAGTGGAATCAGATTGTGATGAAAATTTTGTAATGGACAATGAGGAACCCGCTGTCGATTCTGGCATCAGCGATGATGAAGCTCCCAATGAAATTGATGACCAGGTACGATCTACATCGTGCAATAATGTATATGGCAAGAACAAATTCAAATGGTCTTCTGCACCTTTTGGAAGCAATAGATCCAGAACCGCTAGTCACAATGTTTTTGTGCAATTATCTGGACTACAGCCAGCAGCTAGAAATCTGGGAAATTCATCTACTCCCCTGGAGATTTGGAAATTATTATTTTCTAAAGAAATTATTAGTGCCATCATTCAGTGGACCAATGTAAAAATTAGAGGAGAAAGATTGAAGTTCAAGGATGGAGAAGTGACCTGCGCGATGTGGATTTGATAGAGCTCAATACATCTTTCACTTTACTGCTCTACATCAATTTTTACATCCAACCATGAAAACATTGAATGTCTTTTTGCTACAGAGGTCATTATGACCTCATGTCTGTAATAGCACATCTGTAGGGTTAAACAAAGGGATAAAAAGCAGTCAACATTCAGAAAAGCAGACAAAAAAAATTAGGTATAATACTCTTATCAAGGAACCACCAAGGGGAAAGC